>NC_139345.1:22055067-22370067 GCF_055883805.1 Amblyomma maculatum | reverse complement strand
ATACTGTGTTCCCTCTTTGAATAAACTTTCACTTGTGTGGTGGTGTTCGTCTTTTGCGCTGTTTTTCCATCCAATATGTTCCACCAATTCTCCCGTTTGGCTATAGTGGTACTGTCAATACTCTAAGATACTTCCACCACCTGTTAAAAGCTTCGAAGGCCAAGTGGATTTGAAGGCCATACTCAGAGAAGTTGCTTTGCTGGTTTTTTCGAGCCCGCATTTGTTACTCGCTTTGAGTTGAGGGCTTGTCTTGAAGCCATTGCTCGTGTCTGGCGACGTAAAATTAAATCTAGTCAGAACGAGAACTTTCGCAAATGATGCAACGAATGGAAGTAGTGCTATCTCATTTGTGCTGTAGCTCACACGCATATTTTGTAGATTCTCAGCTGTCGAGAAAAACGCTCAGACCTCTGAAGCTGAACTAGTTCGAGCAACCCATCGCAGTTAACTTTACTGAGGGAACGCCTCGATGACTTCTAGGCTTGTTTCGGTTGAGAAGGCCCTATTGTTCTCGGTATTCACGACAGTGCAATACGAAACTGGGACCAAGTTTAAGAAAAATGTGTCATTCTATATATTACTCTGAATTTACGTTTGGGCTACTGTTATCAACGCATTTCTTGAACGCATAGACTATAGGTAACTATGACCCTGAAAAAAGTCGGCCAATTATTTCTTGCTTATTGTCATTCAACTTGTTAAACCACGGAACAATGACAGAACGAAATGTTCTCCTAAACGAGGACGTTTATAAGCCGACAAGGGCATTGAGAATGAATTTAGATGCCTTTGGAAAAACATCAGAACATCAGAAAGCTATCATCAGAACTGAATGCGTTTTAACAATAATTGCTGCGTGCATGCATCGGCGACTGACAGTGCTCAAGCACTGGCGTCCGTCAACGCATTTGGCAAAGCTGCGCCTTTCTCTGATTCTCGGAAAGCTGTTACGAAACACTTCCGGTGGAGTCACACCGCGAAAACCCAGCAATGCAAATTCTCGTGAGCTTTAATTATTAGGCTTCAATGTCCGAGCATACTGAATAGGGACAGTGGGTCTTTCACCCAGAAATTTTGCTTCATATATTGCCTAAACGCAGGGAGGACATTATCGCTAGCTCCTTCACTTCACAAAATAAGCAAACATTTTTCATTATTTAATAAATTCTTCATCCTTCATCACATTTCCCTCTGGTGACCTCAGGCAGTAATTACCGTTAAAAAAAGAGGTTTCGATTCTCGTCATTGCTCACTGGCCACTGTTATGTTTAGGGAGATCTGGCTAGTTGAATGAACTAAAAACTGAAATATTAGCTGCTAAACAAAATGACTTTATTTGTCACTATAAATAGGATGCAAGGCCTTGAAGGGGTGCATTAGCGTAGCTAATAATTTTGTAAACAGTACGGTAGTGACTGGTACTCCCTTGAAACTAATGCATGTGAATATTTAGTACTGTGAACGCAATTTGTGTGCGTATGCTGGCGATTAACTTGTTTGGTACCTACATCTGAAGGTTATTTACATTAGCTTTTCTGAAACCTAATCCCATATACATGGCAATAAATTATTAAACGTTCTTTAACTAATAAAAGATCTTTAAATGAAAAGTTATAAACATGCCGCTAAACTGTCATTGAACAAACGCAGAAGGTGCAGCTTTCAATAATTTTTGACGGGACCTTAATCTTTCTTGACTAGTTGTTAAAGGAAGCATATCAAACCCTAATTCACAAAATGCACTAGATAACTTTTCAAAAGAACATGAGACACTACCATTTTTTACCGATTTTTCCCCGTTCAAGCGACGTTTGCTTCGTGAATTTAACTCTTCTCACTCGAACGTTTTCAAAATTATGAGATATTAGAGTAAGACCGATTCACACTGAATTGTAATATGACTGTAACTAATTTTGAAAAATATTCTCCATGACGGCGCAGTCGAAGACAAGTCCGCATTATTTAAATGTAGTCACAGATCGGGTTGCCTGGAATGTACCATTGCAAATGCACTCCGGAAAGCAGCGATTGCCTCGATCTACGGTTACATTAAAAAGGCAATTAAAAACATACCCTTTTTACCCAACAAAACAAGCAAATAAAAGTTATCATTGCGACAGTTATGACGACTCCCTGAATATACTTATCGCATAACTTCCAGAAGCCCCAAGTTGGTTGCCACAGTTCCCCAACCTGTCCACGGGTCTAAAACGAAAGGGGGCGAAGTAGTGTTTGGTTCCGTAGTTAGTGTCATCGTTTGGTTGCAAAATGAACATTTGCGTCACATTGGGTCTAATCTACCCTTCTCAATTCAGCTCGTTTGCTCTAGTAATGATGTCCACAGATCTTAAGATGACTGAGTTGAGCGGCGGTGCTGTTGTGTAACAAAGACGCCGTTGTCTCAGCGAAATTATTACATCAGCCGGAGTGCCCAGCGATCACTGTGTTGTGTTTATGCCGCTACTGCCTCAATTGCACGTACGTAACCGAATCGCTGCATATTGCGTATATTCGACGGCGTACCGCGGGAATTTACTTGGACAACGATGTGCTGTGCCCAGGGACGCTGTTTTCCCGAACTCAGTGTAGATAGGGTAAATGATTTGTTTACGCGAGCTAAATGACTGCGAAGTGAGCCTCAATCACTGTGAATTGCAATGGTGACAGACACATTTAACTCTGTTACTACGTAACCGTTTTACTTGCTGGTGCATGATATTACGGGTGGGCGATCTACGAGATGGAACTTTGGACGCACACAGGGATCGCAAGTTTATTGCTTGCTAGTATTTTATCTTAAAACACACTTTTGCTTAATTTATAGTCCCTGCAAACTGAGTGTTTCCGTAAGTAATATTATTCTTTTTGGCATCCCAGTAATACAAGACAAAAATAAATGTGCTTGTGAATTCGAACGCAGGTTCAACTGAACAGCTTGTGGTAAATGTCCATTTGCGCACTCAGTGTTGAGGGGTGTTGTGAGGACGAATGTGAAAACTATTATGTTCTCTGGCAAACGCATATCGGTTACTTATTCATATGTCAACACTTCAAAAAATGCAGTGTTCCTGTTCCAAAGCTCGCGGAGACGAAGATAAAAGGTGCGACGAAATTCAAACACACGAGCTCAGTTCTCCTCGCGACATGCACTCTGATCTCCGCGATGCCCTCCTGTCAGCAGGTAGCGATAATTTCAAAACAGGCACCAGGAACAGGAAAGCAAAAAAAGAAAAAAAAAATAATAATAATGCAAAATGTTCGGGCACAGTATTTTCATCAGAATATAGAAAACTCCAGGAGGTCAAAAATTGTTCCAGATCATTGCGTGGCACTTAACTATAACAGCTAATTCTGCAACGCTAGAGCGAAAACGTTTATCTTTAAAATCACATCAAATTATTCAGAGTAGTACAGTATTTCATTTTATATCAAGCTCTTTTTTGTGAAAGCGAGCAGAACAGCAGTGAAGTTAAATAAAAAGAGAGGAATGATCCTTTTTTTATGGATCCTGCCGTTGCTTCCAGTGAATTAAAAAGGAAAAGCAGGGGAGGGGAAGCATTACAAAAGTGAAGCCAAGCGCAGTCTTTCTCTTGTTGATTCTGTCGTTCGTTAATATTTGGCCGTCCATTTCCGCTGAAATATTAGGTGCGCGGATGTGATTAACGATCGTGTCTGTACGCATAGCCTCACGCGAAAAAGTTTGTTCCGTTCGCGCCTCGTACGTGAATTTGAAACCTCATCGAGGTAGTGGCGGCCAAAGCGGTAGCGTTGTGAGTTGCAGGCAGTGTGCTATCGAATGCGCCAGCTGATAAGAAAAAAAAAAAAAAACAGAAGAAAATTAAGCAACCGTGCGGGCATGGCTCTAGAACAATTTTTTCTACTGCCTTCCTGAACGTGCACTAACATCGAAAAGCACTTGGATGCCTTTGCAGAAGGAGGGTTGCGACATAGAAATTAAGAGTCAGAACTAGCAAGAAGTGATGATATTTGTTTTAATTAGACCCACTCCATATCACTTTGCATTTAGCACCTGTAATCTGTTATGAAACATGCAGCGTAGAACATAACAAAAAAAAAAATCCGAGAGCAGAAATGCAAAAGCTGAAGCGTTGGAGCTGCACACGGTGCATCACGTTTGCTCTCATTATCAACTAAATGCATCGTCATTATGATCGCTGCTCTCATATTTGTCATTATCACTAACTGCAGCGTCTTTGTCATCGCTACTGTAATCTTCAGGGCAGACAAGAAGCGTGATGTGCGTTTCACGACACCGCGCGTGCCGCAGTTGGTTAAAGCGCTCTGCTCGATTCCCGGCGGAAACAGGATTTTATTTTTCTGATGATGGTATTCAGGGCTATTGACTGCTAATGTCCCTTCTCATACATTCATTATTGGCAAGTGACACATCAGCGCGCAGATATTATGCACAGATGCCGCGCACAATTTTTTTACATATTCCATTATGCCCTGAGGCAATAAACAACGTTATACTATATATATATATATATAAAAAAAAAACCTCGCGCACGAGATTTCGTTCGACGAGCCTGGAAAGGCTTCCGCCTTTACAAACGGCTTTGATCAGGTTTGCTAATGGGTTGAGCAGCCCCGAGGGTGTTGTTGAGGGCTAGCGGTTTAACATTGCTTAAAAGGGGACACCACGCAGGGCACATAAAGGAACGAACAACAACAAAACGTTGCCAGTGTTGTTCGTTCCACTGTTCGTAATATTTTTGCGCTGTTCTCCTTGTTAGCAATGTTGAGCTGTAGACCGTTGCTTAAACCTCCCCATCAATGCAAGACGCACGAAGGAGTAACCACATATACGTCTTATTTCGCACAGGCTGGCATTCTTGCTTTTTGACCCCAGTATTAGTACCGACGCTTTTCCTCCGCTGGTTTCCTTTCCCGACAGCTGCGGGAAGAAATGCGGAGGCCAGAATTGATGCACAGCACCTATGTGCGCGTCAGGAGGAAGCAAAATCAGCAGTTCGCCTTTTAAGCAAAATTCTCTCTACTCGCCGAATTAAGTCACGTGTCTTAAATAAAATTACTCAATGTTTGCGCCATAGTGCCTCAACCGCGGAACTCAGCTGAAGCGGGAACTTCGCATGATTGGACGTGCGCCGCAGTGGCTCAGTTGCCCGCATTCAGCATCCTGCAGTCCGTGCGCCTGCCTTTGCGTACCCATTGCGCCATCATGCAACATCGGACCGAGGTGAGGTTTTTAAGTCGTCGCCCTCCGAACGATGTTACTTACTGACCCATAATGAGCGATCGTTGGCGTATGGCATGCGAAGGCCATTTTCCGCTGGCGATTCGTGGCGGTGACTAGTGCGGTGCAGGCAGCAGCAGTGAAGCTGATTTTTGGAATAAGAAAACTGACTCTAAAAAGCATTAAGTCCTTCGCACTGTCAGTCCAGTGCGGAACAACCTCCTACTGAAGTCCGATTTCCGATGCGGGGCGGTTTTGTGCGGGCACATGGCAGGCCTGCTCTGATGCGCAGGGAGATCTTTCGCGGGGGTTAGGCTAGGAAGATGATGTTTATCCATTGCCGAAATTACCAGCTTCCTCCTTGAGAACCTTCGCGCGTCTGTGGGGAAGAAAATAAGCCAACAACTTTATTTGAAGGCATTGATTAGCGCCGAGCATCTCCTGGGCCGCGCGCAACCGGCACCAGCTGGTCTGCCACATACAGGTTAGCCAATTCCTTCCACTTCAGGGGAGAAGTTTATGAAAAAGCAGGAGACTGCATTTCATGTAGGGAACAGAAAATGCAGTTTTGTAGAATAATCCACTGTTCGGCGCAACTGAGGCATGAGAGGGAGTGTCGTAAACGCTCGTGAAAGGGGGAGTGGGAGGGAAGAACGCATTTAGACGCGTCGAAGAATCCGTTGCTGCGAGGTGCGGACAAATTTGACGAATCTGGAAGTGTATCAACTAGCTGTTTCTCAATTTTGCCATACTGTTGTTTTATTTTTACTGGTAGAGGGGGAAAGGTCATTCGTGTTTATCTGATCCACTGTGTTGTTCTGCAGTACTTGCCAATACCCGGGCTGGGCGTCCACATGATCAAAAAGGTGTAAGATAATAAAATAGA
Source organism: Amblyomma maculatum (assembly GCF_055883805.1). Taxonomy (NCBI): domain Eukaryota; kingdom Metazoa; phylum Arthropoda; class Arachnida; order Ixodida; family Ixodidae; genus Amblyomma; species Amblyomma maculatum. The sequence goes on along the minus strand of NC_139345.1, from coordinate 22,363,963 downwards.
GCATAGAACGACCAATTCGAGCGAATAATGAACCTAGTTAGGGGCGATACATAAATAATATAATGCGGAAAAGAGGTTTCTTGTTTGGAGGCACAAAAAGCTAGAAAAAGAGCCTATAGGGGACAGGACAATTATATAAACACGTACAAAGGGAAATATCTACGAGGGAGCCGTTTCTATTTGAAGAAGAAAATTTGTATGGGGAATCATGTATACCCACCAAACTCCCACACACCTTTTTCTGGCTATGCTGCCAAAGCTAGTCAGCCGAAATGCACAAGCTCACTGCGCAGAAGAATATAGTCCCTCCATGAATTTCGCAGATCATGCTCTAGAATCCTATGTCATTACGGAAATATTCACGTTATTATTATTGCACGATTCTACTGCAGCCCAAGCCAGTGCAACGGTAGTTTAGTGCATTTTCAAATCAGTAGAGTACGCCGAGAAAACGGGATGACTGCGCCATCTGTGGGCAATTGCCTGAAGGGTACGTCGGATGCTTCTGCTGCGTCTACCCGTTCGTCTTTGTACGCTTTCACAATGCTTTTGTTTCGGCAACGTACGAAGCGCGTGATATTATTTGCAGTGAATTTACGTTCACCTAGGTAGTAATTATTCTAAAGAAAGTCCTTTTTGCGTCGTTAGCGGCTCGCAGACTACAATTTCCAGCATAAGTTGAACTGAGACAGAAACTGTAACTATAAGGCCCGATATCCCAGAACGACATTCAATAGTAATAGCGTGACTGCATCTCTGTCCCTGTAGCCTTGGCTGCACAGCCAGAAAAAGTTGTCCGGGAGTATAACGTGACCGCACGTTGAAGCGCCAAGGCGAACGATAACCCCAGAACGCAAATAAAGCTCAGGTTTTGGAGGGAACTTCTGAACGAGGCCTTTCAAGACTAACAATATGGTGACAGGGGGCAGAAGGAAATGAATAGTTTCAGGTTTATCACACGACGGGCACAAAGGGAAGACTTTCCGACCAAGTTAATCGTGGAATGATCATGACAGTGCAACTGCGTGGATTTTAGCGCGACATTTCGAATGCGGGTTAATTTATCTAAAATTTAGGGTAAAATACAGACACTTTCAACTACGTCTTACGAATCCCATTGCTAACCGGCTGCCTCAGGATCACCCGACAACATGTAACGACTTCGCTTGTTGGCAATACATGTTTGTGCAATCCATTTGTTTAGAATCTACTTTTGGGGCATCTACTTGTATACATACGCACGTATGTGCGCTTCATGTCCATGCAAGTGCAAATGCTTGCTGTTCAGCACGCATAAAATAAATCCTTTTCCACTTTTTCTAGAGAGCTCACGGGAGCTTGAGCGAAGAACACTGAACGAGCCCTATATGAAAGGTCGTGTAAAAAAAAGGTAACTCGCGTGCCTGTTTCTATTCACACCGTGGTTAATCGAGACAAATTATCGCTTACAATAGAACAGAGTGCAGGCTAATTATCGGGCCACACAGCTCTGGTCGGAATGCTTCCGTTGCGGCCTGTGATGGATACATAAGCCGGTGCACACCCTCCGCGAGAAGGTGTTGCATCTATCAGCACTTTGTTCGGTGTGTGCCTCTGGCGGGCCACTGATTGCCTTCCTTGTCGCGGCAGGCATTGTTTCCCGTTGCACAGGTAATTGGCTCACCTCCGCCTGTTAGCTCGGTTACGAAATACGTACGTTATATCCGCAAGCTGGTAGCACCATTAGGTTAAAATAGCCTTTGTGATTGCACCGTAGTTTTTATATGCCCGAAGAGATCATGGCAATGCCAATTTAGAGACAAATGTGGACATTAATTAAGGAACAGATCTACTGGGGCCAACCGTCTCTTAGCACGAGATAAATTTCAGTGAGGCATGAAATATTTGCAAGTGTCGTCCCACATCCGCAACCTCCTTTGATCTTGATAGCATTGAGGTTTACAGATTCGATGCCTGTAACAATAATGTCATTGTTGCCCCTCCTTTGTTTAAACGGGGATGTAATGAGCAGCACCTTAAGTGGAGACGTCTATGTTGCAGCACAATGAAATTCCATTAGCACAGAAAACACTGCCTGTCCTTAAACGTCCGAACTACCTGTGGTATTCAGAAGGTATATACCTTAACTTTAAAAATAAAGAAACATGCCAAGCTCAGCAGAGAAGCATTACATTATTTTCCAATTAAATACATAACGCATTTAAGGCAGGAGTATCAACTCGTTCAGTAAAACTTCGTGCTAGGTAACATTAGGCGACAGGGCGACACGACAAAGTAACGTTCTTATTTGTCGCGTCATCCTCTCGCCATGTTGTCTTCCTTATAATGTTATATTCGCCCTCAAAAAATGCGTCAACTCATCACCGCTGTTCGGACTCAGCAGCAGTGTTGCAAAGTAATAAAAAGAATAAAAGCACAAGAGACGGTTTGGTTCCTCGAACCGACATAGTATCGGGCGAAATCGACCAGATATCGACGGCCGGGCGCATTTAAAGACATTCCAATCTAAATTTAAGGATGATCAAAGCATACCTTGCTGAGGACGAACCCTATTTCATGTTTGAGCGAAGCCGGTTCTGACGTGGACGAATTCCATTTTCGAATTTAGCAAAGTCAATTTTAGAGTTGGCAACTCAAATTGCGGAGGTGAGCCGAGTAAATTTATGGAGTGACCAAGTCGGTTCGGACGCTTGTTAACAAATTATGAGGGTGCCTCCGGCATGCTCGTGAGTTTTCACGCAGGACCCGATATTGATTTGTTCGGAGAAGGGTATGTCTTTCACAACATCGGGTTAATACTCATATCTACACTTTTCCATTGAGCGCACATGAGCTCTAAATAATCTCGCCGCTGCTAAAAACGGTTCGTAAAAGAAACATTCAATCTTACGCAGTAAGCATCCGCGACAAGGGAGCAAAAGAACCTCAGCCTGGTATAACTGCAATCACAACACTTACTACCAAAGCCCCATGCCCGCAAAGAATCAATAAAATGCTTCAGTCAAGATCGATTTCTTTATTAACTCTCAGCGCTTCGTTGTCGAGGTCAACAATGCCATGCCCCTGTCTAGGGACTGCGGCTGGTGAAAAACGTCAGGGAAATACTTGTATTATACTTTCCCTGGCGCTTAATGTCTCTAGCTATCAATCAAAGATATGCCGCAGGTTTCACGTTAGCCTTTGTATAAGAGTATTCCATCGTAAGGTTGTTTTAAATAGTCGAGTGTGCTGCGCCACTAAAGAAATGCTGCTTTCCCTAAATTTCGGCGTCAACTAAGACAAACTTGAGGATACCCCAGGTCAGATATCTTGATCCCAATATAACTTCAGTGTCTCCCAGGCGACAAGCTTACTTCTCTCAGATAGATGGATGGCGTGAACATGTGGCGGGCACATCTTGAGTGTTGCGCTTCCTCAGGCCAGGAGAGCCTGGACAACGTGAAATCCGTGTGCACTGGTATAAAGCTCTTAGTGCGGGTGGCTAGAACAACGTGACTCAGGCTCCATAAGGCTGGCGTAAAAACAAGGGTTACCTGTCCAAGAGCATCGATGGGCCTGTCAACCTGATGTGACGTATGATGTTTTGATTACGTGAGTTGTGTATCCTGGAGCGTTCGCGCGCCGATTGATGAGCCTGCAGACTGCTCATTGGTGCCTAAACTTTTTAAAGCGAAAGCCTTTAATGGCTCATTGTTGTTGTCAGCAAGTATCACGCTTTTGCGGCGGCTCTGATACTCAAGAAATGAACTAATAAACCTTTAAGTTTCTCCGGGGAATCGAACCACCATAACTCGAGCCTCCATACCTTGGATCCCCAGCCCAGCACTTTGCCACTGCGCCACGCCCCGGATCATGGAACGCGTTTCATAATTTCCCTTGTCTACAGTTCGAATAACAGAAAGATTCCGCAAGTGACATACTGCGTCTTCTCTTTCCTGTAGACTAATAAAACGCCGGTGAACTTTAATGCGTTCAATGAAATGCTGGTTATGTTCGGCAAGGGGTGCGCGATGTACCGTCACGACAGGTCATGACGTCAAAAGGCGATTAATGTATATATGAAGCTGACCCCACCGGGCGTAGGTAGTGAAGGGTGGCAGTTCCTGGCCCTACGGGGCTGGGACGGTGGGTCAACGCCGCTTACGGCGGGGGCTAGCCAGCCACCGAAATTTATCTCATGTGAGCCGTCATTGCACCCGCCACTGCTTCGGTGGTGGACGACGGCTGTCGTTGCGGCGCGCGTCTTTCTCTCCCTCTTCATTTTCCTCTCTTCTTTATTTTCTCTTCTGTTCGCACGATTCAGCGGAGGTGGCTCAGATACAGCGCCAGTAGCAGGCCCGTGCATTTTTTTTCCTTCTTCCTACAGCCACAACAACAACAACCACAACAACAACAACCGAGCGTTGATCCAGGCATACATGCGCCCTTTTATTCTTTCTTGAACGCCGCACCACACAGCAAATAGAAGCCGACTCAGTTGTCTAGGAGGCGTTAGTACAGAAGACATCAGCGGCGTTTGAAATTAATTTAAAGGATGGATAAGGCGCAGTATCTGTCACAATTCTCCACGGACACATGTACTATGTCATAAAGGAAGGGAGAATATGAAACAGTAGTCACCCTCTTTACTCAAAGTATCATTCACCGCCACATTCGCAACAAATGCGTGGCAGAATGCGGCACTCAGCCTTTCAACCTTTCACCACTTTAGTCGCTGAAGTGTCTCGTAATTTTTCACTTCGTTATGTACGCGCTTTACCCCCATGGGAAAGTTTAGAGTGCAGAAGATGTGATTAATTTATAAACTTTATTGAGGAAAATTAGGGTTACGGGTAGTGAGTTAGAAGAGAGCAGTAGTCGGCAGTCCTCTGCCCAGGAGTCCGTTGGCCCCAGCAGCGGCTCTGGCCCACTGCGCCAGCATGAGCTGGTGCTGTGCGTCTGAGTAGTCTAGAAAGTCCTCCCACTGCTCAGGACTAGGGCTATCTATTTTAGGGAATATGGGGCTTGCCCTACATTCCCATGTTGTGTGGTATAGTGTAGCAGTGTCTCCGCACCAGACACATTCGCTTTTGTATTGTGTTGGCCATATCTTGGGGTTCAAGGCTCTGTTTGGATATGTGTCTGTTTGTAGGCACCTAAGCGTAGTGGCTTGTTCTCGGCTTAATGTGTCATGCGGAAGTGCGTACTTTCTACGCCTCTCCCTACACGCTCGTATTGTTTCCCCGTATATTTCTGGTATTGTGAAAGGCTCAGCGGTGGCTCCACCGCCCGGCTAGTGAAACCTCGGATGACAGCATCTCCTCTAATGTTACTCTCCACCCCATCGTCGGGGACCCAAACAATCGTTTGTTGCCTACTTGGATCTCTTCCTTCTGGCCGGCCGGCTAGGAACTTGTTTCCTATGCGATGAATCCTGTTGTTTTGGAAGGCTCGACAGGCGGCTGGCGAGTCCGAGACTATCCAATAACTGTCTTCGGTTTGCTTCCGAGATTGCCAGGGCTATTGCCACCTTCGCCGCTGTGCGGATATATTTGGTTCGTATACTTGTTCCGTATATGAGCTTTCCACGTGAGTCAGTAACCGCGGCTGCGGTCGCCTCTCTGCCTTTATACCTCGCTGCGTCGACGTACATCACAAAATGATTTGTGTTCAGTTGTTTGTTGAAGGTTTTGGCTCTGGCATTCTTTCTGCCGTTATGATTGACAGGGTCCATAATTTTGGGCGGTTGCCTGACCGTTAAAGGGTTCTGATGTCTGGTGCAATATTTGTGGTTTCTGCGCTATTGTCACCTTTAAGTGTCACCGAGTTTCGTAAGGAAAGCAAGGTCCGTCTTGGTCATTTTAAGTCTTCTGATCTGGGAGTCGAGCATAGATTCGCTAGGTTCTTCGAAGGTAGAGTGTATGCCCAGATCGTCAAACTTGCTGTTAGAGGCGTATGGTGGCAATCTCAAAGCCAGTTTGTATTCCTTCCTGATTAGCACGTTTATCTTGTTCCTTTCCGTCTTGGGTGTTTTAAGATATCAGAGACTGTAGCTGAGGCATGGGATGATGAGGGCTGTCACTATCCGTATTGCATTTTGTTTCTTGATCCCCCTTTTTTTTTGTTTATTATCCTGCTTATCATTCTAGAGATTTGGTTGGTCACAGTGGTAAGAGATTTGATCGTGTGATCACGCTTGCCTCCTTCTTGTAACCACAGCCCTAGCACTCTCATTTTGTCTGCCTGACGAATCAGATGTCCGTTCATGATTATGTCGATGTCCAGTGGTTTGTACCTACTAGAGTGTAATCTTGCGTATTGTGATTTCTCCGGAGAGCACTGCATTCCGCTAGAATGAGCAAAATCCTCACGTTCTTGCGCAGCGAGTTATAACCGTTCTTTTTCCCCGGTAGAACCCTTCTGGGTTCACACTGATACATCGCCTTCATAGATTGCAGGTTCTATGTGTTGTATGTTGCTGAGTCTTCTCGCTATCCCCAACATGACAATGTTAAACAGTATTGAATATATAAATGATCATTGTGGTGTGCCTTTGTTGGGGTTTTTTCTTGTTTCCGACCGTATGTTATTAATCCCAATGGTGGCTGTTCTGTCTGTGAGGAAAGCCTTGACATACTTGAAGGTCTTCCTTCCACAATTTGTTGCCGAGAGTTCCCTGAGTATCGCTTCGTGGCTAATGCTGTTAAATGCGCCCTTCAAATCTATGGCCAGTATGATGGTCTCGTTTCTTGCCATTGTTCTGTTTATGACAGTCTCCTTTAGCTGCAGTAGGACGTCCTCTGTAGAGAGCCTGGGCCTGAAGCTGAACATCGTGTTCTGAAACAGGTCATTGTCTTCCAGATAGTTACTCAGTCTGGTCTTAATAACGTTTTCATAAAGCTTCCCCAAGCAAGAGGTCAGCGAAATGGGTAGGAGGTTATTCGGGTTAGGTGGTTTGCCTGGTTTGGGGATCATTATGATCTCCGCGTGTCTCCATTCCTCGGGAACTGTATCTTGGTCCCAGTGTTTGCTGATAAAATTCGTTAGTATCTGAATTTGCTTGTCATTTAGGTTTCTAATTATCACGTTGGTAATCTGATCTTTGCCTGAGGCTGTATTCCTGACAAATGATCTAACGCAGCATCTGCCTCGTGTGTTGGTATTTGGGCGTCTAGCTTCTGGTTGTCTTCTCCCGTGTATTGTATCGGGCATGGTGGTGTATGTGTGTTTCCCACGTATCTTGACCAAAGGTGGTCGATGACTTGCTCATCTGTTCCTCGAAACTGATGCGTAATCCTTTCTAGTGTGTTTGCTGTGTTCTCTCTGAGTTTTTTGGGTCGATAAGGAGTCTTAGCAGGGCCCACGTTTTCGCACTGCTTGACAGGTGCCCAACAGCGTATTAAGAAATCCTTTCGTCAGTCTACCGATGCCGCAAGAAATACAAGGGAAAACATTCGAGTAGACGTACGAGCGAAAGAAAGTAAGGACAAAACTAAGGAGGATCTGAGCTTCAAATGTGGTGGATTTGAACCCTTTTGGATATGGCTGTATAATATATATAGCTATGTTAAATATTGTTTTGTTGTTTTTCTCGAAACTTACTTTTTCTGCCATTCATATTACGCGAACATTCGTAACTTTATTTCCTCGAAACGACTCTTTAACGAAACTTTGAACCTGCACCGAACCTCTCGTTCGGTGCGGGCTTTCTCTCATATTTATTAAGTTTTGTCATTTTGAGAAAGTTTACAATAAACGGCGGTGCAACCAACCACAGAAAATGAAATTGTGCGATAAAATTTGTTATTGTTGCATTTGTTTTAAAAATATTCCTTACTGAAAACAGTTGTTTTTGGTAATATTGTAAAAATTTACAACTGGTGATAACGTAATTATTTTAATACGTTGCTCAGCTGATGGCGTTATGCACCGTCTTTTTCAAATATAACCAGGCTGCCCGATTTGCTCCTTAGCCCTGTAGTTAAGCGTTTTACAGGGCATGCCAAAGTATTAATCACCTGTGCGGAAAAAAAGGCCATCACTCGTATCTGTAAAGACCATTTTTTGCTTTTTTGAAATAGATCAAGGGCTCCAAACACGGTTGAGAAGGAAACCCTGCAGCCTGGTTACTTTTGGCAAACGCGGTACATAACAGCAAGAGGAATTTTCCTTGTGATGAGGTATATATAAGCTATGACTGCTAGCGTGACATGCATTATTAGTACATTTTTCGACAACAAAAAGTTCAACAATTTTGTGTGCAACACTCTGATTAGAATACAAAAAGGCAACATTTAATATAGGTCACTAATTTTCTTTTTGTATTCGATACGAAAACATTATTATGAAAAGCGTCCTCATACCTTAAAGGATTTCGCGTCCGAAAGCGACTCAGGATATGAGAGACGCCATAGTTGAGGGCTCCGGAAATGTCTACTCAGTTGAGTTCTTTAACGTTCACTGTCATCGCACAGTAGTCGAGCGTCCTAACCACTGCACCACCACGAAAGGGCCGAAAAAAGGGGTGGTTTCGTTAAACAAATCGGTTTTTATGTAGTGCGATAGTGATAAGATCATTAGCATACATTCCCCAAACAGACTTTATATGTAACTTGTTATCAGCCTCCTGCGTTTGAACCTATGAGGCGGGAGCGTAATTTCACGGGCCTGATTCGCCACCGGTGTAACTCGTACCAGAAACGAGTTACCGTGAGCCAAGTGGTTTATCAGGCAAATAACAAAAAAAGTTACGGTTCTTCAGCCAAGTAATAATCTTGCCTTTGGATATGAGTCTCAACGGGTTGGAGGAAATAAAGCACTCGTTTTCGCACATACAAATTAACCTCAGAAAAAGATGGGGGTGGACTTTAAACAGCTGAATCTTGTTTTCAGGAATGCTTTGAATAAAAAATATTAGAATAATATTCTCGTGTTCTCTGAGAGACAAGAAAACCACTATCGTTGAGGAGAAATTCCATGATCTGCTGTAAGGGATGAGAAACCAAAGCTGCACATTCATTGAAAGCGTGCGCTACAAGCCTCAAGTGTCAAACAAGATCGACCATAAAGGGCTGCATGGAAAATACCGACAGCGCCAAGTGTTCACCAAAAGGCGTTTTTGACACGGGTGCCTGATTCTAGAGCAATAATATTTTATAGTTCCGATACCTTTCCGCGCAAAAGTACGAAGATCAAGAATAAATTTGCTACCTAAGCAGATTGCCGTCTAATTTGATGACAGATTTTGTTGACTACAATATCCAACAAATTGTGAAATTGCTTCTTATACAGCCCATATACGAGTACTAGTGAGGTAAGTAAAGCATATTCAAAAAATGATGTCGCGTTGTTTTATTCATTAATGAGTACGCTGCGTACGCTTGCATGTGACACCCATAGGTTTGAAATCTAATTCGCTTCTGGTGCAACTCGTATTGTTCACCAAAAGCAAGTTACTGCGAGCAAAGAGTTTTATCAAGGAAATAACGAGAAAAGTTATGCATTACCCGGTTTCTCACCGCACTTATCGGGAAACTTACGTGGGGTTTTGTTTAGTCGTTATTTTTTCAGCGGGCTGTATAAACTCGCCTCGAGGGATGAGGATGAGTTCAGGTTATGACTAGTTCGTAAAGCTGCAGTCATTCTGTTATCTTTATGTCGGGTCGTGAAACGACAGTCCGGAAAATTGTCCTCAAACAAGCGAAGTGCTTTCATTACTTTATTCCGTAGGACGACGTTCCGCCGCTCTATGAACAAAGAAAAAGAAACTAAGCCTGAAGGCAATTCTGAAACCCTGAATGTACCAGAGAAGAGAGAAAGCGACTGACACATGGGCGTAAGAGAGAAAGCAAGATGTTGGAAAACAAAATGAGCAGTAAGCCGGCCTGATTGTTCCCAGGACAAACAGCCGGCTGCACTGTGAACCGCTGTCAAGTTTACAATTTTTTTTCCTACTGGCATTGCAAGGCACAGGGAAAGATTCTGTCATCTATAGTCGAGATAAATTATGAAATTTGAGAACAACAAATTATGTGAAACCACTAGCAGGTGTTAGTCCCATCGAAAAAAAATATAATAAAATCAAAATAGGGATCCCAGTATTTCCGAATAAACAGTGTTTCCGCGATTCGTAATAAGTCTAAGTTCTCGTTTTCACAAAACCTACTTAATAAAAGTAATCGCCTCTACCAAGGAAATACATGATTTCGTGCCTGAAGCCTGAAATAGGAATGAATTTCTTTTCTTTTTCAGATTTTTTTCGAAGACTAATTTCACTGCTCGTTTCAAAACTGACTTACAGAGGTTATCTTTGGAGAAATACTTGGTCTGGAAAAATTGCGCGAACCTAAACGTAACAGGCAATACATGCACCTGACGTGATTGAGGCTAGGAAAAGAGAACAAATGAAAAGTAACGCCAAACTTTTATTGAACCAAGACCAGATGAAAAAACAAAAGCATGCGAAGAATTCGTGCACACAGTATGAGAAAGGAAGAAATGAAACTCGAAGGAACCAGACGATTTGGCGAGCACAAACAGACTGAAAGAAACGGAAAGGTTAGGGAAAGGTTGCTTCGAAATCTTCTGGTAATAAACAGAAATGATAAGAATGTCTGGAGTACTTCATTTTTGTCTTCTTTCATGGTGGTCGTGTTGTCTTCTCGGGACTGCAGTTTTTCTTCCCAGGTCCTGAAGTTTTTCTTTGTAAACTTTTACGCTTACCTCTCTTCCGATCTCTGGAAAGTAGCGCTTTCTCGTATTTCTGTGCATGCATATCAGTACAATTGAGAGCAGGGGTCAACTACAAGGCAGTCTTAACGACATCGCGTCTGTGGAGGCGACGAGATGACCTTCTCGTTCCAATGGAAGGGAAAAAAAGAAAACAAGAAGCAGAAAGTGGGGCCCTAGATGACTTTTCGTGAAATTGTTAGGAGCATGCAAAACTGAGGCGCACGGATGAGAGCGTACCGCCTGTGAAAATAGCCTCGAATAAAAAAAAAAAAAAAAATAGGGGGCCGGGTGGAGAAGGGCAGACAGAGAGAGAGGGAGAAATTAAGGCAGGAAAACGAGCAAAATAGAAAATTTTGAAGGCATATGAAATGCCGCGAAACATTTGGGCGATATGAGAGCGTCATCTCAAAGTTTGCCCCTCCCTTATCGACCCGATTTTTACAGGGATTGAGCACCCCTTGTCAATGTCACCTTGGTTATCCGGGACATGATTCCGAAAGATAGCCTGTTGACAGTAGCTCTTGCAGATAGTTTGACGTGTTGTACTAAGCAAGGCGCTTATGCTTCAACTAAGCTATCACGGTAGATTTTAGCGTGTTTATACTGCTATAGGGGAAGCCCATATCGCTTCGTTGAAGGTATAAAGGGAGCAACGCAAGTGCAAGGCTAAAACTAAAGATGAAGTTTTACGAGGTAGTTGTTCCAGAAAATGGCATGGCATTAAAATAAACAATGTTTGCTCGGTTTATGCGACCATCCAAGAGTGGCAAAAAAAAAAAAAAAATGCCGCGAATATTGAAGGCTTCGATTATCTTTTCTAATTGTCTTTCAATATTTGGTCGTGCAAAATGTGCATGCTATAAATCAAATAGTTCGCTAGAAACGGCCATAAAAGGCGCGGATAGCTTGACGATTTAAATCAGAGCAGTATTAAGATCAGTTTTGTTCCTGTTACCATAGCTTGTGAGCGGCACTTTTTTCCGGCTGTGTAGCATGATGTTACAAGTCGGACTCAAGCATGGCCGAAGGGCAAGAAGAAGAACATGAAAAAAGATAGGAAAGCCTACCTAGTTGTAGCAGAGCTGCTTAGGGCTGCTCTTCGCTCTTTTTTTTGGTAAGTAAATACCAGCTGTATCTGTTAGTTACGATGATCATGCAACAGCAATAAGAGCGGCGAAGCGGCGTTGGTAGTTGCAGAGAATTAAACGATTGAAATTTTCAATCTTGAAAACAGCAGTTTCCCTGCTCCAAGCGTTGAAGCGGTGGCGTAGGCACAAGAATCTCGACCACGTCAGTAACTCTAACGTACTCATCACCAACTTATGAATAATGACCTCACTGGCGACTATTTTTCAATTTTGGTTTTCATTAAAATTAACCATTATTCTCAAGACTCCGTGCCCTTGTTGGCTTTCGCCGCGTTCTTGGTCGCATTGCCTTTTTGAGAACTATAACTGAATGGTGTCGTGTGCACTTGCACACTAATTAAATGCTTCGTGGCAGCCTGAAATCAACGTGGAAGGTGGCGAAAATCTCGTGTTCTTGAAGAAAAATAAATGGTCATCTCTTCGCGTATATATCTTACGCAAGGAAACCAATTTTGGCTCTCATCGCAGACACAGCAGATCTGCTCAAATTTACACATGCTTGCGCCGGAGTCTATGGCAAATTGCAGGAGTTGGCCTGTATGTCTTGGCCTTCCTCAACTTGGTCGCCCGTGTGCTGTGGAGTCCATTTTGGAGACAACTAATAACGTGTTGGGCGACACATCCTCCAAACATAGACGGCGTTTATTTCGGGCCCCTAGTTGCGCGGCTGTGTGATTGGCTTATTTTCAGCGTGCTCCACTGTGGGCGTCTGCTAAACTATTTCGACACAGCTCTTACATGACGAAGCTGTAGCAATGTAGAAACCTATATGACTCTGATGAGCGGTCAGCCTGAAGTGCGAACATTATGGCTGTAAATCGGATTGTTCGATATTTTCTTCATGTCGTCCAAGCTTTGGAAGAAAAAATGTAAACAGCGGGATGAAATAAGCGCATAAATGAAGTTCCCATACAAACTGCCCCTATGATGCAAAGAGGGCGTTGCTCAATTAAACAATAGAAAAAAACATCCAACGTCGAGCAATCGTGTAATAACCTCTTTTCCAGTGTGCGACAATTGCGCAGAGACGATAAGATTAAAATTGCCCAGGAACAAAAGAAGAAAGTCTAGAAAGAATGGTTGCCAGATGAGGGCGCGCATAATTTTGCGGCGCGAAAGTTATAAAAGAGCAAGCTATGACTCCCGATCATTTAAAGCATCTGAACCATACATTTTGACACCTTTCCAAGAATGTATGAGTTCACGATGCTAGCATTTCTTTCCAACTGCGAGGACTTTTGTTAGATAGTAACGTTACATCCTGTCTTTATCCTTTTGATATCTGACAAAATTTTCTTTTACATTGCGTTCTCGGTCAAATTTTGTCTTTCATTTTATTCATTTCTTGTTCAATAACTTTGCACTACAGTTTGAAAACTGTTTCATAATAACTGGTATACCTCCTGTGTTATTATTTCTGTAGACAATCAGGCCTTGATATTGCAATGTTTTTCTTTAGTCTTCTCAACTACTTTTTGCTATGTATTCATAGGGTATAAACGAAAACATACTATAATAAATGGGTATTCATTATAGAAATTCAGAGCGCTTAGCACGTGACTGTGCAGCCCATTTCGTGCACCGGCTTATATGCAGATCATAAATATCAGATAGAGTGTTTGTATTATTGTTGCAGTCTAGAAAAGTCATATTCCATTCTCTAGAGATATGTCTCCATCAAAATTCTTTTCTTTCCTTCCAGCTTCCTCGTGTTCGTTAGGTAACCAAGACGCCTACGTTGTTGCTGATATTAACTCTTTAAAACAGTCATGCTGTGAAGTGTAGTGTTTTTCTAAATTTAGTCAGAACACCAAAATTACTCTATAATCCGGAGGCGGATTACTGTAGAGACGCGGTTCTTTGTAAAATAAGAGCCCAGTACTGATGCGTTGTTCTATGAATTCAACAAGCGGGATGCGAATATCATAACCCGAATTCAGATAGCAATCAGCGATTGACGAACTACTTTTAAGTAAATTGTTATGAACTCAGCTCCGGGTACGCACACCCCTTCTTACTTTGCGTAATCCTTCTCATACGCGGAGGAAAATGAGGAAGCCTATTTCTCGAGCCGCGCTGTCTTGTGAAACCGCTGATGCATGAATTTCCCGGGGACAATGAAGTCCATCAAACGCCTGTTCTTCGTGACGCCGGCGGCTAGCGAGCTGAAGCAGCAAACTGTGCTCAGCATGACAGAGACTTAGAGCGCACTGCGTGAGCCTTTGACATCAGGGAGCGTACTAGCCAAGAAAGCGGGGTCTTGAGAGGGAACGGTTACGAAGAACGAGGTGAAAATAAAATTAGCTTAACCTTTGTCCTCCCTGTTACGCTTGATTTAAGAAAACAATTAATTGATCGCCCATCGCAGTAGTGGACAGCAAGGCGTAAATGCGTACCTGCAACACTGCTGACATAAAATATGTGGCAGTAACGAGGACACCCTTTCGTCCTGCGTGCTTCGCTGGTTACGTGTTGCTTGATCCGCTCCCAGCCTCTGATTTTCCCCGTTCCTCACCCATTTATTGAACTTGATGCACTATACCTAATTTAGGCTGCTTGCTCATTTCTACCTCGGCGCGCGTTCCACAGCATGTAAGAGCTGGCTAGGCTAGTTGGCACTGAACTGTATTCTGCCCGCCTTGAAGGTGAGCGTTCTAGATCCGTTTTCCCTTGATGTCAGATATATCCGAGCTCGTATGTTTTGGAATAGAAAATAACTGATCCAAGTGACAAGGTGGCCAAAGCAATGGCTGCGCAGGGTAATAATGACCATTCCAATTGACACACACATCACCGAGGTCTGCAAAACACATGCGGATTGTCAAGTAAGAAATCGGAGCAGCTTCGGCTTAGTTCTGCATCAGCTGTCTTGTTCACCTAGTCGCCGTAATAGTAGAAGGTCTATCATCTAACCTGGATAACATTTTTTGCTAGCAACATAACGTAGAAACCGAGTTGATACCTCATTTTGAAAGAATGGAACAGTGCAAATAAAAAGAAATGCAGAAAAGGGGAAGCATCCGTGTGTGCCTTTGCTTTCTGTGATTTCTGTGCTCCTCGTTTTATTGCACTATTCGGTTCTTTCAAAATTATTTGTGCTGTGACGACTATTGCGATAATGTGTTTAACGACAGCAGTGCGGGCGGCGTGGTTATAGTCTCGTCACTGTCATCCCGTAGAGCCAAATGCCTACTCTGCCACGTCCCAAGGCAGCCTATTGCACCGAGCTAAACCTATATTTAAGCACCGCACATCGAAACCTAACCTTTAAATTTTTACAACACTCTTCTCAACTTACTCAGAGCTACTAATTGCTCCAATAGACGTTATGTTTCCATAATCGCTGCTCAAAACTAAATGCACGGAAAAGTATTTCAGGCAGTAAAAAAGGTTCAAAAGGAAATGTCCTACGAAGTTGCGACAATAGCAGTTCTCTCTACGCTGCTATTGAAAAAATTGAGGCTGCTCCTACGAAGCGAGTAGTGCTAGCATGCTATTTTATTACTTTAGGGCAGGCTCCAATACTGCAATTGTTTCGAGCGTACGAAGCAATTTGTTGCTCTGAAAATAGGCAGCCAGAAGAAACAGGCCATAAGCAATGATGCGAGCACTACAGAATATGCACAAAACATTGCACCATGCCTAAAGTAAACAGAATCAATGCGCAACTACTCAGCGATTTTCTAAAACTTCTATATGCATCAGTACGCGATACGTTGCGGTTACACAAAATCATATCTGCCAATCCACTCACTGAAGACGGCATAAGAAATAGAGGTCAGAAACGCGAAAGTTTGTCTTAAGCTAATGTTGCCCTGGGAACCACAGAAAACCTTTCTCGAGCCTTAAACCTAGTGTGCGGCAGTGTCCTGTGCATTCCGAATATCACTGCAATGATGGGATCCCTTAGCTCATATCCAACAATGACTAAATCGTTTTTTATTCAATTTAGGTTTATTCAATTTATTTTACCTCGTTAAACTTGCGCACTAATGAAGGAAAAAAATATAATGTAGAAACCTACAAGTGTTTTCTTTTGTCTTCTTGTTTGTTAGCTCCCAATTTTTACTAAGCACCAGTCGCCAATATTTCCACCAAAGCAGAAAGTCGCATCTGGGAAGCGCGATTATATGATCAAGGCTTCCAGTGATCGCAGGGGCAGTGCACTAAGAGCTCACCTCATTCCTGCAGAAGAGCACATGTCCCAATCGATCACGCGACATGGTTCAGAGAGCAGCGGCTGGGACGAGTAGTGTGACGGTTTTATCGGCGGCGGCTCCGCATTTTGCTCCACCATGAAAGATTGCTCCACATCCGAATGCCTCCTCCTGCGCAGCTCCTAACCCTGGCTTTCACCTTCGCACTAGGGAACAATGAAGGGAACCCTAATAACGCGCATGCCTTTATCCGCAGGCGGAGAGGTGAGAAACGACAGGGCCGAGTCGTTCAATAAATTATAATTAGGACGATCCGCAATAGTACGGAGCAGGGGATTTCCTCTCCCAATACTGCTGGAGACGGGCAAGATGAGAGAGCAGATGGCGCACATTCGCCTCCCTGGCCTCGGGCTTTCCCTACCTCTCAGTGCTGCTCAATGACGCCAGGCACCGCTGTGAAAGAGAAAAAGGAACGGTTATCTACAACCACATACACTGCTATACCGGTGAAGAAATAGAGGACAAATATTTCCATGCATAATGAAGTGGCTACGGATATATGGATGTTATTCACAGACACAAGTCGATTTCGGGTTTGCACAAATATATTTGCCAGGACCTGCTCAGCCAGGCAGGAACGGGATAGCGCATCAGCGGAATTCAGGTGAGCAGCCGCAAAATCATATCTGTAAGTGCTTTTTTGTATGCGTGCTGGAGCTGACGTCGTCTTCCACGCGGCATGTTATAAGATACCCCCTCCCCCCCCCCCCGCCCCTTTCTCTAGCGATGAAGCCCCCCATGAGTGGATCTCAAAATAACGGCTTGAAGGGCTAGTTGGTGCTGCATAGTATTCAGAAATGTGGCGCAACAAACACAAACACAAGAGAAGAGACACAACACACGCGCACACTACCAACTGTAATAAGGATCTGAAAACACTTCCTCTTCACCACTCCTCTTCTTCTTCACTCAAGTACATCTCCTCTTCCTCTTCTTTGCCAAGGAGATATTGGCACTTTCTTCCTCGCAGAACATAAACATCGTCCAAGCATGGCAGTTACCAATTCTACACTGTCTTGTTTCTCCACACCTCTGCTTTGCCCAGAAACTCATACCACGCTGGACAAGCAAAGATCACCACATTGTCACATAGTCACACACGATACCTGGACGATGTTTATGTTCTGCGAGGAAGAAAGTTCCAATATCCCCTTGGCAAAGAAGAGGAAGATGAGAAGATGTACTCGAGTGTAGAAGAAAAGGAGTGGTGAAGAGGAAGTGTTTTCAGATCCTTATTACAGTTGGTAGTGTGCGCGTGTGTTGTGTCTCTTCTCTTGTGTTTGTGTTTGTGTTTGTTGCGCCACATTTCTGAATACCATGAGTGGAGGGTGAATCTCGAAAAGCGGATACTATTGGCGCGAATCGTACGCGGAGAGGACTGACGTGGTCGGGAGGGGATGCAGCAGCACACTTGGCGATGACGTCGGAATCACGGTTGTCAGGTTTAGGACGGTCAACGGAGATCGTGTCCTCCCGGCCATCGATAAGCAGAAGAAAGAGCTTAGGAGTACACCGAAGCACCAAGATCGGACTATAGTATGGTGGCTGCAAGAGTGGGCGTACAACATCGTGGGGAACAGACGTGAATGCACCGCTGAAGGTCGGAGGGGAGGTGGAAACGAGAATACTGGCGCTCATGTTGTAGAACGACAGTGCTCATAGCGTTACGTAGAAGCCATGCGTAATCTGAAATGTCATCAGGCGTGAGTGAAGAGGGCTCAAAGAATTCAGCAGCGACAGGGAGAGTAGTGCCAAATTTAGCTCTGCTGCACAGGTAGAAAAGTCAATGCGAAGTTGAGGTGCGGAGACCAACGAAGACGAAGGGTAGGCGCTCAATTCATGGTGAAAGGAAAGCAGACGCCAAAGGGGAGGTTTTCAACTGCCGATGAAAACTCTCAATGATAACGTTGGAAATCGGGTGGTAAGAGGTCGTATATACATGATTGATGCTGAGTAGCCGATATAGGTTGTGTAATAATGTGGAGTCAAATTGACGACGAAGATCAGTCTTAATGGTGGAAGGGACACCTAGTGGCTTATCCAGAGTGTGACGAGTGCTCTTGAAATCGATTCCGCTGTTATGTCGAGAAGGGGCGTCATTGAGGCCATTTCGTGAACTTGTCAATGCAGAATAACGGGAAGCGGTGGATCCCGCAGGGAAGAAGGAGACGAACAATATCGACGAGTAGGTGGCTGCAGCAGGCGTCCGACGACGGGATGGTGCCAAGAGAAGTCGCAGTGTTTCGATGCTGTTCCTTGCTCACATCTAAGGCACGCGTGCGACCACCAGCGGAGAACGTCAACGTTGATGCGCGTCCAGACATAACGAGCCGTGACGAGGCGCACGGGTTGCGCGGTTACCAGGATGGGCCAAAGAATGGAGGGCATCAAAGACGGTTCGGCGGTACGAGACTTCCTCCGACACCAGAGAGGTGTTGCGCCTGCAAAGCCATTGCAGCTCGGCATCGGCTCGTTGAGCAGCAGCCATAGCTGCGAAGTGGATGATTGATCGTTCATTGTCCATCGCATTGACTTCGGCACAAGAAATAGCGTCAGTCACTATGACTTGCCGCTGAGGTGAAGAATGGCGCAGGTAAACTCGATAATTAGGGCGAGCTGCCTGATTTCGCGATGAGCATAGGAGGTACTGCTGGATACTGGGGCGGACGTCAGAGTTTCGGGCTCAGTAAGGATATGAAAGATGCGTGCTTCGAAAAAATAGCGGAAGTCCTTCACGGCTGAATTATAGCTAGCAGCTCTCGGCGGAAGGTGCTGTAGCGGCGCTCAGGGGCTTCTAGGAAAATAAGGCGATTGGCTGCCCAATACCAATAACGAGCTGTTGGAAGACCGCACTAACAGCCGTGTCCGAAGCATCACCCATGACAGACTTGGGCGAGTCGCATTTGGGATGACCCAGGAGCGTCATGCCTCCAATGGCTGCTTTGATACCCTGATTGCGCGGTCAGCGGTATTGGTCCAAGAGACAAATGCAGTCGGCTTGCTGTGGCCCGAGAGAAGATTGTGAAGAGGCTGCAGTACTGCGGCGCAGCAAGGAATGAGGCACCAATAATAGTTGGAGAATCAGAATAGAATCAGAATCAGGCCAAGACATTTGTGTAGTTGCTAGGTGGGGGCGTCGCGGTGAAATTGAGGGATGGCGATGACTTGGGCCGGTAACGGGCGAATGCTATGAGCGTTGACACGATGGCCGAGAAAGTCCAACTCTACAACGCTGAACTCGCTTTTTGGTCTGATAGCCGCAAGACCAAAGCGGCTGAGTCTTGCGAGCACTTGATGCGAGCACTTGCGGCAAGAGGTGGTTACCATGACCCAACGAAGAAATGCGGGAGATAGTGTCCCGTTCAAGCTTGCGAGACGAATCGATTCCTTCGGGGGAGTGAAGAAAGCGCTATAGAGTCAAAAGTTCCTCGTTTCACAATGGCTCCAAGCATATTGTTTATAGTGATTTGGCTTTTCGAAGTTACATTACCCGCTGCCTTCAAAGCGGTCTATGGGAATAATGCATATATTTTGTTCTTTATTATTTTTCTCGGTTTATTTTTATGAACTTCCTCTTTCGCGAACACTGCAATACAGATGCTTGCGCCGGGCACTGAAACTTACTGCTGTTTCCCGCTTTTTATGTCCTTGTAACGTAAAATCTTGTGTTATTTTTAATGACCACCAGTTATGTAATTCCCGTAACAGCCGTTAGGTCATCGGAATAAATGAATAAATATTACGCGTTTCTCTGCTATTGATGCTTCGCTTGATATCGCCGGGGTTAAAGTGGGTATTTCGCTCGCCTCAGTTTCGAAACACTCTCACGTACCGGTCAGTGATTCCCCTATTGCGAGCCTGTTTATTTTTTATCGTTCGTCTTCTGGGCTGAGTTCTTTTTTTGTTATTCTCTTATTCCTCTTAGAGCTTCCAAGGGAGACAAAAAGAAAGAAAGATGCGGGGCATTTATTTCTAAACGGAGTTTCTCCCGCGTTCTCGTTTCGTCATCATTTTTCTCCTCATTTTTTCTCAAAAGCGCAGGCCACGTACAGACGCATCAGCTGAAAATGCGTGTTGAAGTGCGGATAAAAAATATTAAGAGAACAAAGAGGGAAAAAGTTTCTGAAGAACGTTTGAAATACGCAATTTCATATGCACAGAGGGCCTACTCGGGGGTACAGGAGCACCGCGTCCCTGGGGGAACAATTCGCGGAAAGATTCGTCTAGTTTCGGTCTTCAGTTGGCTAACATCGAACCAGCTCCTCTAGTCTTCAAGATATCCGCCTAAGCTGTTTGCTTTGCGCCCCGACTGGTTTCGTTTTGCGTCGAGATTTCCTTTGAAAGATAGACGGTTCCCCACCACGGCCTTCTGATTTCAGCTGTCCATGGAGGACGTAATCCACAAAAATACAAATTGAGAAGCCGCACAATAAACATTAAATGAGAAATATGTGAGTATGACAATTCCTGATTCCACGACCATGGTAAAGATTATTGCGAGCGCTAAAGATGAAAAACCATTGGTCCGGGTTTACCCAACTAAACTGGCCGAAAAAAATGCGAATAGATGTGAATTTGTTAAGTAAACCGAGAACAGTGCTTCTTTATGGTGGGCGGTATGCATCATTTCTTCCTAATGTTTTGGCGTTTCGTTCAGACTGCTCTGCTTTGTGATTCTTAGGAACCTTCTTTTTTTTCAGGCTGTGCTATAACATAACTTCTGCCCTTTTTAGTTTTCACGTTCGCATCTCCGTCGTCGTCGTCTTTTTTGTTTTTAATTCTGACGCCTTTTATGTTTGGCGCTCTATCCGGGTTTTCTTTTCTGTTCACATGTTTCTTTTCTGTTCACATGCTTTATGTGCGAAGCCTCCCAGAGTAAAGAAAACTGTCTTTGAATGTGGTTTTTACACCGTCGCATTCAGCTCCTGTTTCAATTTAACGCACGAGAATTTACGCCTCCAGTCGCTTGAACAACGCCCCTTCGCTTCGACGGTGTCACTCTGGGCAAGAGAGCAGGCGAGTATCCTCCTTTTTGTGTACGGTGCACGAGCATGATGGCCCCCCGCATCTGCTGCATGAAACGTTGATCGCAGTGTGCCGGCTGACTCGAGCACCGGAGGTAACACTATCGCCGTTCCTCCCTGCCAAAGATGGGGTTCCTCTTTGCAATGCGCGGCTCATCCTGTGCTTACCCAGGCGCCCAATCATTCGCTTGGGCCTCTCTTCAAAGGCATCTCTTTCCGCCAATGTGGCAGCGTTCTTGGTCGGGGAATGTGAAGCATAGCGATTCATCTGCTGCTGCGTTCTTGAATATCGCGAGTTAGGTGCTTCGCTGGTTGCTTTTGATCCCGCAGGCATTCTACGCTTTCCTTATTCGTCGATGGAGCCTTTTACCAAGAAACCGCCATCGTGAGAAGTTACGGTGCTGCACGTGCGAGTTTGATAGGGTGCTCCCTGACGTTCGCTTTTCGGATCAGTTTCCGGAGCGCTGTTAAAAGTCGGAATTTGGTGTGAAGTACATCCACTTGTCTATCAGATGTCTCATCATCATCATCATCATCAGCCTGATTATACCCACTGCAGGGCGAAGGACTCTCCCATATTTCTCCACTTAACCCGGTTCTGTGCTAGTTGCATCCACTTGACCCCTGCGAACTTCTTAATCTCATCCGCCCACCTAACCTATCAGATGTCTGCAGTCTGCTAAATATTGCACGTTTTAAATTGGCTTCATAGATAACACGCACTAGCCGGGCGGCAGTGGGAACGAATTTTTGAAATTAACTCGCCTCTTGAAGTCGTGGATATAATTTGTTGCTCAGACACGCGTACATAAAGTTTAGTTACACAATAGGTGCAGCATAAAAACAAGTAGCCGTTGCACTAATGTTGTATGCTTATCTCCAGAGATGTCAGTACCAATCAACACATGCGCATTCATGAATGCATATGTGAGACGAAGTGTTGAGAGTTTGCTTATCCTGTATGGAAACGGAAAGGACAGGTCTTGTAATGCAGAAAAAAGATCTAGTATCATCCATGCGATGCGATCCCATAGAAAAAGGTCCAGCCAATGCTAACCAATTATTAAGTTTCATGCTACATCAAGCGTGATCTGAATGAGCCTTCTTTTGAAGAATATAGTTAGCGGCAAGAATGTTTTCCAGTGCTTTTTCGTTCCTGATAGGGCAAACCTACCTCTTTCACAAGGTCGTGGAGTGAGCTTCTAGCTGGCTGCAGGATTATTGGATGATGTCAAGAGCGATGCTTGAGTTAGCGACCTCAGAGCTCTTTTTCTTTGACAGAGGCTGTAAATATATCGGGCAGCTGTGTGACCGCGTTAGGAGGCGATGAGTGTGGTATTTATTGCCAAATTGTGTGAGATTGTTTGGTTGACCGCATACATCACACGCTGAAACTGGCGAACCGACCATTGCGCATTTGCCGCGACAAATGTTGGAAGAGAAAGTGGTGCATTTAGCTGAGCATGCTGCATTGGTTCAATAAGGCTTATGTGCAGTTTTAGCCCCATATGTCACCTGGCATAGGAATAGATACTGCTGTTCGTGTCGTTCGCGCTTGGTTTTCGACGCATGGCATATTTGCGAACGAACGGCGAGAGGTGGTGTTTAGCCACGTACCTGCTCCTGTTTGATTACGTGGAGAAGTAGGAACTATATGGCTCAAAATTCGAAGGCATAAAAACTGAGCCATCACTTTGCGTGAGAGAAGAGAAGCTAATCTATGCAGTGGCGTGATAAGAGAATCTATCTCCCGGTGCCGAGGTCTGTGAGTGGTAACCGCCGGACATACATATTTATACTTTAACAGCGAAGTCGATGTGCAACTCGAGGGAACTGCCATATGTTAGCGCTAAGTAAAACAGCTGCTTAAAATTTGGTCTTCGTCTATAATTGGCAGTGTTCTACTGGCTTCAGTTAGTGTGGGTGGGTGCTGGTGATGTGGGCCAGGGTATACATAAACACCGATCTGTTACATAAGCAAGATGCGCTGCTGCTCTTGCCTGACTGGGCCGACTTGAGGTGAAAAATAGGCTTAGAGTCAACAGAAATACGTAGATCGCAAAAATTTCAAAGCAGTTTTTGTGAGTTCACGGTGCACCTAGAATTTCGTTATTCGGTGCAGAGTAACTTTGAACATCGTAGAACATTTTCAATTCTGAGACCTCATTTAAGAGGCAGGGTATATTTTAAACACCACCAAATATAAGGGGCACAAGTCAGGAGCCCGGCTCTATTGCAACACATGCCCATCAAAATTTACCAAAATAATTTTTCGGTTTCTGAGAGCACAAATAGACGCGGCAAATGGTTGAATGTTAGCGAATGTTTTTGAAGAAAATGTGTGATAAATTATGCTACGCTATATTTGAAATTAATCAATTTTTAAAGTTCCTCAATAAATGTGCGTTCAAAAGACGTACGACAAATTGACCTCTGCAAAAGTACCTATTCACTGGGTGCTTCTCGCAATCGCTACAGCTTCTTGTTTTGCTGACGTGCAATGGCGCCAGTTACATTCCCTCCTAAATACTGCTGCTCAAATGATACAAACATTCAAGCTGAACGTGTAGTCTTCACACAGCACGATAAGCGAACCGCGCGTAGCAGGCGACCAAAATGCCCCGTCTGGTCACAAAGTCGCGCTCGCCGGCGTCTTCCGGGCTCGAATAGAGCGTCGTCTTTAAAGCTGTCTGTTAGAATGGGCCGTTCTCCTCCGCTGCCTTGACGTGATGTTTTGAGAAGTGGTTTTATAATGCAATATACCCTAGTCTCCACACTAAGAACGACGGTTTCTGTTAAGCAAATTCAGTGCGTATGGCAGCATATCAGACAGCAAGAAAAGCTGCGGCATTTGCAGAAATATCAGCGAATGTCGAGCCTGTCGGCGATATGCATGTACGGCTTCACAGCACGTAAGTTAAGCGGCGTTTTCTAAATAGATTGCCTCCGTAATGACGTAATAAACTTTGTCACACATTTCTTCAAAACTGTCGCAAACGTTTAACGACCGGCCACTTCTTGGGCCATGCGAAATTATAGAAAACGTTGCGGTAAGTTGTGTTTACATGTTTTTAGGCGCCCCTCTCCCAACTCACTCCCGTATACATTGTATGGTGTTTTAAAGATAGTGTGCCTTTTAAGTGACCTTTAATGCTAGCCCAGTCTGTTTCGAGATGTTAATTGCAGCTCTGTACCAAAAAACGATATACCGAGGGCACCGTGAAATTAGAAAACTGCTTTCAAATATTTCGTTTCCGTGTATTCCTTTCGGCGCTAAGCATACTTTTCACCCCAGTCTGCTGCGGCATTGCAAGCGCTCCCTTTGTTTGCAAAGACGCTGTTAGTCTATAACACTAAAGCTTCAACAGCGGTACACAGCTGCAAATCCTTTGCAGCATCCTGACAGTAGACTGCAAGAATAGTATTTGCGTCAACATAGCGGCGTTATACACTTGTAACTACATCGGCTATAAATCTCAGACCGTTCTCTACCCTTCGAAACTGAACACGAGCATTCATAAACGACGTACTTACAAAGACCAGCAAAGTTCATAAGACGCGGCGCAAATGAAACTGGCGCCGCAACTTATGAACTTTGGAGACATGGCCAATGCAGTGCGTAACGCGACAGTGGAAGCAAGCCTGCGCGTTGCTGTAGTTAGACTGCGATGCGCAGTCTATACAGCACTGTGATGCGCAGTCGGATGCACAGTGTGGAGGCGTGGAGAGGTGTGGAAAATTGATAGCAGCTAACCCACTCCTAATCAACATAGTAGCGTCCCATAAGATGTGGCTTACAACCATTACAAAAATACGCGTTTCCACAAGCCCTATAAATAAAAATACAATTAAGGCTTCTACTCATCTGTCTTTTCATCTGGTGTCTGTGTTGTCCGCCGAGGAATTATAGGAAGAACCAACCTACATGCGTTGCCTTGTCCGTCTTTTTCTTCGTGCCTGATTACTTAAACAACTCGAATAAAACAGACAGGAAAGTAACATCCGGTCAGGTCAATTGCTGTATACTATCTTCCGCACCCTAGCTGTGGCATGCGGAAATAAAAACACAGGAATACGATGGCGCATGAAAGGACATGTATAGAAGAACTTTTGTATTTTTCTAATATACAACTAAACATACATCACTCATTTGCGAATTTCTACGCAGAGTTTGAAGGAGTATAGCGCGCGAGTGCATCTACATATATACACAAATAAAAGTGGCACATACAAAGCCTTATGCGCACTGCGTCCTCCCATCCAAATATAGGGCCTTCTCTTGCCACTCTAAATAAATATTTTCACCAAACTGCCTCTGTGTTACTGACGTCCTTTCAGTATAAGCATAATATATTAATTTGTTGATAGGAAAAGCAAGACGCAGTGCCTGTCACACTTTTCTCTGAGGAGACCTCACCCGTGTCCTAAGGGAAAGGAGGCACGTGGGAGTCGAAGTGGAAATAGAGAAAGAGGTGCCGTAGTGGAAAACGACGGAGCAATTTGACCACCTAGGGACCTTTAACGTACACGGACGTTACACAGTATACGGACGGACGCTTCTCCGTTTAACCTCCATCGAAACGCCGCTGGCGGTCCAATTCGAACCCGGCAAGCTAAATATTACCTTGCAACATCCGGCAACATCTAGCAGCCTTCTTTTCAATGGCATAATTCTCATTGCAGCTTTACGTTTCCCGTTTCCTCTCTTTCATCGAGTTAAATTCGCGAATCGCTTCCCAAAAGCTTCTTACCATTTCTATTATATTTTTTTCCGACGGTGCAGCAATCGAGATTCACCACCGTTCTCCAGATTTTTAATCGCAGTATTTGCTTGGCCCTCCGCAATTCCAGTCTTCCGGTGCGGTAAGTGGCGAGATTCGAGCTAAACGTGACCCATCCGAAAAAAGGGCAGAAAATCCACGTTTTCGTGTTTTTCAGCGGCTTCCTATTGAGGTATATGATTGCATGGGTTTTTAATGTACCATATTCGGACCTTCAGGGACATTACTTTACACGCTTGAGTCTTTTTTCCGCGTTGTCTTCCGTGAATCGTTATTTTCTTGGACTACACCATACCAGCGAAGCGATAATATTCTCTTCGGAAGCCAGGGGGAAATAGGGTAAAAAACACGACCCACAAAATAAGGACACATAGAACAGACTGCCCTTCTTGAGCTCGTCCTTTTATATTTTTTCTTCTCTTGTGTGTCGTATTATTTAGCAAATTTGTTCACGGCTCCTGAATAAATGAATCGTAATACTCTCGGAGCTAATTCCGTGCTCAATCTTGGCTGATCTTCTACCAACTGCGCCCGGCAGCTGTGTTTGTCATGTTAGTTCAAGCAGTGTGCGACCTGCGAAGGGTAGGAGTTTTTTAAATGTAATTTTGAGGACTGTCCACAATGTGCTCTTCGATTTCAGTCTGCTCTAACTCAACTCACTTTCTAGTGCGTACGTCAGCCAGGAGCGTGTTCTTCCTGAAGTTTGTGAGTGACCGGCGAGTTGTTGTGGCTGTAGGAAGAAGGAAAAGAAAATGCACGGGCCTGCTACTGGCTCTGTAGCTGAGCCACCTCCGCTGCCTCGTGCTGACAGAAGAGAAAATAGAGAAGTGACGATGCCGTCGCATGGTTCTAACGCAACGGCACTTGCCTATTGCAGTAGCGCGAAATATAACCTTGGATACCACACCAGTAGCACACGAGAATAGGTTGCTGAAATAGCCGTACAACTGGAGCCTTTGCAGAAGAGCAAATTAAAAGCGTCGTCCACAAACCCTTTTAAGGTGTGGTCCACGTTTTGAGATTATGACATGGGGGTGTCAACCTGGTGACATAAGGCGAGTACGTCTTGAATATAGGTGACGTAGCTCTTACTGTAAGACTGCGTACGAGACTCAAGGTGTGTTTTGGCGGCGAGCTTCAAAGCAGCTGGTGGTCGAAAGAGAGCACAAAGCTTTGCTTTGAAGATGTTCCAAGTCGTTAATTCGTCCTCGTGGGAGTCATACCACTGGCTCGATGTGCCGGACAAATAGAAAATGACCTTTGCGGGCATTACGGTTGGGTCCCACCTGTTATGGGTGCTGATACGTTCGAACATCGACATCAATTTGTCGACAATTTCAACAAAGGCGTCGGAAAAGATGTCGGGGTGACGGGAATGACCAAGACTGTAGTGGCTGTAAGAATTCACGAGTCGTCGGATTGAGTCACTGTAGCCATTCCGGTGCAGCGACTGCTGAAACACTCCGTAGTGCAATAGGCCAGGACGCGGGGGATGGGAAAGTCCACACCTCCACCAAGATGTTATGTAGCAGTAGGCGTACCCAACACGTAAAACACTGGTGTACTCAATCCGAACGCGACACAAACACAGGGCTCACCGGACGTCAAATCACAGAAAGCTGCCAAGGATTCAGCCCCCGAGCATGCGCCATATGCACACCCACTTCGCCTGCCTTATCTTCCATCAGTCAACCAGTAGCATTATGTAACGGCTCCGTCGCAGAAATAAGAAGCCGACGGCAAAATTCAAGCACTTGTTTTTTTTTTTGCACAAACAGGAATAATGGTGCGAACCGCACTTAAAAGACATATAGGCAAAGCACGAGTAAAAAATAGGTGAATTTTCGGAATCAGCTTTGTCAAAGCCTTCAGTCATGTCGAAAATTTGGGAAGCACGCAGAGCCCTCATTGTCCTCAACCCTTGTTCATTTTACTTTCTTCATGCTCGTAAGCAGTACACTTTGCGAGCCTGTTCCTGTCCCGTGCATTTCTTTTCGGCGTGTCCTTTGTGCAGTTACCTCACTGGTAAACTCTGTGTAAAGCTCCTAACACATCCATTGTTATAACAACACGAACAGTTTCTCTCTACAAAATGAGTTGATTCCAAAATTAAATAACTCTTGCGAGGCTGAGTAATTTGCTTCTTTCTTTCCTTCGTATTGTGAGACAATTTAAACTTTTCTGTTTAGGTTGTTTCATGGCTGAAACTTCCTTTGGCGCCATCGTTTGTGAAATTTCGCGCCTATACATTGACGTTCCGAGAATTCCTTGTAAGCAATTGTTTACTGGTATTAGCACTTTATATCGCATTATTAGAATAATGTCATACGCTAAATAGTGTGATTATTAACCACTTATTGTACTGTAATCAGTTTTACCGGGGACCACATCTTCGAACGTTGAGATTACGGTCCCTATTCCAAATTCTGTAATCTCTGCCTGTTTGGATTCCGTAAACAATATTTTCAACGATGCCCTAGAATACCTCTCTAGAACTCGCTTAAAGTCTACTGGCTGATACGAAAAGAAACAAAACCAATAGAAAGCTGCATGCAAAAGCGCATTGAACGATTTTCATTCCGCGAAGTATCGCAGTTTTACACTGCCAGCTAGGTACGTTTCTCTTACTGAGCACACGCCACAGCCAATCAGACTGCATGGGGGAGAGTTAAGCTTCACAGACATGATGTGTAACTCGGATGTCTAGGCACACTGCGGACATTGGCAACGCTACCGAGAGTATGTAAGAGTGCTGCGTGAAATAAAATTGCTGGCAGCGGCAGCCTTGACCATACGCGGTCGACTCGACGCCGTACTCGCCCTCGTCGCTGACGGTGCACTTCCAATAATGAAAAGCGATCGTCTCTCGGGGAAACACGGGCTGCTCTGCTGGCAGTGCGCCGCCATATTTGTTGCCGGCTCGATAGCGTAAAAAGCTTCCTTGCTTGCTCTTTGTCCATTTTGTCCTCCAATTCAATCGGTTGGGCGCCGGTGCAGAGCCTACGAGAAAAGTAAGATGTCGATCTTCGGGTGAATAGTGAAAATCCCAACCGTATCAGACAGTGTTCGTCACTGTCGAAAACGTCTTCTATCGGGAACAATGTGTTAGCGCGGTGTCATAAAAAGTTTACAAAAATGGTTTCATCCGCATTTCCGCAGTGCACTGATCTATAATATATACAGGCTTAAGCGAAGCAACCTTCGTACCTTTTTTGATGGATGCAAGATAGGGCAAATTTAAAAAGAAAAAAATTAATCGGAAGGCTGTTTTGTCAGGAACGAAATTCCTCTACTCTAGGTCCAGTGATACCATTTAATTTTATGTATCAAACGTCGAATTTTTGGGGGGGGATTTCGCACTTAACAAGCATTTATAGAAAGGTCACCTTTTTTGTTTCTGGACCCGGAACAGAAGCAAACTACGACAGGTGTGTGTGTGTGTGTGTGTGTGTGTGTGTGTGTGTGTGTGTGTGTGTGTGTGTGTGTGTGTGTGTGTGTGTGTGTGTGTGTGTGTGTGTGTGTGTGTGTGTGTGTGTGTGTGTGTGTGTGTGTGTGTGTGTGTGTGTGTGTGTGTGTGTGTGTGTGTGTGTGTGTGTGTGTGTGTGTGTGTGTGTGTGTGTGTGTGTGTGTGTGTGTGTGTGTGTGTGTGTGTGTGTGTGTGTGTGTGTGTGTGTGTGTGTGTGTGTGTGTGTGTGTGTGTGTGTGTGTGTGTGTGTGTGTGTGTGTGTGTGTGTGTGTGTGTGTGTGTGTGTGTGTGTGTGTGTGTGTGTGTGTGTGTGTGTGTGTGTGTGTGTGTGTGTGTGTGTGTGTGTGTGTGTGTGTGTGTGTGTGTGTGTGTGTGTGTGTGTGTGTGTGTGTGTGTGTGTGTGTGTGTGTGTGTGTGTGTGTGTGTGTGTGTGTGTGTGTGTGTGTGTGTGTGTGTGTGTGTGTGTGTGTGTGTGTGTGTGTGTGTGTGTGTGTGTGTGTGTGTGTGTGTGTGTGTGTGTGTGTGTGTGTGTGTGTGTGTGTGTGTGTGTGTGTGTGTGTGTGTGTGTGTGTGTGTGTGTGTGTGTGTGTGTGTGTGTGTGTGTGTGTGTGTGTGTGTGTGTGTGTGTGTGTGTGTGTGTGTGTGTGTGTGTGTGTGTGTGTGTGTGTGTGTGTGTGTGTGTGTGTGTGTGTGTGTGTGTGTGTGTGTGTGTGTGTGTGTGCGCATGGTGCGTGCTTGCGTGTCTGTGTGTTTGAGAGAGAGAGAGAGGATGGACGAGAAGAGCGCCTGATTCTTTATCTTTCGGACGTGGGGCTACGATGCTCTCAAAAGGAAAATCCGCATGATCTATTCTGACCTCGAACCACACAAACATGTTCAAGTATCAGGCTCACAGAACGATCACAGAAAAATAATAATCAGTAGCAGTACCTCTATATTAATTTTGCAATGGCTAGCGATTTATATTAGCTATAGAGCAAACATCTGTGTTTTGCAGAGAAAGCTACACTGCGCTATGTTTTCAAGCCGTCGGCGTGGCACCGTGTTACCATAGCATCGTGGAAGAAGAAGAAGAAAAATAATAGGGAGAAGAAAAAAGAAGTAAATGTAAAAGAGAAGAAAAAGAAGATGTAACATAAGAAGAAGAACAAGAAGAAGACTAGATAACTCGGTAGTTGGTAGCGGCGAATGACAACAGCGAGTTGCCTGGGTAGAAAGTTCGTTCGAACGTTCACCGACGGCGGCACGTTAAATCCAGGTGTGTCGGCAGAAAAATTTGCAGTAACACTCACAGCCTTCGCTCTATCCCTAGTTTCAAGCCATGCTTAAACTCCA
Organism: Amblyomma maculatum; assembly: GCF_055883805.1. Taxonomy (NCBI): domain Eukaryota; kingdom Metazoa; phylum Arthropoda; class Arachnida; order Ixodida; family Ixodidae; genus Amblyomma; species Amblyomma maculatum. The sequence continues at coordinate 22,333,282 of NC_139345.1, read as the reverse complement.
ACAAGTTTTTTTTTTTTTTTTTTTTTTTTTAGAAAACGTTCTTTATTTTGTTTAAGGTGAGAGTTTCGCTGCATTCTTGCAAGACCTGAAAAAGCGGGGCAAAATATATAAAAAAGATTTGAGTAGTGATATGATGGAACTTGTATGTCGCCTGCCATATTGCCGCCAACTTTCAAACCTTTTTTTTGTCCGCTTTCGCAAGCGGTAGGCATGCCAACCTATCACTGTGACTCTAGCGTGCAGATTAATCTTGTATCATTTTTTCCTACTCATTGTCGCGAGGCCGCTTTATCATTTTCTTTGTCGTGCAAGATGCGTCGATATGTATCTCCAAGAATCCAGGCTTTCGCGTGTGTTTCTACAATGTTCCAGCTTATCCTAGTCACCTTTTCTGTTTATCGATAAGTTTTTGCCGCATTTAAATTGAGCATTGACGGGTGCGACAGGCATTCTCTGTTCGACGACCAGCTAGCGTGTTTGCTATTATTGCCGCTACCTAATCGCTTAGTTCTTTTACGAGCTCAGGTCAGCCCATTAAAACAGTTTCTTAGTGCACTCGCAGACTCCATTTTCTGTCATCGGACTTGTCATAACCACGTGACAATATTTGCACCCGTCATCTCACTAATTAATAAAAGAAGGTATTTACAATTTGCAATGGCTAACAAAATATGCTTGCAGCGGTTTAGAAAAAAGCCGGGCAGACGTTAGAGGGGCTAACTACTACCTGCTAGCGCAGTCAACCTTTTCTTTTGCAGTAATGCATCAAATCATGTCATTGCAGAGCATTCCTTCTTATTTTTTGTGTCCATGAAACAAAAAGCCCTGACGAGGCTTGCGGAGCACGGTGTATGGGGCACTGAACACAGTTCGAGGATGAAAGGAGGCGGCGAAGCTTTCAAAGCGGCAGACAGAAATGTCGTAGTCATTGGAAACTAATTGCTAACCATTCTTTGGCCTCTTCATTTAAATGCTTTTCCTATGTGTCTACGCAGTATAGACACATCTGGAGATAGAAAGAATTAGATAATGCATAGTATTCTTTGCAAAGAAAAAAAGGCGAGCAAGATAAATACATTAGCGGTGGAGTGGCTCTCCGCAGAAGGAAATGTTTGTCGCGAAGCTGTGAAAAGACGCTCGCTGGTCGTAGCTACTCACGGGATAAGACGATCGGAGAAGCGAAGAGGAACCGAAGCAGGAGCGGAAATTCCCTATGGACAAAGGCAGCATAGTTGTTGTGGTATATAAAAAGGGAAATAAAGTATATGCGTGCGTGTTATGTGAACAACAAATCCAATGAACACTCGTGTCTGAGATCGGGAGAAAAAGAGAACAGGACGCATGCTACTCTGCGATGCCGAAGCAGCGGCTTTGTGAGGCTGAATGGGTGTGATTTGCGCGTCGGATGGGCATCTGAAGAGAAGAACCTCCCATACGAATCATGATGCAGGGGTCCACGGCTAAGTAAACGATGTGGTTGTTGAGCAGATAGCATCCCATGAATTCAGGCCTGTCCGCTGTTGCTTTTCGGACTAGGCCTTATTTCTCCTAGTGCATCTACGACGTCTTATCGCAATGACGCCACTGCTACTTCCGGCTTACGCTGATGTGCTCCATCTCGCAACGCGGACCGAGTGGAGAGGAAGCGGCATTTCGGTATTCCGCAGAGCAATATATTCTAGCGACGTATTGGGTGAGCTGGACTTGAGAGATGCAGCAACGCTTTATGAAGCTTAGCTGTCACGACGCGCTGAACAAGGTGCAGTAGGAAGACAGCGTTGTCTGTACCAATGTTGGTAACGGCAAAGAAGCACTATAACGGTACGACAATGCGACAAGGCATAAAGGTGTGCTCAGTGCGTCAGCACGGGAAGCGTCATTCAATTCGATGTGGGGTAACAATGACCCCGCTTACATCCTGCAGGCTCAACTTATACCTCTGCAGTTGCTGCGATTGCTTATGTTTTTTTTTTTTTTTACTGGTTGGAATCTTCTTGGTTAAATTGCGAGCAAATTCTTGGAAGCATATTCCGAGTAGGTATAGTTTTCAATAGGCAAAGCAGTATTTCATTACTAACAACACAAGAGCTTAAAAAAACAAATTTTTAAAGATCCGCATTTCTAAACGGTAACGGTATCGCTATATGTAAAATTGCATAAATTTACCGTAATGCAAAGTGCTGGTAACACATTTTTTATTTGATCGAGAACAAAATTCCACGGTTTCTGTAAGAAAATGGTGCAGTTATATTTACCGGCATAGTGCGTGAAGCAGCAAAACCTTTGAAAGCTTTTGTTTAGTCATACTTTGACGAAGAAGAATTGAGCGTTAGGGCTGACAGACGACGACGCTGAAGCATGCGCAGTTAAGTGGGCTGTGCTAGATAAGGCAGCCATGCCGCTCTTCAACACCTTGAATTCGCAATGCCTTTATGATTGCCGAGGTTTTTGCTTAGTCAAACGCTTTTTCATGAACGCTATGTATAGGGTTCGTTATATTCCGACCATTATTCTATCACTTGATTCATAGCGTGGATTTGATTGGTGGTAGTGCACGATTTCCGAAATCCAGCTTGATCGTTTTGCTTGACTGAAGTATAAGTGTCCAGATTCTGTACGCGATTACCTTAGTAAACCCTTTATATGTAACATACAGTAAGCTGATTGGCCGGTAATGTTTCAAGTCCATAGCGTCCCCTTTCTTATAAATTAAGATAATGTTAGCGTTCTTCCATGCCTCCGGTACTGTCCATGGCACCAGGCATAGCATACACAGGGGCCAGTTTTTCTATCACGATATCCCCCGTGCCTTCAACAAGTCTGTAGTTACCTGATCCTCCCCCCAGCTGCTTTACCACTTTCATGCTTTCTAAAGCTTCCTTAACCTCACCCTTCATCACTGGTGGAACGTCTAACTGACTTTGACTATCCTGTCCATATTCGCGATGACGCTGCCCGCGTTATCCCTTAGCGGATATATCTGATTTTTGCCTATGCCCAATTTTCTCTTCACCGCTTTAAAGCTGACCCCGTTCCTTAGAGCATGCTCAATTTTCCAACATGTTATACTTCCGTATATCGGCCACTTTACGCTTACTGATTAGCTTTGATATCTCGGCCAGTTCTATCCTGTCTGTTCGGTTGGAAGTTTTCAGACCTCAGCGTTTCTGAATCCAATATTTCGTCTCTATAGATAGTTTACCGGTATCCTTTCTAACTATATCTACCGCCTACTAATACTGCACACTAAGAATGATTTCTCTGAAATTGTTGTTCGGGGCTTCTAAGCTAAGGCTATCATGTTCGGTTAAAGATGAATATCTATTCTGTAGCGTGATCTTGAATTCTTCTGCCTTCCTACTCACTGCTAATGCTTTAATGGACATCTGACTAACCTGTTCCGTTCCCTGTTCAGATATAGACGGATTCGGGACCTTACCATTTGGTTGTTACTGCATATCACATTTATGATTACATCTATATCCTGCATAATTCCGGGGTTAGAACACAGCGTGAAGTCAGTTTATTTTTAGTCTCCCCGTTAGGGCTTTTCCATGTCCACTTCCGGTTCTTCCGTTCGCTGAAGAGAGTATTCATGATTTTTAAGTTACTGCGCTTTGAAAACTCAACTATTAACTCCCCCTTTCCATTCCTAGAACCAACGCCACTGTCGTGTCTCCAGCCTGCTTTTCCTTACCTTGGCCTTGAGTGACTCATTAGTAAAGTATGCTGCGTCTTTACTTTCCCCATTGCAAAGTCAACATCTTGGTAGGAGATTTCGACTGCCTGGTCACATAACTACACGTATGCGCGTAGACCTGTATAATCCTGAGTTTATACCGCTTATTAGACTTAATTATAGTACCTTCCCCTCTCTCAATAATGCTGCAGAGTTTTGCTTTATTACCAGTTATATGCTTATTGACAAGGAACTCTATTCCTAGTTTTCGTCTCTCCGGTAAACCTCAACAACACAACACATGTCCGCCTTTCAGTATATTATATGCCTCATTCGGCCGCCTAGCCTCACTAAGCCCTCTCGCATCCCATTACATGCCATATAATTACGCTAATGCTAAACTGTCGTCACTAGCATTAAACTTTGCCAGGGTCAGTTTTCAATGGCGGCCTGTCCGGAGCCAGGGATTCTTGCACCTTTTGCTGCGTTACAGGTCTGACCACCGCTGCGGTGAGGTGCTTCGCAGCCGCTGGTAACTCAGGGTCGGGATTGGTTAGAGTATTCATAGGAGATAGTGGGCGTTTACCACACCAGGGTGGCCAAATCTTGATCTGATGAAGGGGTGTGTTTCCGAGGTGTTCACCGGATCGGTCGCACACCAAACCTGTTTATGCAATTCTATCACCACGCGGATTAGGTTTCCGCTGGGGAATTGCGTGGCACAAAGATTCGAACCACGGTCCTCTTGCACGCGAGGCGGATACTATACCTTTACGCCACCGTCATCGCATGTTTATCTTTATATTCAATTTTAACCTGCCAATGGTGGCCGGTAGCAATTAAATTTATGAACTAAGAAAGTAAGCTCTACGGCTGACGTATTACATTCCAGCATAGCAAGCTGCATTGCTAAAATAATCCTATCACCGCTACTGTATAAGGTTATCGTTGTCAGGGCAACTGCACACGACCATACGAAAGAAGAATGAATGGAGGAAAGAAGCACACGGCGCTGTGTTTGTCCTTCTTCTCTTCTTCCTCCGTTTCTTTGACCGCGCGCAGTTGCACTGAAAACTGTGAAATGAAATCGAGTATACAAACTATCCCAACAAGTGAATTTACTTACGTAGAGCTAGTGTTTTAACGGCACATAACATGTAGAAACTTTAATGGCTGCAAGAAATTTCATTCTGTAATAAATTGAGTCTAAGATATACCATTTTACTGACCTAAGGTGAGGTTACTTCTACAGACAACACCCCATTTTCTACGTTGAAAACATTCTTAGCTCATTAATACCCACTTCTCGTATCAATAACATCATTTCAAGGCATGTGTTAGGCCGTCTCAGACGTATTTTAAAGTGGCTCATTATTTTTAACCGCTACGTCAGCCACTTACCACACCCATGAATGCTTATTTAGTTTTGTTTCTGACAACGCCTCATTAAGCGAAATATTGTGCATGGCTATGGACGTATTTCCGAGTTCGTTTTTCTGTTTCGCTGTTTCAAATGAATCCTCTCTGTAGTTTAAATTAAAACAGCTGTGACGCACTGAGGGGACAGGAGGGAATAATACGTGACTCTTCGTCAAAGGCAAAAGAATCACCTGAATTGACCTACCAAAGCCCTGTTTTGCGCGACGGCTACTTTATGAAGTCGCAGCGTAGAGAGGTAGCCGATGAGTGGAATATGATGCAAACTCCTCTTACGTCACTTCCGCAGCACAACGAGTGCTGCTGTTTGATTCGGTACAAATGGCCGATGTGTGTTTCCCGATGTAGTCTCACGGTCACCCTTAGAGCATAGGGATTCTGCCTCCGGGAGTCGTCTTTCAGAATGAGCCACTGAGGCAGGCCCATGCGCCTGTGTGGGCATGCCTGCCTGACCTCAGGGAATCGAATGCCACGAATGTGGGAGATTAGTCTGCGTACCAAGCTCGCTGCTTTTCAGACGAATCAAAGTGTTGGCCCTTTTAGACCTGTGATTTTCTCGTGATCCTGCGCCTTCTATTCCTGGGATTTCAATTTTTCTTTCCCTGCGCAGCCAGAAAAGGGACTCATCAGCACTTTATTGCTTTTTGGCGTTTTCTGTTGCCATATATTTTTCTTGAATCTAGTGCCTTTTTTTCTGCCATCCCTTTTAGCTCACACATTAACTCGCGCTCTAGGATTGGTTTAGTGTCGTCTCGTTTTAGCCGATGTCGACGCAATTTGACTGGTTTACAGCACTGGAGTAATATTTCCGCCTTAGACTTTGCTTGCCATAGCCAAAAGGGGATATAATGGCAAGACAGCGTCGAGGTTGTGACATGCAAGAAATAAGTTTGAGATGATAACGAGAGCTCAAGAGAATTGCTACGCTCGAAGCCGGGAGAGAGTGATCACACGCAGCGTATTCTTAAGTCACGAGCCGCAGGCTTCCCCGCTGAGAGGGAAGGTGCTCTATAACATGTTTTGTTTTTCAGCTGCGATGTTCAGTGATGAGTGGTGAAAAAAATGTCATAGATTTCAAGAGCTGGAAAAACCACTGACTATACAAGCACCACGGAAGTGTCTTGCACTTAGGCCATGCAGTCCGTCGTGATTTATTGGTCATGGGTTCGGCTCGCGGTGTAACTTTCGTGACGCTGGGACTAAGTCGACCCGGCCTTCACTTGGTAGCGTGAAGAGACTCGGGGTTGATGAAGGATTGAATCTTCGAAGTTGTTAAAATATCTACAAGCAAGTTTAATGGCACTTTGAGAAAACTTATTTACATGATTATTCACATGAAAAAGAAGGGTACATCAGCAAAATGGCAAGCGTTAAGAGTTCATAGCGAGAAGCTTCTGGATGAGCCGTTTACCCAGGGCTCAGAGCCATTTCGTGCTCTGCAACGTCCTTAAAACCCCCATGTCCAGCCCCTCTCTGAAGATGCTGACCAACCAAATCCAGGGCACGCCCCTCAGATATCGGCATCCAATCGAACACATCACTGCACTGATGGTCTGAAGCACTGACTGGCCCGGCATTGTTTCGTTGGGCCTGGTCACTTGTTGGCGGGAAAAGCTTGGGAACGGCGAGGAGGTACATTTCTATTCTTCAGCCAAGAATCGATAGGCTGGTTCCGGCAAGTGGATTTACTTCTCAGAAACCCAAGTGCACGTGCGCGCCGCTTACTGCTCCCAGCATTGTCCCTTTCCGGCAATTGCAAATCTTTCCTGCATTTCCCGGGAAATCCTCTAATGGCCGTAATCACCTGGCTCCTTTCTTGTCCTGTACGTCAGCGGACGTGTCACTCTGTCGTCTCCTTTGGACAGTAGGCATTCCTCACTGGACGATAGGGCTTCTAGACGGGAAGGGTGAACAATTGAACCAAAGCACTTCCGGCTATTTCCCGCAGGGGGACATTTCTTTGTGTTTTTCTAGACGTTCTCTTGACAGGGTCAATTTGTGTCCACAAAGCAAAACAGGCTTACACAAAAGGATTCCTGGAAACAGGCTCACTTAGCGCCCTTGTACCAACAGCACATATCCACAGCACTTATCCTATGCCCACAGGCGAACAATAGAGCGCGCAAGTGCGGATGATGCACGGTCGTAACAGCCTCCTCCCCCGCCAGAAGAGTCACGGAGGGCAGCAGTCGCAGCTGCTGCATGAAGAGACGACTTAATGGCCTGTACATGAACGCTTGAAGCTCTCTGTTGCTTGTCGCGTTGTCTTGATTGTCCTAGGCCAAATTGCTTGAGCTGTCTGAATCTCAATCACATGTCCAAGCAAGCACTCGGCTCCCGTCTGAAGAGACCAGGTTAAAAGAAAATTGCCATCGTTGTTCGAGAAAAGCCCACACTCAAAACGCTCAGGACCCACGTATGCCTCGAAAACCAAATGTGCTGCTTTACATAGTCACACATGTACAAGTGCACGAGAAAAAAAAAAAAAAAACCTGATTATCAATTTGGATACATGGTGAGGAACACCTCGGACCGCTTAGAAACAGCGGCTAAGCGCATCCGCATTCCCATTTAATTTCCTCTTTTTGTATCTTATTTCAAAATTGTACTGCTGTAAAATCAAGCTCCACCTAAGAAGGCGACTGTTCTTCGATGTCGCAGTTTGCAGCCAAGCCAGGGGACAATGGTCCGTCTCTACGGTGAATTTGGCCCCTCCAAGATAATAGCACTGCAATTTTTGGAAGGCCCATACAATGCAAGCGCACTCTGTCTCTGACGCGCCATAAGCCCTCTCTCTAGAACTCAGTTTTCTGCTCAGGTAGAGCACCGGGTGCTCATTACCGTCGTCATCTCTCTGGCAGAGAACAGCACCTAGCCCTCGATCACTGGCATCACACTGGACCGTGAATTCTCGGCCATAGTCTGGAGCTCGCAATACCGGACGGCTAATCAGCACAGCCTTCAGGTTTACGAAGGAGGCTTCCTTTTGTTCGTCCCAGACTACATTTGTCGGTTCTGTCTTGCGGAGAGCGTCGGTCAGAGGGCTAGCCAAAGCTGAATAGTTAGGGATGTAGTGATTGTAGTATCCAGTCAGACCCAGGAATGCTCGAATTTCCGTCTTCGTGCTCGGCCGCAGGTAGTCTGCTACCGCAGAAATCTTAATCTCGCTGGGTTTCCTGAAACCTTGACCTACATTGTGACCCAAGTAGTCCACGGTCGCCCTTGCCAGGCAACATTTCTCGGCCTTTACGGTTAGTCCAGCTTGACGCAAAAGGCTCAGTACAGCTCTTAGATGTACCATATGGTCCGCCCATGAGTCGGAAAAAACCGCAATGTCATCTAAGTGAGGCACCGCGAATGTTTCACACCCCTTTAAAACCCTATCCATGAGTCGGGAAAAACAAAATGGAGCATTTTTGAGCCCGAAACTCATCATTGTTGGCTGGTAGCTGCCCGTCGGAGTGACGAAAGCCGCGTATCTGCTGGCGCGTTCAGTGAGCGGTACTTGCCAGTATCCTCGAGTAAGGTCCAGCGTAGTCACATATGCCGCTCTACTGACCTGTTCTACTCTCTCCTCAATATTCGGAATAGGATACACTTGATCCCTGGTGAGAGACTTTAGCTTTCGGTAGTCTACCACAGGCCTAGGGTCTTTACCTGGAGCTTCTACTAAGATCATAGGCGAAGCATATTCGCTTTCCGAGGGTTTTATTACTCCCAATTCCAGCATGCGAGTTATCTTCCCTATTCAGAATTTCTCTTTGCCTTGGAGAAAATCGGTAGCACCTTGATCGTACTGGCACGTCTGAAGTCAGCTCAATATCGTGCTTAGTCAAATCAGTCCTGCCTGGCCTGTCCACGAAGCAGGCCTCAAACTCTGTTATTATCTCGCCCAGATCGGACAGCTGGGATTTCTTTAGTTCTGGTATCTGCTCCGTCCTTTTGAGAAGCTCCTGTATCTTAGGATCATTGGCTTGCTCCATAGCTAAGTCCTCTCGGGTTCCACTTAAAAGTCTCGTGAGATTACTAGACACTGGCGGCAAGAGGTTACTCTCAAGAACGTCCTCATTCCGCGTCTCATCAAGCTCACTTTCAAGTTGACTTATCTGAGATGCCTCGCTCTCAAAGTTTTCTGACCTGCTATCTTCCGCATCTACCACTGTTTTAACTGCCGTTTCCTCCGCTGTGGATTTTTTTGGAATGAGCAGTGTAGCTAGTTCTCGCGCCTTTGAACGTGTTAAGGCTTGCACAACTCTGTCTCCGAAAAGGATGCCCCTCTTTCGCAGTAGCATGTCCGATTTGTTGGAAAACAAATACGGATAGCACTTAGGAAGCTTTCCTGAAACGGCAGCCTCGGTTGTTAATTCTCCGAAAGGGCCCTCGATGACCACGTTCGCGATTGGCAAGCACACACTCTGTTCCTCCACTACCTGGCGGATCCACGCACACTGTCCTGTATAGTCGGAAGGCGACACATACACCGGATGGACAACATCCATCGTTGAGGCCGAATCGCGCAGTACCTTGCAAGGCTTCCCGTTGACTACTAGGTCATGCAGGTAGGGTTCCAAAAGCTGCATATTTTCATCGCAGTCACTGACATACGAGAAAGCAAACTTTTGTTTCCGGCAGTTGACGGCAATGTGACCCTGCTCGTATACACTTAAAGCATGTGAGCGGCTTCCTAGCCCCAAGCTTGTTCTTTGTGTTCTGCGCGTTGGTCACTTCCCCACTTTTCTCACTGCCGTCCTTTCTAGGGCGTTTGCCTGAAGAAGCCTTCCTTTCTTCGTTTGCAAATCTAGTAAAGTGCCTTTTCTGACGGTTATTCACACTGAACTTGGGATTGCGGGGCCTATCCACTGCTGGATTGCTGAATTGTCGGCGCGAAGCATACTCCTCAATAAGTTCGGCAGCTTCAGTTGCCGACTTAATGTCGCCTCGGTCCTGTAACCAATTTCTTTCTTTTTCTGGGAGGCAGTTATAAAACTGCTCCAAAAGAATTCGCTCGACTACAGCGTCCCTATCACTGTAGGAATCTGTGCTCTTTAGCCACTCGCCCAAATTGACTCTTAAATTGTACAGGAATTCAGGGTAACTCTCGTCCCTGTACTTAGTAGCGTTCCGAAAACGTTGTCTGAACGCCTCGGCGCTAAGCCTATACTTTCTCAGAAGGCAAGTTTTGACCTTCTCGTAGTTGTCCGCGACCTCCTTGCTCAGCCGCGCGACAACCTCCGCTGCCTCGCAGGGCAGAACCGTCAATAATCTCTGAGACCAAGTGTCTCGCTGGAAGGACAGTTTTTCGCAGGTTCACTCAAAGTTAGCCAGATACAGACCGATATCCCCTGATATCACATATGGCTGCATGTACTTTGACATCTTGAAATCTGCCTCCTTGTTGAGAAGAGGTACCGCTAGCTGGGGACAATTGCCCGACCTCTTGCTCAACTCTAGTTCTAATTTCCGGAGCTCAATTTCTAGCTCCAGCCTTTTTGCTTCTCTTTCAATTTCACGCTCTTTCTGCTGTCTGAGCTGTTCCTTTTTTTGACCGATGAGGTTCCATGCTTCACTGAGCTCCTCATCATAGGTTCCCAGATCAGTGATTGCCTTTATAATCAAGGGTTTTCGTGCCAAACCACTTGTATCAATTCCCAATTCCTCACACAATAGCAACAGGTCCGGTTTCTGCAGCTTTTGTAGGTCCATGATCGCTCCGAGTGTCGGCTACTTCCAAAACAACTGTGCAAACTACCAAACCTAAAGGCGTTTCCACACTCTCTTTACCAGTTCTAAAATCTAACCCTGTTCTAGAACCTGGTCCACATCAGAAGAAAAGCCAAGCACTCACCCACACATGCGATCGATGTTCCGAGCTGCCCTCTTGTTGGCCGATTGTTGCTCCTGCTTGTTGCTTGAGATGCCACCTCCGATCACCAGATGTTGTAGCTTGTAGATCCAGATCCCAACGCTGGTCACCAGTTGTCGTGACGCTGGGACTAAGTCGACCCGGCCTTCACTTGGTAGCGTGCAGAGACTCGGGGTTGATGAAGGATTGAATCTTCGAAGTTGTTAAAATATATACAAGCAAGTTTAATGGCACTTTGAGAAAACTTATTTACATGATTATTCACATGAAAAAGAAGGGTACATCAGCAAAATGGCAAGCGTTAAGAGTTCATAGCGAGAAGCTTCTGGATGAGCCGTTTACCCAGGGCTCAGAGCCGTTTCGTGCTCTGCAACGTCCTTGAAACCCCCTATGTCCAGCCCCTCTCTGAAGATGCTGACCAACCAAATCCAGGGCACGCCCCTCAGATATCGGCATCCAATCGAACACATCACTGCACTGATGGTCTGAAGCACTGACTGGCCCGGCATTGTTTCGTTGGGCCTGGTCACTTGTTGGCGGGAAAAGCTTGGGAACGGCGAGGAGGTACATTTCTATTCTTCAGCCAAGAATCGATAGGCTGGTTCCGGCAAGTGGATTTACTTCTCAGAAACCCAAGTGCACGTGCGCGCCGCTTACTGCTCCCAGCATTGTCCCTTTCCGGCAATTGCAAATCTTTCCTGCATTCCCGGGAAATCCTCTAATGGCCGTAATCACCTGGCTCCTTTCTTGTCCTGTACGTCAGCGGACGTGTCACTCTGTCGTCTCCTTTGGACAGTAGGCATTCCTCACTGGACGATAGGGCTTCTAGACGGGAAGGGTGAACAATTGAACCAAAGCACTTCCGGCTATTTCCCGCAGGGGGACATTTCTTTGTGTTTTTCTAGACGTTCTCTTGACAGGGTCAATTTGGCATTTGCAGGGTGTCCACAAAGCAAAACAGGCTTACACAAAAGGATTCCTGGAAACAGGCTCACTTAGCGCCCTTGTACCAACAGCACATATCCACAGCACTTATCCTATGCCCACAGGCGAACAATAGAGCGCGCAAGTGCGGATGATGCACGGTCGTAACAGAAACTTTTGTCAGAATCCTGTTAAGTGTTCTAAGTGTCGCCTGACATCTACTTCTTCAAGAGTAACACGTGACCAATAAGTAAATAAAGGCATGCCAGAAAATTTTCTAAGTCATCGCATGCGCATTTTCCAGTCATTCGCGCTATAGTTACTGCGGCTTGTAGATGTGCTACCGAGCTGATACTTTTCTATTCTAAAAAAAACGTCTTGTGCAATAACCTCCTACGGGCTTTAATAAAAATGACATATAAAAGCAGTACACTATCATAATACCATTCAGAATATATGATACCATAGGATATTTGTACGACATGTAATGATAAAGCTTGTATGATCGTTTGTGGGATATAACGCCCCAAAGCGACTAAGGCTAAGAGAGCATGGAGGGCGTAGTGGAGGGCTCCGGAAGATCAGATCACCTGGTACTCTCTACCTTGCATTGACATCGCAGAGCGCACGGCCGCCTTGCCTTTCACATCCATCAAAAAGCGGCGGCCGCGGCCGGGACTCGATCCCGCGTCCTTGGGCACAGTAGACAAGCACCGTAACCACTGCAGCACCACGTCGGGCCAAAGCTTTATGAGATCATTGCGCCATGCACCTTCTTTTTTAAATAGGGTTACGTGCAGTGTTCGGCACTTGGAAAGTCCGATCTCCTTTAAATTGCGTTGAATATAATTGAGAGCAAGTGAATACTCAGAAGTTTTGCAAGCAGAAAGTGAACGTTCAGTCATCTTGACCATATAGAAATACTATTTCGAGTGCAGTGTACTTCAAAGACACCTGAGAGGTTCACATGCTTACTCTGAATTAAGATATCAAAGATCAATGCATTTTCACTGCATCACTTGTCCATTAAACAACAAAGAAGCGCGCAACTAGCTGAAATATGAGATCGGAAAGCTGCAGAATCGTTACATAATTGGTTATTGAGTCGTAACATGGAAACACGAAACCGGGAGATGGCGAGTACTGTCTTTGATTTGAAAACAGTTCACTAAAGGACGCATAGTGGAGTCCTCTAATGCTTGGTTCAGTGGGGTATAAGGCAAGTAAACAAGTATTTTTGTGTCAGTTGTGTAATATTCTCCCTAGCAAATGCACATATTAAAGCTGGCGACCAGAGTGAAATAATTAGGATTCGCTCATAGTTCTGCTGGACAAATATATCCGACAATCCCCGCGTTACACGACGCAGGTACCGCAGCTCTCTTTTGGGTCCACATGTCCACGAAGGGCAACATGCCGCGAGCTACCTCAAGGTAGCAGCTGGAAGTATTAATCTTCCAGTTGCTCAGCATTTCAAGGCCTAACTCCGTCGTGTCCTTCACTGGACCTTTTTTTCCTCCAGAGCCTGACAACATAGCCCGTGAACCGAAGACGACCACCGAGGTGCCAGAACATAGTACGTTTAGAATCTCGTGGTAAACATAATTTCACGTTTTTAGCCGCCACCAACACCAAGCTGAAAGCCCTGTATCAGTGACTGTGGCAACATTTTACTACTCATTTATTGCCCAGTGTTTAGCTCAAGCACGCACTCCATCAGCTCGTAGTTTTAGCTCTTCAAGGACTGGATTAATATTCGATAAGTGCTCCTTTCCATTTATACAGCAGCTCCACATGCTTGCTTATGACGTCAATGTTTGCTTGCGCGTGCATTTAGGTAGTAATAAAAATGAAAAGCTGGTCGTCAACTATCATACAAAAAGAGTGTTTTTGCGTGGATGGTGCTCGCTTAGTAAGAAGGTAAGGAAAAAGAGAAGCAAGACGACATTTTACAAACCTTTCGATGCATATACCACAATGCCGGACGCTCGAAGAAAAACGAATGGCAGCAGTATGTGCTGTAGCTCAGGAATGGGAAATGGTGTTTTAATTCCTTCAGTTCTGAGCTTATTTGTGGCAACTATTAGGTGTCAAATCAAAATCCCGGTCAAGAGAAACAGATATTCGACGTCATAACCGACAATCGTTCCCATGAGACCAAAAATCAAGATGTTTGACCTCTTTTCCCAACTTCAACATTTCGACATTTCCTGAAACTGGGAAAATTCATGGAATGAACTCGCACTGAGAGCGACTAGTTCTATAGGTCTTAGTACACTAGGATTGTTATGGTAAATTATTAATAGTGGTTAGATCCACTTTACTACCGAACTGCACCAAAATGTTTTGGCCATGTAGAGGTGCATCCTCTTAACCTACTTTTACTTTTTTTATTCAATTTCGGCATGCCTTGAAGCTTCGGAAATTTTGGGAATGAACCACCAGTACAGGTGACTCCTCTCATTTGTCGTCGTACATTAGAATCGTTATGAGAATTGTTGAATATTGGCTGGATCCGCATTACTATACCAGACTGAACAAAACTGGTTTGGCCGTGTAGAGATAAAGCTCCTCTGAATCAAATATTTACGTTTGTGCTATCTGATTTCGGTATTTCCTGCAGCTGAGGTAGTTTCCGGAATGGAGCATCACTGAGGGTGACTCTTATTATCTGCCGTCGTACATTCGACCATTTTTGAGGAAATTTAAGTATTAGTTAGTTCCATATTACTACCGGGCTGGACCAAAATAGGTTGGCCGTATGGGGGTGCAGCTCTTCTGAATTTACTTTTTTATTTTTTACCTTATCTTGATTCCTTCTGTACGTTCTTACATATTCTTTCTTGCCAGAGTTTATTATTGCGCCCAGTTCACGGTACAAAGTTACAGAATGACATCGCAAGTTAAGCAGGTAACTTGCGGTCAGGTATGAGTAAATCACCTACGCTGCTTTTCCCTCAGGATAGCTTTGGGCTAATATTACAGCTACTCTGACCGCCTTCATGTAGTACCTATCTCTAGCTTTTTCAAACCAGCATTGCTTTGAAGGGAATGAGTATGCTAGTTTTTTGATAATGTATATAGTCACGTGCATGCAGACAAAGTTCCAAACATCATACGCATAAGTTTGACGGTTTAGTCCCCATTACGGCCTAAACTGGTAACTATTGAAGGAAGTGAATAACGATGTATGCCAATAATTCTGATGCTACAATGTGACCAATAAGGGCAGCTGATGAGTGAAGTGGCGCGTGCTTGTAGAGTAAGATGTCATTCAAAACAGTGGGTTGCTCTTTCATAGGACGAAGCCGGTATAGGCTTTAAAACATAAACTACAATTCAAGTCAAGTGACACCTGAGTGTACGAGTTTTCCGCTGTGGTTTTATGCGGTTAGCTAGTATTTCCGCCGTGGGATGGCCACTACCATGAATCTGCAGGAAGTTGTCACAGCAAAACCCGAATTATCTCCTTCAAAAGGTAAAAGAAATTCTTCATCTTATATGTAGTACCAATGTTGAAAATTTCCGGGTTTCCTGGTTTTTTCGCAAAGGGTGAAGAGTGCAGAAGTCAGAAGCGAGATTTGTGTGGCCTACCACTGCTTCCGATGAAACTTTGATCGTCAAAATGCCAGGTTAATAACTTTATATTTCAGCCTCTTAACTGAAAGCTTCTTGTATTTTATTTGTGTTTTAGCGACGCCATGTCTCACGTTTGCCAGCTGTTGAAAACTTAAACTTGCGCTCCTTGATTACAGGATGAATCAGCTTTTAGCGGCGCTACTGCGTATTTCTTAGCCTTTCCTCCCTTTTCAGGGCGTGTACGTTAGAAGAAGGCCTTTTTTTCTCGGGGAACTCTTTTACATTAAGGTAAATGTTCAGAGACCACCACGTAATCTGAGCTTTGGTGCCTCGTTGCGTGCATGTTGCCACTGTGTTGCCTAAAATCTCGAAGATGCCTGCGTCAACGACGAGTGCAAGCGAACCAAAGACATTAGCGCACGCACTACTGTAGCATGCTAATTATGCGCGTGGGTCGGAAGACATGCATTAGCGAGGTGCTCAAAGAGCTTAAACGAGGCCGGTCCTGACAACTTTTCACGTTGTGTAGATTCTGCACGCTATCATTAGTGCAGATAAAAAGACAGCAAAATAAGCGACCCTCCGAAAATTGTGCGTGGAGTAAACACCTTGCTCCACATGTGACACAGATTGCTCACGGATGATGGTAGGTTGATGCCTTTTCTGTTGTTTGTGCAACTGAAGAAGCGAAAGATGTTTTCTCGTCCACCGCTATTAATTCGTTGTTGTGTGTGACAGCAAACGATAGAATGCACGTTATACGTTCTAAGAATAAGTGAATTTAGATTATGGGATTCGGGATCTGACTGCTGGAAAAAGTGCACAAACATGCCGATAAACAGCTTACCAGTACTGCTCGATTTTTCACTCATACGAAGGTCGGACGTAGATTTATGCGGCTTAGCATCGCAAAGCTACTCAGGTTGGAAGGGACGCCGCAAAAAATGGATCCGCAAAATTTCGGCCATCTGGACTTCTTTAGCAGGCACTGATCGCCTATGAACACAGGGACCTTGCATTTCGCGTCCACTTAAAGTCGGCCGTGGCGACTGAGTTGCAACCTTGTCTCCGAACTCAGCAGTCAAGCTCTCTAACTTAATGCCATCACGGCCGAGGCCACTTGCTCATGGTAAGGGAAAAAAAAAAAAAACTGGTTGCGTTCACACAATGGTGAACGAGTTCTTGCGTCAAATGTACTACTTCCACCAAAATAAAATGTAGCACAGGTATGTAGAAAAAAAAATGCTCTTCTTAGTCCGGGCTGCCGATGAGCCGAACGTCAAGGGTGTCAAGCTGAACATCCGGGTGTCCCAAACGCACCCAGGAAGTAAACATGCGCATCCGCTTGCAGGACGTGCCGCAAAACAAAATTTTGTTCATTCTTGTTCTCCGTTTTACTTGGCGGGCACTAGTATGTTTATAGGCAATATGGAGGAAAAAATATTTCAAACGAACGCATTCGAGGGCTGATTGGTTATTTTTCTACGCCATGCAATAAAATTCTCACACGCCCCCTGACCAGTGTGCCATTGTGACCTGCTGGACACCAACCCATGATCATGCTGTTGTTTACCGAGATACCTCGGCTGGTCTGGAAACAACAGCTGCGGTTGTGAACGAGTGCGGCGGAGATGATAAATTGAATACAATGGTGAACTCAAAACTGGTGGCTTACGTGTGACCATTATACCTGAAGTGACCGGACACAGTCGAAGACAAACTGGCAAGCCCGAGCTGATGTTCAGTCTCTTTAAAGTGTTACCCATATATACGAAGCTGTCTCGGCAATCGCAGGCATTGCATTTGTCATAGTGTGTCATAAGGAAGAGTTGTTTATCCGCTGGGCCTTTACAATGTATCAAAACCGCAACAGCGATCTATGTCCAGTGGCACCGACTACAAAGAGTGCTCCTTATGTGATCACATGATCAACCTGGCTGACGGGGTGGGTGCTGTCGCTGGGACTGCGTGTGGCTCAGCTGCCGTCTACTTCGCTCCCCGTAGAAAAGAGAAGGTTCGAGAAGTTCTCGCAAGTTGGTTCTTAATCAGAAATTAAAGTAAATTTATAAGAGGGGCTTTTGTGGGGCCCCACGGAAACCGGGGTGAAATAGAAAGGTTATCTCAACTGCGCAAGTTTTAATCCCCTCAATCCCGTCACTGGCAGTGAAATATCTTTACGTAGCGAGGCCTTAACCGCTTTGCATGAATGAATAAATGGCTACAGCATGCATGTCTGTCTCATCATAATCATCACATTCGCCAGCAAAAGATAGCCCAGAACAAAACAGCTAATAACCTCTATGCTTTCCTGGTGCTCTGGAATGGCTCGTTATTACCGGCTATTAACGCAGCCACAGCGAAGAAAGTGGTGCATCAAAACGATTATCATATTTCCGTTTTGGAGAGTTCTTTCTGCAACCGTTGTGCCCCCTCTTATCTTGTACCGAAATACCTGTTTTTTGTAAGATATAAATGGCTGCTAAGGATATTGTTGTTCTTGTGCACTTGGTTTCTAGTTAACTATCATCTTTCTCTTCTTCACCGCTTTGGCTCTCTACTCTACTGCTGATTCCAAAGACGAGGGTTTTACCGTGGCCTTCGCGGCTGCTTTTCTACGGGGAGCAGGAAGAAAAACGTCCGTGTGGTCCGCGATGCCAGTGTACTGTAAATAACTACGGATGGTGACAATTTTCGGCGTCCCCCTGTGCGGCGCGCCCCGTGTGTTGAGAATCGATTTCAGATTTTAAGCCCTATGAACGAAGCCCTTGCTTTTACTGGAAATGTGCATCTCTATGTATGCGAGGTGGAACTCAGCCGGATAGTACCGATCTGTACCGATATAAATCGAGTCGTACCGAGCCAAACCACGACGAAACAACACAGAGATATAGGAGAGAATAAAATAGGAGCTTATATAAACCAAATAACAATCGAACCAAGACCGAAATCACAGCCGAACTCAAGCTGAATCAATACCAGAGTCAATAAGAAACAAGACTCTTACCGATGCCGAAATCTGAACTATAGTGTACCTTGTCGAATATAGCCTAAATCAAGCTCTAATCAAAAGCGAACGCCAATAAAACTGAAGTCCACAAAACCGTACCAAATGTACTCTTTGATATGCAAATATGAGCAAATGTTGTAAAAATAGTAATATTAAAGAACACTGAACGGATAAACACGAGCAAAGAAGTGGTCAATTTGTCATTCGGTCGAAGGATGTTTGTTCAGGTTTAAGAACGGCGCCAAAACCATTTACACCTATGGCCTCGTCGTCAGATTGCAGTAACATAGGTTCATAGGTTTTGAGATAATTCATTGCAGAATTAGCAATGACCTCGACCAACTAGCAAACGTGCTTGTATGAAGACAACTCGCATTGGACATGTACTGACCATTTTAATCTCCCTGTATTCTCCAAAATGATGCGAAGCTTTATTGAGACCGACTCAGAATGACAAAAATTACTTTGCTGTCTCTAAGTCCTGCTGTTCTTTTGTTCGTCGTCCCTAGTACAGTAAACTTTAAAATGAAGTGTGAGAGAACTCGCAAAATACTTTTTTAAACTGGAGTAGACGTCACCGTGTGGTGCATTGAAAGGACAAAACGCTCGCTGTCATGCTGTTCACGCCATCAAACTAAATGAACAAAACTGGTGTAGCAGATGTGATGAAATGGAACAAGGCATGAGCCTCTCCAAAACATGGAACAGTCTACGACACATGCTCGATCCGGAAAAATCTAAAGCACAAGCCAACGTAAATCAAACTAAAGTTAAGCATGCCTTCGAAGGCTCGGACGAACAATTGATGAATAAATTAATCGAAATCTACATCGGATAAACGAAAACAGAAACGTTACCAGCATATGAGGGGAAAGCTAACCTAGACTTAGACGCCCCCATCACTAGTGCTGAAGTTCGAGCTTAGATTATTGGATTAAAGACAAGATCAGCCCCAGGACCTGACGGTATCACGAACACTATTATCAGAAACCTAGACGACGCGTCTATCACAGCCATGACAGAATACATGTATAAGGTATGGGAGACTGGACAACAACCGCAGTCATGGAAAAATGCCAGTATAGTCCTTATACCCAAACCGGGGAAGCCGCCAAAACTAGAAAACCTAAGACCCATATCACTGACCTCGTGCGTGGGAAAGCTAATGGAACGCGTTATTCAGACGAGACTTACCAAATTCATGGAGCAAGAGAACCTCTTGCCACGCGAAATGGTGGGCTTCAGGCCGGGGCTAAGCACACAGGACGTGATGCTCACACTTAGATACGATATCATAACACATGAATCTTGAAGCTATTGAAGCCTTGCGTTTCGCATAACTCTTAAAAAAGAAATCCTTTCACGGAACTGAAGAAATAAGAACATAATGGGCCCCGCGGCTATAAAAGAAATGCAGATCACAGCTCTACGACAGGTTGGAAATGGCCTGAGTCAGCTGTTGAAACTCGATTAGAAGTCGTTCCTTAAAAGCCTGGTACGATGAATATAAATACCTACTTTTAATTGAGCAAACCTCGACATTTCTATGGTTACCTCTTATCTCTTACTTATCCTTACGCGTTAAGTTCACCCTTACTCGTCGATGACTAGAACAAATATAAGAAAACCGTATAAACAATAGGGAGACGAGGCATAAGTATTTCGTCTATGTAAAATCATGCCGTGTGGTGACAGGCGACACACAGAAAAACAGAGCAGAAAATGATCAATTGCAGTACACTATAAACCGCTACCTAGAGGTCACATGCTACGTGATCAGTAGTGCAGATTTATAGTGGAGCGCACTTCATCATCATGCCAAAAACACTAACAGTTTTTAAACTGTAGTCAGCCCAGAGAATTGCTCTGTTCGACAAAAATTCTGGCATCACCAATCAAGGATTGTTTGGTTTGGTTTGGTTTGCGGGATTTGACGTCCCAAATGGACTCAGGCTATAAGAGACGCCGTAGTGGAGGGCTCCAGAAATTTCGACCGCCTATGGTTCTTTAACATGCACTTACATCGCACAGTACAAGCGTGCCTTGCTTTTTGCCTTCACCGAAAAGCGGCTGCCGCAGCCCGGATTCGGTCCCTCATCTTTGGGCACAGTAGTCGAGCGCCCTAACCACTGCACCACCACGGCGGGGCCAATCAAGGACGCGTATATATCTCCAACATTATTTAGGATTACACTATTTGCTGGTCAGAATCCGCGCTTTTTTTAGGTCAACTTTGTAATACGTGGTTTCTATAGTAGGACTTCGCTGAAGTGTTGAAGGCCTTTTCGCTTCATTGTTTATCAGTCGTGGCGTGCGCGGGAAAATATGCGGGCATAAGGGGTTACGGTCACAGGCGCTGCACCTTTACTTTTTGTGTGAAGGTAACCTAGTCCGAATTGTTTTTCTGCGTTCACTCTTGCGCACAATATTTGTTGCTGCTCTGCGCTTACCTCTCTCTTTATGGGCTTACGATTCATCCTTAGCGATGCTCTGAGACACGTCGCTTCCCGACTAAGCGAATAGCTTGTAAATCTGTCTGTCCGCCCCAAAAATGTCCCTTGTGGCCATTTGTCTGATCGTACCACGTAACCGTACGCTGAAAACAGCCAGCTATAACCACATTGTACTCCTGGGCAACGTTTTGTGAAAATGAAGGAGAAGCTGCGCAGCTGAAACATGCCTTTCTTCCTAAGCATCAGAATATAGACTCCACCAGCAGTTAGTAGTTTTTTTCTTGGAATGAGGTACAATGCATGTAGTTTTTAAATCCTACCGAAACCTTACAACGCTGATAGCGATGCAAAAATCAAATTTTCCTCATTACAACAAATTTGCTAGGCGCTTATAGTTACAACAAGCTGCACAAATTGCACCAGCTGCTCCAACAAGGAAGTGAAATTATCACGTAGAGAGCAACTTGTTAGACCCATCTGTACCGTCGATACCATCATGCGGCGACACTACATTACAGTTATCGACCTGTTTACTCTTGTAGGCTTCCTTTTATTTCCAAGGAAATCTGTCGCCTAGTGAGCCCTCTTTTTCAAAATTATATGCACGCTCTGAAATATAAAACCTCTTCGATAAAAAGCCTGCTAAGACTCGAACGGGGAGGACGCTAGCTAGAAAACATTTCTCTGAGAGCAAACAGAAAAAGCAAAGAGGTAGAATAATGTGAGACACGGAAGTTCTTTTTCTGGCACTCACCTTTGTTCGAAGGCAGCGCAGCACCGCACGTGACATGTGGGCTATTTACGTCGCTTTCTTGCAGTGAAAGAGAAGCAGAGTGATCCATCCTTGCGTTGATGGGCAAAATTCATTTCGCATCGCATGCTACTTCGCCGCTGGCTGCTGCTTCCTTTGGAAGATGTGAGCTTGTTTTCGCCAGTTTTCTTCTTATATTCGTGAAGCTTCAATGAAGACAACCCAGCGTAATATTACACACCTCTATCTGAGTTCTGCTCGTTAGAGTTTGCCATTTTCACTTAGCTTCCTTGCAGAACTGGTACAGCAAAAGTTTGAAATTTGAATCGGTACACTGCGCTGAGAATTCGGTGTGCAACAGCGTACCAAGAAATCATATTTCAATAGTTAGTGTGCACATAACTGTCGTGATACGTCTTTTGCGCTCAGTTTCGGTCCGCAGTTGTTCGAAATTCCAAGTATACATGAACGTGTGTCGTTGTTCTGCGCAGTGCTTGCAAATACCATTTTGCTTTACGTTTTCGCTACAATATTTCACTATTCGTACACAGTTTAAAGGAAAGACATCAAGAAACCATGCCCGGAAGAATGTCACATGCATGGGAAACTGGGAGTAAAAAGGAGGCAGCGTTACAAGTGCGTATTTGTGGCGTTCTGTGTACGCCCTCATCCCGATATATGTGGTGAAGATTTCCACCGTTACTCACTTTTTTCAGGCACAGAAATTTCCCAGTATCGTCACAATTCTCTCTGCGGCTCGCGGCGTGTAGTCTTCTGTTGAGGTAGATGTCATTTGTGTGGTATTGAAGGATACAGCTCGTACTTCCTTGCTTAGCGCTGCCCTGTGCATCTTCTCTTTGTGTCGTAATGAAGCGCTGCAAAAATCTTGTAAATAACCATGAACCAACCACTCTGACTTAGTTTTGCTACGCAATGTCTCCCCAGGTAACAAAAATTTCGTCCAGCTCTTCAAGTGCAAGGATTTAATGCAGCGTGACGCCAAATATTGCGCACTCAGGTGCGCATAGCCCAACGGGAAACAGGTTTCGCATTCCTTGAGCACGCGATAGGCGCTGCTTTTTGCTTGCATGGCAAGCATGGCCTACGCTCGGTGTGAATTGCAGGGTCTTAACAAGGAGGATCCTTCAGGGGTTTTGTGTCTCTTGTGTGCGCTAACTAACCTTTTGCAGCGAATAAACATCTAGCAAACAAACAGTAAGAACTGTTATGATGCGAAATGTGAAATAAGAAATAGAATGGTCTTTTTTTTTTTCTTCGCATTGCATGTGTATCAAAGCTACGTACACTTATATATAGCAGCGAATATAGATTTTATGCAGCGCTGTTCCGCTGGAACAATTTTCACTAAGCTGTGAATAACGATTCTCTCTTTCTCTAATTAGATGATTGCTACGAACCACTCGTCGTTCGCACATGGCCTGGAATCGAAACACAACCGATATCGATGGCAAAACGCGGAGGTCATGGCCGCACACTGAAAGAATGCGAGATTGGGTGATTCGGAGCGTAAAATTAGTTGAGCGAAATAAGGTAAGAAACTAAGTTCGTGTTCTTGGCGAACGCGCTAGAGGCCCCGACACATTGCGTCTGGTTTTTCATGCTTGAAGGTTTCAGAGCTGGAAGTCAAACTTCGTTATTTTTTTTTTTTTGTTCCTGATTATCTTGAGCTGGCAGAAATCGAGAATCAACGCGGAGGCATCCCATGAAAGGGGTTTTTCTCACTTGACAGACTCCGAGTATCGCAAGGGATGTGCAGGGCTTCTCGAAGCGGAGCAATTCGTTCCACCACACGGTGCTTTGCAGATGCATTATGATTCGAAACTCTCACTAGCAGTAGGCGGGACGGAACTGCTAAGTCGAAATAAATCGCTGGCAAGTTACCTGCTAGTCCAAGAGCTAGGAGGCATCATAGGCTATTATAAGTTATTTGCGCGTAATTTATTGGTACTTTTTTTATAAGCATCCTATTAAGTTAACCTCTTTAGTACTTATGCTGCACTATTGTCTTCCCATTACATTTACAGTTACTCTGCATTGAATGGCTTCATACAGTCGTCAGCTACGGGACTCATTTTAAGACTGTCTGAACATGAAGCTCTCAGCTACCACAAATTAGAAGCGCAGCAAACGGGACAAAAAATGTAATACAGACGGGTACCATCAGCTGATAAAATTTTGTTGAGGCAACGGTAATTATACGACATGACCATGCCCACAGGATAAAAACATAAAAGCAGCAGAACAGTTCTTAGCCATGTATGACTATTTTCCTTTGAATGTTATAGCAGTGCTGACACTGTTCGCTCATATATGCAGGGAATAAATCACATATGCATCACATATAATATTCGCGCACGAGCTGGGGCCGGTATCTTCTGAGAGAATGCTGTTGTGAAACTGTACAGTGTACTCGCAAGTGATTCCGTGTTTAGGTAAGTTCCTCCTCGTGCCGTTATTGGCATCTTTATTTTGATCTCTTGGTCTATCTTTTAAACAACGGCCACTTGCCCTCTGATTGATGACCGTGGATAAGGCCATTCTGTAGACGAATTTAGTTTGCAATGAGTGAAGGTTTTGCATGTTTCTTTTACCACTGGTATGTCCGCGGGTCTTCACTTGTCGTGATTTTGTCATGTATTTCTAATGTTTTTTTTTGTTTTTGTTTTTTAGTGGACATAAAACCCGCTTTACGTAGAACTGCTCCGATGCCTATTTCAGGATGACATAAGTGATCGCAATCGTTTTTGATTGTTCTGATTGCTCCTATGTCGTTGGGGCTTCTGGGCTCAATCTCCAAAATATAGTGGTGAACACTGTCGAGAACAGCCTCTAGGAATTAGAAATGTGCCACCTGTGAACTTATCCCTTGAATCTTTTCTTGATGGCAGGAGTTGTTTAGACTGGTACTGACTGTGCTTGCGGCTACTTCTTTTTTATGTTATCACAGCTTCCCGTCAACGCAAAGAGTACCACTTACTAATGTACACTGGACGTCTGAAAAGAAGAAATTCCAGGTGCTGGCGTTGGTTGTCTCCAGGTAATTCCTTTGTCTGAGTGACGTCCTTTAGATTTGCTACGACGCTCTTCAAGCGGTGATTTGCATCGACGTGTAGAGTTTAAATGAATTCTTCGCAGTTGATCAAAAATTAATCCCCATTGCGATACACGCACAATGAGCTCGAGCTCAACTAGGAAGAATGCGTGTGCATAGTTTCGTGAATGGTGCCGCTGCGTGGCAATCTGATACTCGTCAGCTGGTACAGAAACCAAAGAAGTCCTGGAAGTCAAAAGCTCGTTGGTCTTCTTTCACGAGAGAATAGGTGTGCAGATGAGAAGAAAAATAACGCGAACACTATTGAGGAAGTCCTCTAAAGTTGTGCCTGATTTTTTCTTTCGTGTATCTACCAGAACTCATTAATCGCCATCTCTTGCGAGATTTCTCTTAACTGGTTCTTATTTTCAAACTAAAGGTAGTCTGCAGATTTTTTCTGCCCATGAAATAAGGTGCAGCATTCGCAATGAAGTAGCCTAGCGTGTGGGTGCAACATTACGCTTCCAGTGCTGTTTACTACAAATCTACAAACCACCATTTCACGTTCTTTCGCACCCGGATAGCACATTTCTGTTTTATTTTATTTTTTCGACCTGAAAAGGCCGTGTCCCTTCGATAGATTTCCCCTCTGCAACTGGTCTCAACTTCTATTATTTTTATTTTCCTCACTCACTTTATCTTCCTAGCTGTAGCAGGCCAGCGAGCTGGGCATAGCTGTTGTTGTTGTTGTCCAAATAACTTATGGCACATACCCAGAGAGGAGTGCATAGCTACCTAATGGCACAATTCTATACGAGCAGTATAGCCTTCTTTCTCCCGAATACCCGTGTGTGTGCATTTATGCGTGCAAGCGTACGTGTGTGCATCTCTGTGTCTGTGTATATGGTTCTGTATGAGTACAACAATTTAACACATGATCCATGGGTTGTGACTCGAATTCCACTAATTTTCTATATCACATTTGCCCCATCACATCGTTTGGTTTCCTGGACTTTTTCTTTCATTTTTTCTCCTTCTCTGTCGCATTTCGCTTCGCATCTTTTCCGCACTGTTAAAGATATTGATTGATAAAATCCCGTGAAGTGCATCAAAGAGTACAAATCTACAAATACGACAAAACCCTTTTTTTTTCAGTTAGGCTTCGGCGAGAGTAAGAGAAGGTGTCGCTGCTTCTCTGTGTCGGTTTTGCTGCGTCTTCGCGGGCACATATAATATTGCAGCAAGGTACCGACAATCGGGCTAATGCTCCATGCATTCTGTGAGCGTCCCTCGTGGCGGCAGATGGCAGCACCTTCTGAACGGCTGCGGCAGCGTATAGTAACCAGCGCAATAAATTCTTTAAGCAGTTTTCCAGCGGCGTAGCCCCAAAGTGATAACCACGGCGTTAGGCCAGGCTTTATGACTGAAGTGATGGGCCCGCGGACGGATCTCCATCCTTCGCTCTTTTTTTTTTTTTCGTTGCCTTCCTTTCTCTTGCGGTCTTACCTAATCTTTCTTTTTCAATCTCTTAACTCGTTTTGCTCCGGTAACTATTATGCACGTGCGACACCCGGAGGTATAATCACGCGATCAATCAAGGCTCAGTGAAGCTTTTTCGAATGCCGCGCTAAGGTGGCGTTCATTCTCTGAGCACGCTGTTCTTCTTGTGCACGTGAAGCGCGATATTAAGGACCAAATGACCCCTGCTGAATTGCTCGGGGAAATAAAGACCGGGGCACGCAGCGCGCTGAAGAGGGCAGGAAGGCATAAAAAAAAAACTAGATGAATTAGAAATTCGGGAACATAACGAATCGAGAACGAAGGCATTGAGGTCATGAATAAATAAGGCAACCACGGAGCGTTGACTGACCTGCGCTGCGTATCGACCGTGCCATTATTCAAATAATGCGCTCGATTTATGTAAGTAGCAGAGCAACTGATCTTCTAACACGGAACTTGATACGTTTGGCGATTTTCATTGCATCAATAAATATACCAGCGGAAATAGTAAGTACGTGCATAGTATTTAATTTCTACTGTTTCTACTATCAATGCTTACGTGTTCAAATGAAAGCAATAGAAGTAGTTATAAGTTTATTTCTTATGTTTTTCTATTGTGCATGCACATTAGGAAAACATAAAGTTACAGATCAAAGTAAAAAACTGCAGTTTTTTACTTTGATCTGTAACTTTCCAGAAGCGTGCATAAAGACGCATAAAGTGTTCCGCTTTGGCAAATGGCCTTTTCATCAGAACAAATTCTCGCATTGCCAACTCTGCGCAGAGGCTTATAATTATTTTTTTGCCAAACAATTATTTAATAGTTCACAGATTTTTATATTTAAACCACTTGCGCGGTCAGTGAAGGCGAGTTGTATAATACGGTGGACATTATGTCGTAATAGAGCATAGTAGGTGTTGGATTGGATACCTTAAGTAAGCTAATCGTCTTAACACAGCTTATTCCATTTTTTCAGGGGTAATAATACATTGCGCAAATCACATTAGGGGTGCGTAGTTTAGAATTTTTATTAAAAAGCAGTGGATAGCACGAGGCGTAGAAAAGGAGTGAGCAAACTAAGAGAAAACCAAACCAGGTTGGAGGAGTGGCGTCACTCTGCTAGCCAACGTTTTGACAAGATTTGTCGAAACTTTGGCTAGCGGACTGTGGTTCCCCTCAATCTTTTTTTCGTTTTCTTTTGACTTAATCAACTAAGTATTTCGAAACATTGAACGCCAAATCTGCCCTCTTGAGTTATATCTGAAACTTTGTTGAGTTAGCTTTCCCACATTGCGTATTTATGAAATGGCTTTGTTGTGCATGTTAATGTTGCCAAAGTCGCATGACATTTTTTTTTTTTTTTTTAAATCAAAAACGCATGCAGCGCCTGTATTTTACGTATAGGAAATGCGACCGACGCTATTTTTTGCACATGCATTTTTGGAAAGGCTTCTCAACTTCGAAATGCGTTCAATATTTTGACAGACGTTGCCGCATGAATGAAATATAAAGGGCGTACTATCGTTTGATGTTGTCAGCCTTCGATTTCGCTACATTATAGCATCCCATAAAATCAAGGCTAAATATAGCGAACATTTTTTTCTGCTACATTCAGTTTTTCGATCATTATACTCGATTACGCAGATTATGTTAAGCTAGCTTTATAACCCAACTGTTCAGATCACACCGACGTACCTATCGCAGCGTCAGCAAGAAAGAGTTCCAGGTAATATGTAGGCAAAAGGTGCAAGATATATGTTTTCTTATAGTTTCCGTTGCCATATGTGTATTAAAATTCTGAACGTTAGGTCGCTTCTATTGCCTAGAAGGACAATAACGACGAATTTCTAACAAATAAATGCTGCTTAGGTGTGCTGTAGAAATTTGTAACTACAGAAGGCCCCTCTCTCACTGCGTACCCTCGCCTAAGTTCTGCAATCCTGGAAGATTCACAATCTGCCCTTCGAAGGTTGAGTGCGGGTTTCCTGCTGATACGCGTTGCATCCTAGCTCACCGTTTTTGGTTTCTAATCTGCCCAGCAGGGGCTGATAAGTATGTTTCGCATGTGTGCCCTTGCACGTGGGTATAAGGGGCAACGAGGAGCCGGACACCTTTATAGGCCTCGCCTATAAAATTCTGTCTGACAGTCTACGAATAAAATATCCCTTAAAATGTCAAGAGACACTTCAGAAATAAGCTGCTTAGCCATTTCAAAACCCTGCCGAATTTACACAAGCCATGTGTGAACAAGTGACTAAAATATACTAATGCACCTTACTACGAAGCATTAGCGGTTTGGTTTGGTTTCTGGTGTTTAACGTTCCAAAGCGACTCAGACTCTGAGAGATGCCGTAGAGGAGAACTCCGGAAACTTCGAACACCTGGGGTTCTTTAACGTTCACTGATATCGCACAGCACACGGGGGCCTGGCTTTTGGCCTCCAGCGAAAAGCGGCTGCCGAGGCGAGAGCGGGAGCTTTGTTCGTACCCTTGCGTAGATGTATAAGCCGGGCCTGACATAATCTCCGCTGTGTTCCACATGCGGCGTCCAGTGTACAATGTACAATGAGGAAAGGTGTGCTTTTTTCGCGTTTTTCAAGAAGGCGATAGCTCCTTACATTTATCTTGAGAACGCTTTTACATTCGCGGGAACCAGTCATGTAGAAAGAAGGCGCCACGGCTTCCTTTAAATTTCCCTCATGACTCATATTAGGACTCAGTATGGTGACAAGGGAGTAGACTTTTGACTATTGCGGGTGATAGTGTGTATAGCGATGTAGTTCAGTCAGGTCTGAAGTATATGCCTGCTTTATGGGCCTTATTTCACATTTAAATTCCGCCAGGGTGGAGAAACGTCCACTGAATCCGAAAAGGCACTCCCACCAGTACGACATTGTGAAACCGAGTGAGCAAGTATAGTTCCGCTAGAGCTGTATGACTGGTATGTTTTGTTACTTTTGGTCAGAGGATGTGAAAGGATGTGGTTATCACGCTACATTTTCTTTTCTTTTACATGCGTCATTCGCGACGCGTTCCTTAGCGCACGAACGAAGACGCAAGCCCTAAAGATGAGTGAGCCATTTATCGAGAGGTTGTCCTAGAGGACTTCTCCTCATGGATGTTAAATTTGTGCCGTCAAGGTTGCTTTTTAAATGTGTTGAGTGTATTGACTTCCTAGGGTGGGGTAGCGGAAGCGGAAGCGGTATACAGCGCTCAAAATGTAAGGCTTCCGTCATGTTTATAACTAGGAACGCGGCCCAGTTATGTTCAGTTATACACTTTTGGCTAGTCAGATGTCTTGTGCTGCCCATGTAAAAGACCTTGGTTTGTTGATTCAAGGCTTGATGTATAATTGCGTGTACTTTCAACTGTTCCGGCGTCAACAACGAACACGCAGCGTGGAAGCAACAAGAAGAAAAACGTTTATTCGAGATTGCTTGCTGGTATATACAGCCTACAAGAGGCTGCATGATAACGGCCAGAGCGCATGCGCGACTGATACAATACATCTACCTCGGTGTAATCTTTAAAAGTCTGAGAGCACAATACGCGACGCTTGTTGGAAATTCTGGTTGTAGTGAAGACGATTGGGCTGTCTCTTTTGTCGGGTGGATCGCCTGCCCCCGTTTTCCTGGGAAATATCTTCGCTGCCAGAGTCATCTGCTAAGTCACTTCGAAATGGCTCACGTGTGGGTAGAAGATGTTGTCGGTTGCGTCGAAGTACATTGTTGTCCTCTGTAAGGACGCGATAGGACCTTGGTGCCACCAGGCCCATGACTCGAGCCTTGCAGTCCCATGCATCCCCTCGTACTCTCACAACTACATCTTGTTGAGTTCGGGCAGATGTTTCCCTTTGGCGGGCCTTTGCTGGCGTGGTTGGCGCCGGGACTTCTGTTGACTGGAGCATGACACGAAGTCTGGTAGCCGAATGCGTAACTTTCCGCCTTGAAGAAGCTCTCCAGGGGACCGGCCTTCGGCTAGTGGAGTCGAGCCATAACCGAGAAGGCCCAACCAGAAGTCCTCGTTGAGTTCGCCAGTCTTCTTCGTTATTCTTTTGACAATTTGGACTCCCTTCTCGGCGAGACGATTGGACCGTGGGAATCGCGGATTGGACTTCACATGCTTGAAGTCCTATCTAAAGGCGAACAAAGCACATTCATGTGAGGAAAACTGAGGGGCGTTGTTGGTGTAGACTTCCAACGGAATTCCATGCCGTGGAAAAAGTGAGTTAAGCTTAGCAATGACAGTGCATGTCGGTGTGTCGGTAAGCTTTTCGACTTCAGGGAAGTTTGAAACCGCATCGAACGCACACAGGTAGGAGTTTCCGCCGTACATAAAGATGTCAACATCCACACTGTACCAGGCATGGTCTGTAATCGGCCTAAGCACCATTGGTTCGGTTTCTTGTTTGTATGCGTATTTTTGACAAACAGAATAGGTTTTCACCATTTTTTCAATGTCCGTATTCAGTCTCGGCCAGAATACCAAGCGACGGGCTCTCGCTCTGCACTCATTTATGCCTAAGTGACCTTCATGAATCGACACAGTATTTCAGCTCTCGTATTCTTCGGAATCCAGACCTTTGTCCCATTCATAATAATACTCTTAACTTCTGATAACTCAGGACCAAAGGGTTTCATCCAGCCTTCAATTTGTTCTCCATTCCTTAGTTGCCGCAACACTGTCTGCAAGTCTAGGTCAGAGGCTGTCGCTTCTGCCAGTCGATCAAACATTTTCTTGCTTACCAGCTCTGAAGTCACGGTCACTGCATGAACGTCGACGTCATTAGTGAAGTCATTACGTTCGCTTGGAACGCCTGGCGACGATCTCGAAAGCATATCGGCCAGGAACAGCTGTTTGCCTGGACTAAAGTCAAGAACGTAATCGTATCTTAGCAAGCGCAGGAAAAATCGTTGCAGTCTTGGCAGCATGTCACCAATGGTTTTCGAAGAAATTGCTATCAACGGTCTGTGGTCTGTTTCGATGGTGAACTTGCGGCCGTAAACGAAATAAAAAACATTTTCACAGCCGAACCTAATGGCCACTGCTTCTTTCTCGATTTGCTCGTATCTTTGTTCTGCCTCCGTCATTGTGCGTGATGCATAGGCGACCGGCCGCCAACTACCACCGTAGTTCTGAAGAAGGGCAGAACCAATCCAATTTTTCGAAGTATCAACAACGACCTTGGTCTCTTTAGCAGGATCGAAAATGGCTAGCAAAGGCGGACCGCTCAGTCCGTCACAGACAGCTTGCCATTCTTTACAGGGGTTTTCAGACCATTCAAAAAGGGCGTTTTTTTTTAATAGGGGTTCGTAGAAGTGTCGTCCTTTCCGCTAGGTGCGGTATATATTTCCCGGAGTAGTTCACTACCGCGAGCATTCTCTGAACGCCGGTTTTGTCATTTGGCTGAGGCATTTCACCTAATGGTGCGGTCAGTGCGGAGTTAGGTCTTATTCCGTCTTTGTTCATGACATCACTCATAAAGTCAATTTCTGTGACATCGAATTTGCATTTCGCCGCATTGAGCGTCAGGTCCGGGCTCTTTGGCTAGTTGGAGGCGAGTATTGAGCTTTTCCCTTGTACTCCCCCATATCAACATGTCATCGACATAGATTGGGATCCTTGGAGCCTGGTCGAATATTTCATTGATAGTTCTCTGGAAAACCTCAGGCGCCGAAGCAATGCCGAAGGGAAGTCGCAAGCGCTCGTTAATTTGCCTAGGGTCAATACATATGCGCAGGTTCCCATCCTTTTTCTTGCTGCAACAAAAGAACTCACCCAATCAGTGAGTTCGCTGACTTTGGCCACGATGCCAGCCCGCTCCATCCGATCCAGTTCTTCTTGCAGAGGCTCGAGCAAAGCCAAGGGCACCCATCGCACTGGCTGGAATACCGGTGTTGCATCCTCGCGCAGAACTATTTGGTGGGGGTGGGATAGGCAGCCGATGCCCTGAAACAACTCGGGAAATTCCTTAACCACTTGGTCAGTGTTGTTCGCGTGCACAGTCTTCACAGAACGTGACAACAGACCTAACGCTTC
This sequence comes from Amblyomma maculatum, assembly GCF_055883805.1. Taxonomy (NCBI): domain Eukaryota; kingdom Metazoa; phylum Arthropoda; class Arachnida; order Ixodida; family Ixodidae; genus Amblyomma; species Amblyomma maculatum. The sequence continues at coordinate 22,300,998 of NC_139345.1, read as the reverse complement.
ACTTGCACACAGTTCAAATATGGCCTGGTTGCCCTTTTTTACAATGAAGAAGTCGAAGTACCCACTTTCTCGTTCACAACCCCTTGGAGCATAGCCACGCCGATGTGCTTTATAACGTCACCGGTGTATGAGCGGAGGACAGAGGGGCTTGCTCTTAAACCAGACTTTGTTTTGAGCCTTTGATAAAACGGAATAAGGCAATAAATTCGCTTGCAATCTGTGTCCACTTTCAGAGACACTACTTGGGAGGTCACTCTCGCGTGATGACACAATCAGCTCTGTTGCCTAAGCTGACGTCGATTATTTGAAACCCTTCTTGCTCGCCGCGTACTTCGCTTACTTGTGACACGTTTTTGCAACAGGCCGAAAAATGGTAACTTTACGTAGACAAATATGAGCCACCTTCTAAGTGTGGTGTATTGCGATTGCGACTGAGCGTTTACAGTGTAACCTATTATAGGAATGTAGGTTAATAACTAAGCGAATAGGAAGAGCTAGCTTAAAATAATTTATATTTACGAAATTCAGGACGAAACCTGAAATGTACAATTTAACTAGTTTGTTCTTATCTAGAAAGCTGCAATTCAGAAGCATTTTATCGTTTTATCGTGGCTCTATAAGATAGCGCAGAAAAAAAATGACCTTATTCCAGTTTTTTACAATGCCTAAATGATGCCATTCTGTTCGGCTTTTAGAAAATTGTTGCATTTTATCCTGGACTGCCAAAGCCTATTGACACTTCTGACTTTCTTGGAGACAAAATGAAAGAAGTGCTGCAAAGTAAGTGGCAGCCTCGTAACAAAACAAGGTGCGAACAATGTGCCAAAGAGCCTTATACCTACGTTAGGAGCCAGTAGATTTCCATGCGTGATCCCTGAAAAGGCCTAGAAAGTAAGTGAAGTGCTGTGAGGATTGGGGGGGGGGAGGGGGGGGGGCATTCGATGAGCTCGCCCTAGATACAGACAAAACCTATCGTCAGGATAATACTCGGTCTTAAGGATCACGCAAAATGTGTTTGACCCAGTTTCATGCTTCTTTAAGTCAGCCACCATCTTTCGAGGCTTGTTTTTTTGTGAGTGCGAACGGGGAGACGACGTTTGGCGTCTCGTTGCACCAGTGCAGAGAAGCGAATGTTCGCGAGCGCTCCTTGAAAATCGATGAAAAAATAAAAAGAACTCAGGCTTCCTCCGGTGACTGGTGTGCAACCTTACGCTTTTACATCGCACGAGTTTCTTAGAATAGGGCTTGCAATTTTTATAGAGTTTCAGAGAACTTTATTGAACATAAGAAAGCTTAAATGAATGTAATTAAAATTATATTCAAACGTATATTTAAACCCCTATTTACAGTGGAAAACAACCGACCACTGAACAATTTCAGCATAAACTACTATGGTTAAACTCGAAACTGTATCTAGTTATAAATTATTGAACAAACTCCTCGCATTGGCCTATTAGGATTGTGGCGCAAACTTTGTAGAAATGGGGATACATCTTCGCGAGAAGTCCTGAATCTCTGAAAATCACATTCATGCATTCGAAGTGATACGAGAAAAATGCGCTAATGTGTAAAGATCTTAAGTTCGCAAGGTCAGTTTTCGCTCGTGGCGAGCATAATATGATAAATTGGCGCGCTTCTGTCCAAAACCCAAGCACTAATAAAAAACCTAAAATGCATCAAATGCTTCCGGTAGTATTAAATGAGATGGTTTATTGAGTAGAGCGGCGGCACGTGTCTGGCGGGAAAGAAGTTGAGGACTTTTAAACGTTAAAGGAAAACACAAGCGTAGGAAAAGAGCCAACTGATGGAATTTGCTGGCTTTGCTGGCTTCAGTTTATCGTTTTCTTTCTTTTATTTTTTACAAGACGAGATGGGAGGAGGGGGGGGGGGGGGGCATATTTATTTGCGCTAAGAGGGACTGTACTTCTTTAAACGAGAACCACGAGCAAGGATTTGAGATTGCCAGAAAATTCAAAAGAAATAAAAGATTGAGTAAATTAAAGCAATCCGTACCAACTTTTGAAGTTTTGTTTAAGCACAGCTCCCCACGAGTCATTCACCACGCTTGAACACATCGCCTGAAGCTGAGAAGCTCAGGTCTTTTATCGCATCGCAAGAGACTCTTTCTCCAAAATCCAGCTTCATACGCCAGAACTATCTGAGGCGAAGTAGGAGGAGGTTCGACTTTTGGGCTTCGGTGCCAGGCATCAAACCCAGCTTCAAATTTTTATATCTCACCTAAGGTTTGCATAACAGTGCAGCTGCTTATGAGAAAGCCTCCAAGTCAGAGCGATTTCCGTTCAGGGTGGCGCGCTTCCAAGTACGATGTCTACATAAGCAGAGATTTGCAACTCTTAGACTTAAAGCGCTGACCAAGTTTTAGAGGGTTAGGAAGGTTTTTATATATTCCTCTTACCCCGGCTATGGTTCTATGCGCTATCCTTCAGTACTGCTATTATCCGCTGTTACCGTGGTCTGTGACTTGGCTACAATTAATGTTGGAGAAATAGGTTTACGCAGAAATGATGGACTCATAAGGCGAACCGTTTCTTTGGGAGTATAAATGGATAAGAAGTTATTATATAAAAAAGGAAAAAGACCGAGAAAGTTGCTACGAGAACAACAGAACTCCGGCTGCGGGAACATCTTTTTCAGTTATCCTCCCGAAATTTGCCATTTCGGTGTTATAGAGCCGGCGGAGTGTCGAAAACATGCCTGCATACAGTCGCCAAAATTAGAAGGGCAATATAGATGACTTTTTTCTTGCCCTATTATTCGCATTTTAGCTTGTTTCTTCTGAGGTTTGTTTCAGCAAAAAGTGCTGAAATCATTGTGGCTATTATAAATATATCTCGATAGGCAGTTGGCATGGAAATTGAGCACTTCGGCGCTTATTAGTTTCAGTAAAAATGTACGACAGCTTTCTCGCCAAGCCTATATCAAGCTGAGCGCATGACTCAGCCTGTTAAATGCTGGGCGAGAACCTAAAAAAATTAACAAGTTAGTACCTTTTATTATAAAAATTTGCTTCAAACGTAAAAGCTTTACTTCAGACTAAGTTGAGGTACCTCTGAATACCAAGGAGAAACAAACAATGAAATCCGAATGTAATCCCCATCGCCATAGCATTTGTAGACAAACAATTGCTATTTAGAATCAATGTAAGCCAGTGATACGCTTCTTAATGCTTGAGAAAATGCAGAATAAAAATATATCAGTTTAAATATATCCGAACGCCTTCATATCCTTCATATAGAGATTTAATGTATATTTTTGTAGCAACCTTTGTATCAACATCAGTGTCTCTCCTTCTGTTATCTAGGAGAAAAAGGTGATCTCATAAGAAATGTAACAATCCTGTATTCAGACGGACTCAAAGCCATGCTGAATGCAGGAGCGCGGCTTTGCACAGTTAGCTTATCTTTTCCTCGTGCTTTGTCGCCTAGAGTTTCCCGCCTGTGTTTTTGTGTTTATTACTCTTTTATTACCTGGTGGTTGATTGCCCATAAAAACACAGCGGCACGTGTTCCCCCGACATCCTATTTGCTGTTGTGGCGAAAAAAAAAAAAAGCTAGGAACAAATGGGCAGCGCGGTTCATGCCACAGCGCCTCGTATCTCATTGAATCTCATTCGTTTTCACCGCCATGTCTTTCGAGCGAACGCGTACGTACATTTCGGCGAGTCGGCCTTTTGAGATAGCGGGCGGATGGGGCATTTGTCTTGGAACAGTATTTTTCCGGCTCTGCTGTCGCGGCTGTGAAAATCTAGTCGTAAATCATGCAGAAAGAATGGCCAGAATTGAGTTGCAGTTCGCTTACGCTTTAGTCTTGTTCGAGCTGCAAGGTTCCCTTAAGGTGCGTAAAACCTTATTCTTTAATGGTGGCAGCGTCTCGACAAGAGTAACAGCCTTTCCAGCTTTAAATAAAGTCTGGCTTCAGCAAAAAGGTGAATTTATTTTGCAATGGCTACCTGGCTAAAGTCGTCATACCTCTGAACTTCTCATCACCATCACTCTCAATCCTAAGATGACTCCCTGCGGACTTGCTGGGAAAAACACCGTGTCGCAATGAGGGCTTCTCTAATAAAATTTATTTAATTGCATTCAGCCTCTCCATGGTACACGTCTCTTTGAGTACCTGATTATCAAGGTGCGAGTGTGCGGTGCCTGCAAAATATTCAAATAACCTAAATAGAATTATTATAATTATATTTTCCCGTCCAAGGTGCTAGACGACTCAGCTCAGTTCACTTAAATAAGAGCATAAACGAAAAGCGTAATTGCGAACGCTCAAGGAAAAGCAGACACTTTGTAGTTCGCCGGTTTACGCAACTACGGAGGCTCATTATGTATTGACGCCGAAAGAAACCAAATGCGCTAACGGGCTCAGTAGCGTGCATTTTTTCGCCTAAATTATTCTGAATCTGGATGATGTGTAATACACGACTTTTTTTTTCTTACCAGCATCTTGACCGCAAACACTCAGATCAATTTTTTAAGCCGGCGTGTTCAGGTTAGTGAAAATCAAGTCAAGTAGCTTCTACGATGACACTAATTGTCCATGCTTCACTCACTTGTAGATAGAGATATGGCCACTCACAGTTTACGTTTAATGAATGAATGAATGAATGAATGAATGAATGAATGAATGAATGAATGAATGAATGAATGAATGAATGAACTTTATATTCATAATCTGAGATATGTATATTTGTAAATTTTTATTGCTAAAGCAATACTACTCTAGGTTTCGAGCCTTCAGGGTAGCGCGGCCGGCAGCCACGTCTTACCCACGTGACGTTGTGACGTTACACCCCACGTGACACAAGGGTGAGAGCTGGGCTAACAACTCAAGCGGTCGGCGTAGCGCAGCCACAGCCGCTGCGCCGCGCGTGAAGTCACATCCCACGTGACACAAAAGCGAGAAATGGACCGGCAAGAGCTGCCAACTTGGGTCTCTCGTTTCACATCGGGCGGTTATGTCAGAATCAGCCTGCTAGGACCCCAGCATTCTCGTTACCCCTATAGGCCGCTAAGGCACGTTCTTACGGCTTGGTTAAAGCGGGGCATTATATGTGGGCTGAGGAAGACGAAAAAGAGAAGAAGAACGCTCGGTCCCCCGCAGCTAATGCTTTCGCTCAATATTTGGGTCAGCAGCGTTGAACCCTTGTAATTTTTGCTTTTCGGGACTGGATGGTTTCAAATATTTGGAGCTACAATTTGTTCTCAGTGTTTCAAATTAGGCAAACAGGGACTATTTACAGTTGACTTGCCGTAGTAAGTTCTTAAGAAGCCGCAAGCTAATATTTGGCGCAGGATATGCCGCATCGAAATTTACAATATCTGATAGGAGTTTAAACGTGGTCCTCAGTTTTCGGGAAAGAAAAAGCAAGAGATGAAAAGAAAAATGGGCAAATTGCGTAACTTTCTTATGCGATGAATACTAGAGCTTAAGCGAAAACTGAAATCTACAAAACTTCCATATTCGAGTTCACAATCGGAAATGCAGAGTTCTCTTTATCATTTCATAAATTATTCAGAAACTTGCTCTAGTTTTCTTGTGACAACGATGACCCAATTTTCCGTGGGTGCACGCAGTTGTAAATGCCGGGGGAAAGGAGGAGGAGAGGGGGGGGAGATTAGGACTTAGGGTTGCGGGGTGGGCTTATTGCGAAAATTGATACAATCTGCGAAATGCTGCAGTGAAACCGACCTTGGAAATACCGAGATATCATAAAAGCTGAGAGAAAACACCTCCTTCCATCATATTGCTTCGCATTTTTTGTAATGAGATGGCCTTTAAAATTAATTTTTTTTAGCCAAATATGCACAACGTAATAAGTGTGGCTCTCTTGTATCGGAAGTTTCACCAGCGAAGAAAAAAAGTTAGAGGCTAATAACTGCCAGCTTTCCTTACATGAAACGTACTGCCAAAATAAATTGTACCGGTTCGCAGGGGAGCGGGATAAAAAATATCATATTTTTATTAACGCGTTTTTATTAACAGAGCTAAATTTTATATAACAATCTATTAAAAACGGCGACATTAACCTTTCGATTTCCAAATTCCCTCTTCGGAACGCTCGTTCCACGGAGGCACCTGGTGCGGCGTTCTAGCAAAACCGCGCCCTCCAGGAGAACGTTATTGAATTCAACCAACTTATCATTAGCACTTGACTTTGTTCTCCACATTAGTGGCGCGGAAATTAATGTGCGGCAAATCTGGATTACCCTCATCGCTTTTACGTCCTACTTTTATAGTGATTGCCATCCCATTCGTTCTTTCATTTGATTTCGCTGTGGCTTGTTTGTATCAAACCGCATGCGATATATAAATTGATTAACCTCGGGTGGTATCGGACGACTTCTTTTATCGTTAATCTACAAAAGCCTTTTTTTTTTTTTTTCCTGAATAGCAGCACCTCCTTACATAGATCTACGTAGGAGAAAAAAACGTTTGAAAGAAAGCAACCCAACATACATATAAGAGGCAGAGGCAACATCCACTGCGCCTCATGTTGGGGCTTAATGTGATCATCCTATGGAAAACAGAGTCATAATTTATCTCCACTAACTGGTGATCAAAAAAGAATTGAGTGGCGGCGAGTAGAGAGGAAAATGTGCAAGTACAATCTAAGGCTAACAACGGAGAGATAGGCATCGTAACGCTTTGACAGGGTCTTGTGACAGCAAGCGATTTATCAATCCAGCGTCTCGCTCTGGCAGGCCGGCACAAGCTGTAGAACTGCAGCCGGAGCACGTGTATAATATTTATTTTCTCATAAACAGAAGACTGGCTCGCCACTCGACGGTGAGAACAATTTTTTTTTTTCACAAGTTGCGTCGGGCGTCAAGTCTGTGCGCGCGTTTCTTTTCTTCGTATAGCCTTCTACCTTTTTTGACCACTCAACCTCTGCCTTTCGGCCGCTTAGAGTTAAATTACTGTATTTTTTCTATTATCTTGCTCGTTCACCAGTCCTTTTCTTTACTTAGTTTTTTTTTTTCTTATTGCCTATAGAGGCCTTTGCACTCCTCGCATTAGGCGGGCATTACACGTCATATGGCAGCGGTTATAGCTAATATTTAGGACTTCTGAAGCATTGTCAGGGAAGCATTTCTTGCGGCATGTTCAATGTACGTTTAATTTTAAGAATTCCTAAAGCGTAGGATCATAAATTTTGGTTTAACAAGCGTGCCACGTAAGCGCTTTATAGAGCGCTTTTTCTGTCATTTCAATGCAGGTCATCAGCAAAAGAAAGGCTTCGTTTTCGGCTTCTCGAATGACTGAAATTGGAACCAAGGGAAGCACTTTGGCTCGTCTCTCTCTTTACTCCAACTATCAAGCTCGTTGCGACATCTTCAAAGCAAGATTACCTGATTAGGGCAACAGATTTGCTACGATTCCACAGCTTCTATGGCTGCAGTTGAGTTTGGCTGGTTACGCTATGGGCACAACGAACCAATTTTTCCTATCCGTAACCATCGGCGGCAACCGCAGCTCCTGCTGCCGCTTCGATTTTGACTCACTTCCGCTCATGGTAAGCATGTCGGCAATGGGCTAGTCTGCATGGTTTCTCGTTCGATGGTCTTGGCAGTCCGTCTGTAACGGCTGTGGTCTCTATTTTTAGCGATAGTAGCTTCCCCTACGCCACACCGCCTAGTTGATTCAGCCGACACTACGCGGAAAGGCCTCGCTTGCACTCGCCCAGATTGCGATATGTGTATGGTGTATATACCCATAGGTTAATGACGGAGGGATGCGAATGATAATTCATGAAGAGGATGTTGTTCAATGCACGGCACGATGACGTGCTACAGTTAGAACTTGAAGATGACGATGTTTGCTGCACAGCGTGAGATTGTGTTGCAGTCTTACACGAGGCGTTGTCAGCTGTGGCGATATCAGTACTCTCGTTCCTGGGCGCGACGGTGCTGACGATGATGTTTGGTACAGAATTCGAGAGTTCAAAGTCAAACTTTCGGTGCCATATTACCTTGAGGTTTTGGCATGGGAGCAGTAGTGCTTACACTCTATGGACAAAGCATGGTTTCTTTTATGCTTTGGCACTGTCTCCTTCATTTTCGTTTAATCATCAAGAAAAATAAAGGCTTCTGTCTCCCGCATCATTGGTTGATGTCTCTTATCAATGGTAAACATAGAGATGAAGCCAGGAACCTCCGTTTAAAGCTTTTGTGTGGCCGCGAAGCACACCTTTTCTTTTTAGAGAAGTGATGTACGATCATTCGCGTCTTCTAATGTACGTGCAGTGCACCTGAAACTACATAAGAACACATAGGCAAGAATAACAGCATTGTCTCCAATATTCGCACAAAAATCCGTGAAATGTCTGCGCAGATGCAGTTTTAATCTCCCTTCAGCTAATTTAATTTACCCTGTTCGTCTCATTTGACTGGGTGTATACGGATAGCAATGTGTAAAAGGGCGCTTCATTTCTTTTATGTGTGCGGCACCCCACCGCCATTCAGCTTTTACGCCGTACTCTAGGGACACGAATTTGTGTGCGAGATTGTCAGCACCTTATTATGAGCTTGGCACCGTAACATCCTGTGTTCGTGGAAAACTAATGCCAAATAGGTAATTTTATTAAAGAGAGGAGGCAGTCTTAGTTTTCTTTTTTCGACACTACAACAAGCTTTGAAAGCGGGTAAACCGTATTCAAGAGAGCACTGGTGTAACCCCATTACAGAAATTTATTGTATAAGTTCAGCGTTTTGTGCTGACTTTCGAAATTGGAATGGTTTTAGCTACTTCAATATAGACCCAGGGAGAGCTACACGGCGTACTTTGTAACGCAGAGATGCATAGAAGGCCTGTTAGGATTTTGGCGGACCGAGGTGTGCGCTGGCGCTATAAAGCTTACCAAAATAAACATCCTCGTCAAACATCACCGGAAATTTATGAACAGCACAGGCATGCTCTTTGCGAATTGATCTGAAGTTGAGGCTAAGCTCTTAAATACGGTAGAAAAGAGGACGTCTTCTGTCTCAAAAAAAGCGGCACCATCCACGCGCTTCGCTTACAATTCTCTCTATCCCATTGGCACTATTCTCAACACGAAGAGTTGTTTAGACGTATTTACAGATATTAATTATGTTAGCTGGATCCCCTTCATCCAGTTCACAACGGCTTTGCTTGCTAAGTGCCATTCGCTCTCTATTTGCTCTCGTTTAGCGCCGGAATTGCGTGTGTTGTAATGGACAGAGCGCGGAGCAGCCGTCTCGTGCCATTAGTGGGGCAACGGAGCGCGTTGGCTCTTTTCGCATCGACCGTCTACGCCCACGCGGACAAGCACGTATGCGCGAAAACAAATAGATGAAGCATCTACGGGCATGGGAGGGGACACACTGAGCGCGGAAATCGAGAGTTGTAGCTGCCTCGATTCGACGAGCTGAACACGGAACTGCGGGGCTATTGCGACGCATGTTTTATTGGCGTTGCTCACGCAGGCGCAATGCAAACCGAATGTGTCCATCGTCAGCGCACTCAGGCAGGTGCTGCGCAGTTCTTTGTGCCAGAAGCACAGTAGAGGAAATGAAGGGCGAACCTTTGTTATGGGCACAGCAGCTGCCTGAATTTGCAGCATTTCAACGTTTTCTTAGCAAATCGCTCTGTATCGGGCTCATTGAATCCTTAAAAAATACCCGCTTTCACTACGAAAAAGAAGTACAAAACGTACTTGCGAAATCAGGTGAGCTTAAACTGCGACATTATTGTTTTGATGGCATATAGAAACCACTGTCGCCGTTTTTTCGCCTGTCTGCCGCGTAAGTTCTGAATGGTAAAAATGACCTTGAGCGAGATTGATCTTGTTAGTCGGAGCTGACACGCTGTAACGAAGACTCCAATGACCCGGCCTAAATTAACGAACGATATCCTGTTCGGAGAAAGGAAGTCGTAGAAAGTTTGCAAATTTGCAAAATAACTGCAGTATCATAATCACCGCAACAAAGATTAGTCTACATTACCGTGCGTACTATTGCTTTGTTTGTACTTTATTCTTTCTAGAGAACAAATTTATATTACTACTAGGTTTACCCGGTGCCGGTTATACTCTGGTAATGACAGTAGATACGTATGAGATTGTGGCAATCAAAGGCCCTACATGAATTAATAAGCAGCTATTTCCCATTTCTTCTAAAACTAAAAATGATATGGCCAATATACCCACAAAGAAAACACCTATCAATAGGACCAAAATCCTTTAATCCAACCCTAACACAAAAATGAAGATGTTTCGACAGCTTTATTTTTTTAATATTTAAGCTCTGCAGTATACGAGAGTATTCAATTTTAACGAAGTTGTCCGATGTATTATTATAGAGATTTCTTAAACAGTTATCACTCCTTTCTGAGACACGGCCTAGAGTATAAAGAAATTTAGCCATCATTAAATACAACCAGACAGTTTTTCAAGGCTTGTTCTTGGAATAGTCTCTGCTTTACAGATGCCATTTGAGGAACATTTGTAATGCCGCGTCTACACCTTAAACTAGACACAGATGGAAAGATAAAAACAAAAAACAGGAGCCGGAAGCTATGTCTTGTTGATTTAATGTCCTACCTATCTCAGTCCTGAAACACGAAAAAGGTTTAGGAACATGTCAGCTTCTTGTTTAATGTAGGAGCAAAAACAGAGAAAGAATAAACAGGCAAGAGAAATTGCTGAAGGTCATCGCTTGTCTGGTAAATTTTATCTTTCCGAGCATGGTGCTCTCGGTCGGTCCTCACAGCTCACACTGCTTTTGTGCTGTGAAAGTTTCGACCTTCTTGTTGCTTCAATGCAAATTAGTAACTTGCAGACCTAGCTATTTTGCGAAATGCGCTCTTCATTATTGCAAATACGCACACGTTCTGATAGTTATTTAACCTAAAATAAATGTGATGGTGCACTTCAGAGAAACCAAGCAGCTTGCTATAATCCTGCGTTTCGTAGCCTTCCTCTGAAATAAAAAAGCAGCTTTGTTACCGCGCTTTATTTAGTGTAAAATAAGCCTTAAGAGATTCACTTGAATTTTTATTGACTTTGGCAATGTCAAATACCTCAGAAAACCCGCCCAATGATGGGCCTCTACATGAAGTCATAATCGTGACCAAAGGGCACCCAAGCTAAATATGGTCAAGAAAACCGATTGAGTAAATAAAAATATGGCAATGGGTCATACAACGAACGCGTATGTTCTGCTCTATGATAAAATATAAAAACGGGTCATGGGGCGCGCCTTTGGGGTAGGACATGTGCCTAGCAACCGAAGACAATTGCGTTTCATCACCGGGAGTGCCCATCCATCGATAGAAACAACGTGGGTGGCGGGCGGCAGAAAGCGCAATGTGAAATCGGTCGAGTGAAGTCGTCGCCCGAAATAGGACACCGAGTTGTGCCAGTCATTCAAAAAACACTGTAATCTGGTTGCTTAAAGTGGCATAGAGTCTATATTATTGCTCTATATTATTGCTCTGTACGTATTTTTCTAAAACACTGGGTTGAAGCGCGGCGATAACTTTTCGTGCTTTTCGTGCTTCTATATCGACCCATAGAAATAATGAGAGCAGAGAGGTTGGCTACTTGTTTCATCATTAATTTTACCCGGACAGTGCTATATGACTACACGCTGAAAGGCGTACTGGCAGCGGCTGCTATGACTGTCAACGGAAGCTTTTTGTTCTTTTCTTTGGCAATAAAAATGACGCTGCTAAAGGAGCTCGCATTCGTCAAAGTGTGCGCAACATACACATCCCTTCGTGCTTTCATGATGGAAGATACATGCGCGTATGTGTGCATAGTATAGGTAGTCGTGTTTAATGTTGCTGAACGAATTTTAGGCAAATGTTTCGTTCTTTTTGCTCGATTCAGTGTAATTATTTACTATTCTCTATACAAACCCCGCCGGGTGACGCAGTAGTTACGGCGCTCGACTACTGTTTCCAAGGACGCGGGATCGAATCCCGGCCTCGGCGGCAGCTTTTCGATGGAGGCAAAAAGCAAGGCGCCCGTGTGCTGTGCGATGTCAGTGCATGTTAAAGAACCCCAGGTGGTCAAAATTTCCCGAAGCCTCCACTACGGCGTCTCTCATAGCCTGAGTTGCTTTGAGACGTTAAATCCCACAAACCAAATCAAATCTATGCTACAAGGACGCAATTGAGGTAGTTATTAGGCTGCTGTCGGCTACGTTCATACGTTTGAGAGGCGACCGTCCGAGTGAGCTATCTGGGGACCTAAATAGTTTAATCCCTTGACGATCCTTGACTTTAAAGTCTATTATTTATTTTCAAATACTAATGAAACACTGCCACGTTTTGCACGTAACAATAATAAACCTTACGGAACGCCTAATGCCGCGTGCGTACTGCATATATAATTTCCGTAATGTTGCACTAAGAACTTCGCTGATCGAATACATGTGTTAAGTCACCTAAAAAATAGCCCAGAATTGTCGTCCTCGTCAAGGACGACAATTCTGTATAAGTGGCAGCGAAGCTGTGCTGATATACCCTGGCCCAAGAGAAACCCTCTGCCACTTGAACAAGTTTCACTTGAAGCTGGGAATATCTGTGATTTTGCACGTTCTCGGACAGACCCGGACTACGTTTTTTTTTTTTTTTAAGCAGCACATGATCGGAGATTTTCTTTTGCGGAACATAATGACATTTTCGGTGACGTCCAATCCTTTTGATACTGACAGTCCATTCGATGTCAAAATCACAGCACTGTAACATCTGATGTGCCCACGTCGCGAACCAGCATTGGGGAAAGCTGGACTCCAGATTATTGAGCTCCGGCTAGTTTCAAGGTTCGGGCTAGTTCTGGCGCCCTTATACCTTTCGCGATTATCTAGATGCGAACACCTCGCGATAAGACGTCGAACCTACGATATCATGTTCAGTAAAGCAATGCTTACTCGTTTGGCTACAGGTGCGACTGATAGGTTTTGTATTAGATACCGAGTGTAAAAGAAATAATCACTCCAGCAGCAGAGCTTGGAGGCTTTTACTGCTGTAAGTGGGTTCAGACGAGCGGACCGGAACGCGGATGGTCCGCGCGTGTTAGCGAGGATCTCGTGACGAGCTGTTCAGAATGAGATCGGCTTTGCTCCATGTCGGCGCCTTTCCTTTTGGTGCGCCTTTTGCCGTATTTAAGTCCAGCAGTATCATTGTGAGCATTGTGTGCCCTTTTCGCGCGTTTCGGTGAAGAAAGGACAGTGGCTGATCCTGGCCCTAATGGGGCTGGGACAAGTTGGTCATTGCCGCTTTTGGCGGGGGCTAGCCTGCCACCAAATTTTTCCGTGTTGTATGCCTCTTTGGACCCGCCACCGCTTCGGTTGTTGTGGCTGTAAGAACAAGGAAAAGAAAATGCACGGGCCTGCTACTTGCTCTGTAGCTGAGCCACCTGATTGATTTATAGGATTTATAGGAAGATAAAGGCAGGTAACTGTCTCGCTTGTTTTCTGTGGACACCTCAACCGCACCGTCAGGAAAGGAAGAAAGGTGGGAGTGAAAGTGGAAAGAGAGAAAGAGGAGCCGTAGTGGAGCGTTACTGAGTAATTTCGACCTCCTGGAGATCTTTAACGTGCGCTTACATCGCACAGCACACGGACGCCTCTTCGTTTCATCTCCATAGAAACGCAGCCGCGAGGTCGGGTTCGAACTCAGGTACTCCGGCAGAGTAGTCGGGCGTCTTACCACTGCACCACCCCAGGGTTTTTTCTTTTCTTTATTGCCTGACTTCAGCACAATACAAAAAACCACTTACAGGGCACAATGAGCATTCATTAATACAACAATCAGCCAGGTGGGTTGTGGCGTCGTCGTGCTAAAATTCTCTTAGGCTCACTAATGGCTCCAATCTTCCGAGCCACTCGGGAGCTTCAGCAGCAAGTTTCTGAATTTCAATATATCTATTCATGCCTTCCCGAAAATAGATCCGTGCTGGCCGTGCGTCAGGATCGCAATGGTATCCTGCCATTCTCGAGCGCCAAATACAGTGGAAGGCCATTAGCATAATAAGGTCAAATGGTACCCCATCCTCATTCCCTACTGGCAAGTACCTAATACCATGCGAGTCTAATGAAAATTCCTTTTTTAAAGACCTTTGTAAAATATCCCAAAAGTATACCCCTTCCCAACAATGTAGGAAAACGTGGTCTATAGTTTCTGGCTGTTTACAAATTAAGCAATGCGAACCCCAAGGTAAAAATAAATTCTTCCTTTCCAAGAACTTCTTTACCGGCAGTGTTTCCGTGTGTAACTTAAAGAAAAAAGATTTTGCATTTGACGGGACCTGCATCGCCTTCACCCGCTTAAGTACGTCGCGTCCTGGTCCTCCACTGTATAAGGCCCTGTACATTGGTATGGGTAGAACTAAGTCGCAAAAATCCTTGTACAGCTTCTTCCTGCTTCCACTGCACCATCCCGGCGGGGCCAGCCCGCTGCCTCGTGCGGACATATATTATGTTGAGGCATGCAAAGGAAAGAAAAATAAAGAGCCTCTGCCCGTGCCACAAAGTATAACGGGCTGCAGAAGAGAGAAAGTAGAGAAGAAAGAAAAAGAAGAGAGAGAAAGACGCGCGCCGCAACAGCCGTCATCCATCATCTAAACGGTGGCGGGTGCAATGACGGCCTACAACAGATAAACATTCGGTGGCTAACTTGCCCCCCCCCCCCCCCCCCCTCACCTTAAGCGGCGCTGACATACCGTCCCAGCCCCGTATGGCCAGCAACTGCCACCCTTCAGTAGTCATCCTCCACCGCTTCGGTGGTGGACGACGGCTGTTGCGGCATGCGTCTTTCTCTCCTTTTTCCTTTCTTTCTTCTCTACTTTCTCTCTTCTGTCCGCACGAGGAAGCGGAGGTGGCTTAGCTACAAAGCCAGTAGCAGGGTCGGGCATTTTCTTTTCTTTCTTCCGACAGACACAACAACAACAGGGTGTTTCGTTCACTGAGTTGTTCGCTCCGTATTTGCTCCACTGCGTCGTTCTTGCATGTGATTGAGCGTTTGTGCGTGCATGAGGGACAGCTTTGCTGTGTTGTTTCTGCCAATATGACTGCAGTTGGAAAGAGAGCGCTCAGAGACGAAGTGACCGTCCCGTTTTTAGCGTTCGTTGAGGACTGTCAGCCTATGTGCAACGGTGAACAGGGAGACCGCCTCAACATGGTGCTAAGAAATAATTTGTGCGATAAGGCTCTGCATGCCCAGCCATTTTTTTTTTCAGCCGTGAATTTGTTCAGCATAACCCCTTTCTAGCCGGCAAGGCTTTCTAGTCGTCCTTGGACACTTCACTGAAAAGGGCTTGTGCAGCGAGAGGTTGCTTTCACTCGGGGTCTATGTTGAAACTTCCAGTAGCGGTGTTTCCGGTAGCAGAGAGAAGCTTCCGGTAGCAGAGCGCAAGCAGGCCAGGGGAAAGAAAAACCCCAGATTGCCCGTTGCCAGAATGCTCGTCGTCCGCAGCGACTCACGTATCCGTGGTCACGCGCCACTACATCCGCGATGACGCACACGGATTATCCACGATACGGTATACGGTCCGCTTCCTTAAACCCACCTCAAGGGACTTCCTTGTGGCCACGGGAGGAAGTGCTCCTTTCCTTTTGCGTCGTCAGCTCATGCGCGCGGACGGTATTTCCGGTCATGATGTTTTGCGAAGTAGAAAGGGAGGAAAGTTGGAATCAAATCCGTTGGAATCAAGTTGGAATCCAAGAATAAGAAAGAGTCACACTGAGAGAGAAGGGAAGTTACCAACCGCCGTTAAAGACGAAAGGTGAGAAACAGGATAAACTAGAAAGTCGCGGTGTGTACGCCAAGCGCCATATCCGCACGTGAATGGCTCGTTAAATCCGCGGCACTTCGCATCTCGAGGCTGTTCGACCAACACACGCCGCTCCTCCTTGGCTGTTCCTGCTTCGCATCTTTCTGACACCAGAATATTGGGCACACTTTTTGCAGCCTTTCTCGAACAACATTTTGAAAAGAGAATTCAAATACATGCATCACTGTCCTGATAAAAAAACGAATAATGCATAGGCGTCGGTGTCCCAAAGTGTTCAGTATGCCGTAATTCTTATCTTTGGTTCCTTGGACCATTTTATTGATCCTTCGCCGTCTCAAAAGGGGAAGGGTGGGGGGCTGTCTGCAGATAGGGAACTCCGTGGTGTTTGTCGCTGTGAGAAACGTGATATTACAATACAACCCGTTCGCAGTCAGGTATAAACTCCACAAACAACAAATGAATTGTGACCGTATCATTTAATCTCATGGATGGTGAAAGCTTTTACCAGCACCCAACCTTACTGACTAAGACCAGTCTTTCATGCTGCTCCTGCAGTTGGCATTCATTTTTTGTGGGCATCACGACTACTTACGGTGGGAATATCATGTATTGCAACTGCGCGCTCGAGCTCTACAAAAACGTCCTCCTAACAAATGTGACGGGTCTCGTATCACAACATCGCCGGATAGGGCGACGCTGTTTGTGCACTAAATTATCTTAAATATAGCTTTCGTGCTATGATACGCGGTTAAAAGTATGCCAAAGCCTTTCAGGGACGAGTGGTTTGATTGGCTGCTGAGTACTACAAATAAATGCAAGAACAACAACAATACTTTTCAGTTTTGCCGCCCTTTTCTATGAAAAAAAGGACGGATCGAATTTATTTCTATCGGTCGTTAATAAGCTCAGTCCCTACATGGCAGATAAATCAATTCGTGATCTTCGAGCAATTGATATATATCTTCGCGCGTTTTTTTTTTTTTACTTACTAGACTGGACGCGACCCAGCCCTGGTCTTGCTAACTCTCGTGACAGTTATGTTATCCATACTTGCGTGACTCAGTTCAGCATCATTATGAAGACATGAAACAACCAACATCTCTCGAAGAAACTTGAACATTTAAAAGATGGCTACATACTGCGGCTTCTGTAATGCATGGGATATTTACGCTTTTGATCTGGATTCGCGCGTGATTTCATCCAATCCACAGCTTGAGAGAATATTTAAAAAAAAATTAGTTTGTTTTTGCGTACGTGCAGTGAATATCTTCAATCGTTATTTGAGACCTGCAGGGTCTTGAGAGCTCAACAGAGCTGCGTACCAAATTGTATTTACTCAATACCGAATGGTACAATCCGCACAGTTGCCTTTATTAGCAATACATTTTTTTCAGAACCCAGGATTCACGCAATGTGCCGTTAGCAAGAGCAGGCTTTGTTCTTTGAAATATATCTTTTTCACTATTCAAGAAGTTAGAATTCAGCTAATATTATTAGGGCACACAGCCCGTATGGATTCAGTCCTTGCCTCTCGAATAATTCCCGGCCATTTTACGCTGCAGCACTTTGTCTCATTGAACTGTAATTAATGACTTTTCCGATTTTCTAATTAGGCATGGATGGCGAGCTTTCTTCCGCTTGAGATTAACGCGAATTGGAAACGACACCCGCTAGAAGAGCCAATTAGGGCAGCCATAGAGTTGCAGGCAGAACAGATTGCACGACTTTGCGATTTCACCGGAAGACTGATTGGCAAAACCACATTGCACTCGCTAAACAATGTCATCTTTCATTGCAGAAAAGCTGTCATCCCGCAGTTTATTTCCTCATTACCGAAGCGGTAGCCTAAAATTTTTTTTAGTGCTTTTCGCGAATTTGGGTACCAGAAAATTATGCATGGTAAATATAAAGACGACACCACTGCGCGGATTTCAACTAGGTCTTTATTTTGAGTGTGGAACGGTATACCGGATGTCCCAGTTAACTTTAAGCCAAGGGATAAAAATAAAATATTCATGTAGATCAGTGAATCTAGAAGCACACAGTTTCCAACCCATTTCCGCACCATAGACAATTCCTTTTCTAATAAATTATTTAGTAAAAACATAATTTTTATAAAATACAAATGTTGACTTTAGAAAATTGTTCAGAAGGCTGACGAGTGCTTTCAGGAACATCTATTTCCTTATTCGTGATAAATAATGATTCACGTGTATTTCTTTTCTATGTTTTAACAAATCCTGCGAAATACAAAAAAATGCCTGATTAGTGAATTAGTGCACCAAGAGCGTGTTGCTCTCAATCCCGGTTTGAGCGAATGATACCAGCTGCGGCCGAGACTCGACGACGCCGTTGCGAAGGTGTTAGCGATAGGGCTTACTGCAACTTACACCAAAGCTTTAAAATCACAGGAGCACGACCAAATTGCTAAAACTGCACCTGGCTCAAATAATTTCAGTTGGCCACATGTCAGAGTCACTCTCGTATTTTCACTTAATGGGTATAGGAAGGCTACTGCAATAAAAGCAAGGGCGAAATGGAGTTGAAAGACGTAGTTGACAAGCTAGCTGTCTTGCAAAAGCCTCACCCGTCTCGCAGTCCTATCCATCCAATAACCGGAGCTAATGGGCAGCCCACTCATCTCTCACCACCCTCTAACCACCTTGCCCACCCCATCTAAAACCTTCAAAAGCACAACGCGTGCAACTCTATCCTACGTTCAGTCTTTAGAACAATTATGTCGCGTGTGTGAAGCGACGACATAGAATAAAAACATGTCGGTAGAAGCGGCAAAATATTCATCAAGAATAAAGACAACTGGATTCGCATATTGCTGCACAAGATGTTACATCTTCGCGTATATATATATATATATATATATATATATATATATATATATATATATATATATATATATATATATATATATATATATATATATATATATATATATATATATATATATATATATATATATATATATATATATTTACCTCAGCGGTGGTGATGAGAAGAAATGGAACACTGTAACGTGCTCCTGTGATCTCGCGTACACTTAATGAATTTCTCTACTGGTTTCCACTTTAAGCTGAAATTAGGAAGAATTGGGCTGCTTGCCTACCGTGCATAATTCCTCGTCAACGTTCAACATTAGCGCCGTCTAATGATTGTGTCTTTGCTAGACAAACAAATAAAAAAATCTGGCGTGTCACACGTTTTTCTTATGCTGGGTCCTGGGGCTTCGTGTATACTAAAAGGGTCTTATCAGCATTTTGAGCAGTTTACGACTTTGTGCAGTAGCGCTACCTGCATCGCTAAAAATATCAGTGCCTCAGTTGTGGCCCCTCTATCAAAGAGTGCCAAACGGCAAACAGTGGAAAAAGGAGAAATTAGTAAATTGCAGCTTTTTTTTCTTCATGAAGTCAGTAAGGCAGGAAATGTCTTTTTCACGGGCGCCAACTTTGAAAATTCCACACCCGTCGAACGACGGCCTTGTCGTTGTTCATTTCTTCGTCTCAAACTTGTGAAATAGAGATAGACGGAAAGCATTCATCAACATTAGGGCGTAAAAAATTATACATAGAAGTGAAGTAAATTTCCAAATCGCTGGTTAAAGCTGAAGGGCAGGACTTAAAAATTATAATTAATTGGCCTAAAGTTATATAATACGCCTAAGAAGTTCGCAGTAGGTCCACGTCGTCTCTGTCGTGTGAACGCTCGCTGAACGAATGCTGCCTAAAATTATCCACACTTCGTATTGCTTCCGTGCAAACGTGCGGTTGTTGTTGTACGTTTTGTGCGTAGAAGAAAGCGAAAATGCACGGGCCTGCTATTGGCTCTGTAGCTGAGTCACCTCCGCTGCCTCGTGCGGACAGAAGAGAGAAATTAGAGAAGGAAGAAAAACAAGAGGGAGAGAAAGGCACGCGCCGTAACAACAGCCGTCGTCCACAACTTAAGCGGTGGCGGGTGCAATGACGGCCTGCAACAAATAAAATTCCGGTGGCAGGCTAGCCCCGTAGGGCCAGGAACAGCCACCCTTCACCACCTCCCTCCCTTCCGTGAAAACGGGCTTTGCTCGCCAGGAATTTCGTTTCTGCCGGTCACAAGCACCGTGCCAGGCCATAGTTGTTATATCGTCGTATCAATCATAAGTATTAGAAAGGTGCAATTAATCAAAGCTGGTACATGCTACAATAACGCAGATACATGTGGCTACAATATAGAGATGAGAAGTAAGCTTCGCAGCGGCGATCTGTTTTCTGACCGGGCTACGATACTCATATGAAAACAGAATGTAAGTAATTGTTGTAAAAGCAAAATCAAGAAGCACAATGGCTTCGCAATGCGGCCATGTGACAGACACGTTTGCCTCTCAGCTTCATCCCCCAGCTATTGGGGCTCCGAAAAAACCGCGGTGATCTGCTTGTCATTCAGTGTGCCGGTCTTCACACATCCGAATAGATGAGCCGTAAGAGCACGCAGCCCACGCACAAAAGTTAGGCTGTCGAGAGAAGAAGAAGGGTTCGCGTCAAATTACAGTTAAATTCATCAAGGGCCCCATTCTGATTTCTCACCAATCCTTCCCTCCTATACACATACCTTCACACCTCTTTTTTTTTTGTGTGTGTGTGCGTGATTTCATGAATGAACTTCTGGCTTTTTGCAGGGACTAATAAAACGGCGTTGATAACGCCGCAGCTTCGCTCCATAATTGAAAGTTAGTATCCTTCGACCAACAGCAATTGTGCCAGTTTATGAAAAGCATAGCAGTGGGGTCACCTCTACCCATGCATTACAATATTTTGCACTGCTTAAAAGGTGGAGCATGTAGAAAGAGCCAGCTCCTTTCGCAGCTACCTTTTTTGCTTGCGTTGTGATCATAATGTTGACGGATGGTCTGGATATGTTAAAGGAGGCCTTTGCGGAGTCTTAAATTCTTGAAGCGGTGACTAGAAGTAAGCTGCTCAGTTGAAAAGTGAAAAATGAAACGCAATATGATGATAGGAAGAAAGGTAGGGCGAGAACAATGGTTTGAAAGGAGAGCGGCTAAAAGTTAGCTCTTTTCTTCCCAGAAACTTACAAAAATCAAGCAAACAGTGATGTCTTTTACCTCACGAGAGGGCTTGTAAATGCTTAAGACTTAATGAAAAAGGTCCCAAAAGAAGCGGATGCTTGCGAGAGTGGTGGGTGGCTTCAAGGAAACCGTTAACGCTTCCCTGGTTTTCGTTGCCAGCTCTATGCCGTTTTTCAATTCCTTTAGCTAGAGTATGCAATCGGGAAGAAACAGAGCCCGGAATGCTTGGCTGAGCGACGGCGCTGGCAGGAGTAATTTGGACGGAAAATTGGGGGACGCCCGCCTGCAATCTCGATGCTACCCAAATGACTTGGTGCGTGCGGATGCGCTCGGGAACAAAAGGAATGCCCTCGCTATACGCGGCGAATGATGCCGCTTCTGACTGGGATGAAGACAATGAGTCCTGCGATGCAAAGGAATCGATAATCCGGAAAAGTAAAGCATGCTGGAAGAAAAATAAAAATAATGCAGAGTAAAAACAAACACTAAGATTGCTTTTGCAGGAAGATAACGATAACGACATCGATAAATCTCTGTTTTCTGTTTGTATGTTTTTACAAGGCCTTCAAGAGCTTTTTTTGCTAGCTGTTGCAGATTGATTTTTGATAAGTTTTGCATATTTTTGCCGCAGTTCGAGCCCGTATAATCACAGTAACGACCCATGACGGCATTGTTTATTGTTTATTGTTAAAGACATTTTGGATTTATTACGCGATAGCATAAGCAGCTCGCCAGGGCCAAAAGCCGTCATTGCACAGCTTCGGCTCGCGTGTTCTCGGGAGTTGTCGGAAGTGTTCGGAACGTGTAAAATTGAAGGGGGTGAAGCTGTCAGGATAAAGTCCTGCAGTTCATGCGGCACAAACTCTAAATGCAATTTGGATTATAGTAAAGAAAATGCGCCGTACCGGTCACACTATCTTCGTGGAGGCCTGAACCTAGCCGCAAGGGGTAGGGAAGAAGGTGGTAGAGAATGTGGAAATAGGGAAAGGTGCCGTAATCGAGAAGCGCGACTACTGAACCTACCTGGGTTTGAATCCTTTCGCCGGCGGCTGCGTTTCGATGAAGGCCTAATTGAGAGGCGACCGTGTGCTGTCCGGTGTCAGTACTCGTTAAATATTCGCAGGTGGTTGAAATTGAAGGTGTCCGCTCGATCACTGCGTAGTTCGGGTTCCTGCTGAGAAGTATGATATACTGCACCTTCCCTCTTCTACAAAAAAAAAAAAATGACAAAGGCGCCATCGATTCTACTCCTAAGGCGAAACTTGAGCGCTCCTTAATTTTGTCATTCTTTTGAAGGAAACTGCGTACGGGGAGATAGGTGAGAGCTTAGCTTCATGCCTCCATGAAACGAATGGTACTTTCAAGCTGTATTTTTCCTTTTCTTAAGACGCTGCCGATAGCCAGGAAACAAAACAGCGGTATTAAGAATTCTTATTTTGTATGCAAAAATGCCCGTAAAGAAAGGCAAGGTCATATTGTGGATGAGGCCTTCGGTGCTATAAGGATGTTTTGAAGTTAAATTCCTTTGAGGGAAAATGCTGAAAATGAGCTGCATTTGTGTTTCGTGGTTTTATATTAAGGCCATCATTCTCCCTTCAGCAGTCATTCTACTGTGCCAAGCACGATATTTTCACCAATCTGTAGAGTGATTCGTCAACGAAACGTATGTTTGCTCCATGTTTACAACGTATGCGCGTGCCCCAGAAGGAACAGCAAGAATGGGGTCTGATGGCGGTGCAACCACACGAGCGAGCTTTCGTATTCGTACATTTAGGCGGTCTTAAGTGTCTTTGTTGAATGTTTTACCCACATTAAAGCGCGCGAAAAGTAACAGCCTAAAATAGATCACACTTTTTCCGATAAAGCAGAGAAAAAATTTATCAACGAATGTTTTCTTCTGAACAGCCTAATAGAACGAGAGTAGAAAATTGGGAAAGTTGGTAAGTATTCATCTTGTTGTGGCACCCCAGGGACGAGGACCGATACGGAGAAAGACAGACCAAGTGCTCTAATAGAACTTTTAGTAAGAGACGAAAAGATTTCCATGAGACAAACAAAAATAAGGCCATCTGCGAAGCTGTTCTGACCTGGGCGAGCCAACCTCTGCTGACTATCGGCTGTTTTGCATCGGAGTTCGAATAGGCTGCGACCAAGTAATTTTTGATCCGCATCGTAATGTGCGAGTGGCATCTCTAAAGAACACACGTTTGAGATCAGACAAACGTTTTGCCGTAGAGGACACTCGTAGATGACACTGGCTATACCTGTGAATTAATTTGTAGTCAAAAGAAGGCTTTTAGACGCCACCCTCAAACATGGGTGGGACTTGGCGCGCCACGAATGTGGAATCTTGGTGGTGACACGTAGCGCCCGTTATGGAACGTTACGCATTTGCATCACTAGAAGTAACAATTGCGAAGCAGATTGAACATGAAACAAAACGTTTTGCAGATTCGGTTATCGAACTTAGTTCGCGCAGTTGCACGAAGCAGAATAGCCAAGCTGACAACTTTGGATTCATCAGTATTACCGGCGCTAATCCCTGTTCGGTATTCTGATTTCCACACTGGGGGCCCTATTCTAGACAAGTATGGCCGCTGTTCGGCGCTATATTATTTTCTGATTGGTTCTCAGTATAGCCACGTGTTTCAAATTTGAGCGGAAAATTTGAGTTGTCAAAACAGCTGCTTGAGGTGACGTCAAAATGACTTGACCTTGCAAACAGATTTTCATCCTAGCTATGCATGCGGCCCGGATAGTAAATATAAGGAATTGTGGGGAGACAAAGAAAGTATATATGGTAGGGAGGAAACCACTTGTACTTGTATTACGAATGGGGTGAAATGTACCGCTTGCTGTCAAGGGGTGCTTCCTGAAATCTGATTGGCTGACAATGTGCAGCAGTAAATTCGTCATGCATATAAATTGTACGATGATGTCAAAATGACGTTTCATAACGTAAAGGATGTACCGCCATTTCCATAAATAGCAGAATTTGGTCGCCCCATTTGGGACCACATTGAGGCGAGCGTATAAAAACATGCCGAATTCGACCGCTGTTTGGTAGAGAGTTTAGTGGGGCGTGAAGTAAGCTGAGACATCTTGTTGTAATTGCAGAAAGTACTAAAAAGACGTCATTAGGCCACAATTCCACTGCGCCACCTTTTAGCGGATTAATAACAAAGACGAAAATTTACAGCAGCGCGAAGGCTCTAGCTTCCCTCCCGTTGCAAACGCTTTGACCTCATTAAGAAAACATCGAACCGAGCGGTTTTTGCCAAGCGCAGCAATGGCCATCTGCTAACCCAAGCGGTTGATCTGCGAGAGACGAGGCATTCCTGACAGCACCTCGATGCTTTCGAATTATCTTTCTGGACGGTTCGTGAGCGCCACAACCTGAGGAGGCATGTGGCGCGATGGCTGTGCAAGGAACCCCGCGGCGACAGGCAGCGAGGGATCACCAAGGACTGCCTTAAACGTCGGCCCTAAAAGCTGCTTTTTTTTTTTTTGTCAAGCACAATGCACTCACTTCAATGCTAATGAATTGAAGAGCATTCCCACGATTGAAGAAGCAAGCAAAATTACTGAGAGCTTTTTTATTTAGAGGAGTGTATGTGCCATGTACATGGCACATGTTGGCTTGCCACATGTGATGTGTTGCATGATACGTTCTGCTGAGGTACATGCAAGCAGACTTACCATTTCCTTATGTTTTTTTTTTTTCAGAAATTAAAAATAAGTACTCCAGAGCACGTTCTGACGATACCTTCTAATGATATGATGTTGTTAATAGCTTTTATTTTAACACAGCCAGATAATATTCTCCCTATATTGCTTTGCATTTTATCCTTTCGACAGTAAAGAATACGCGGGCGTGGGGTTATCCTAGCTTCATGCCTCGATTTCCTGCTACATTTCGCTTCCATTCCTTTTTCTCCGTTTATACCCCTCTGCACGGGAACGGTAGCCTACTGGGAACGGTAGCCTACTGGGAACCGCTAGGTAACCTCCCTGCTATTCCGTTCTTCTTTCTCAGACGTCTTTGGCGTTTCGCAGGAGCCTTTCGTGTGCCAAAGCATGTAAATTTAACCGACTGCGTGTAATACCAAGCGTGCTTCCCAGTTTGCCTGTTTGAGCGCGCGCATGCGTTTGCATGTGCAAGTGTTTGCGTGCGTGCGTGCGTGCGTGCGTGTGTGTGTGTGTGTGTGTGTGTGTGTGTGTGTGTGTGTGTGTGTGTGTGTGTGTGTGTGTGTGTGTGTGTGTGTGTGTGTGTGTGTGTGTGTGTGTGTGTGTGTGTGTGTGTGTGTGTGTGTGTGTGTGTGTGTGTGTGTGTGTGTGTGTGTGTGTGTGTGTGTGTGTGTGTGTGTGTGTGTGTGTGTGTGTGTGTGTGTGTGTGTGTGTGTGTGTGTGTGTGTGTGTGTGTGTGTGTGTGTGTGTGTGTGTGTGTGTGTGTGTGTGTGTGTGTGTGTGTGTGTGTGTGTGTGTGTGTGTGTGTGTGTGTGTGTGTGTGTGTGTGTGTGTGTGTGTGTGTGTGCTTGTGTGTGTGTGTGTGCTTGTGTGTGTGTGTGTGTGTCACTCTCTCTACGCCTACTTTGTGCGCTCTACGCAACTCAAGCCGACAGAAAGTGTTAGAAACCTAAGCTGACTTGCTGTCCTGGCAATAGTTGGTCATAAAGCGGCTGTTCGAAAAAGGTGGCCAGCGCAGCCTAACACTGATACTTTGATATTACGTGCATGGCCCTTGGACGTGGGCCATGCCAGCACGCGGTCGCCTCTTCACAGGGCTGGAGCTAGTTCGCAAATCTGTCGATTCCTTCTGTTTACGACGAGGTCCTTAAACGTTTTAGTTCCTGCATTTAGAAGCCGCTGATAAGCGAACTTGAGAGGTCATCGGCGCTTATAAGGAGCAGTTTCACTTTCTGCTCCAATTCTGCACCAAGCCACTGCAAATATTCCGTTGCCGTCCTTGCTCTTCAGCTGTAACGCTCCTCGTGTCTCGTAAAATCGCTCAGCCTATTCGCGTATAGCTGCTGCCGAATGTCCGACCGCAAGTATGTCATTGCACACTGAGACCGCAACGATGCAACATATTTCACTCGCCCTCACTGCAACACGAGGCTTCTGAATCACGGAATGCACCGCAGCATACCGAAGCGGCTATAGGCTCCAGAGCATCATCGTTTTTCATACTTGGCGCCAATATACTGTAGCAGACGACCGCGCATTGTTTTTCTATAATTTTTTCCTCTTTGTTTTTTTCCGAAGCGTAATTCAATTGTGTGGTAACCTAACACCGTCCTACTGCTCACGTTATGCGTACGTCACAATTTGAAGGAAATGGCGAATTGTTTAGAATAGGGCCCCTGCTTCAACTCGGCGTCACTGCGTCTGGCAGCGATGCCTTGAAAAAAAAGCGGCCTACTCTGCGGTTTGTTTAACAAGGGGCTTTCTGTGTCGCTCCTGTCACCTTGGGCAGAATGTATCGTGATTATGGACAGAGGTAAGCCAGTTCAGATAAAGCAAAACGACTGAAAATATGTTAAACCATGCGAAACAGGAGTTAACCATGCCAGACCGCGTTAATTCTTGATTAGCCCCAAGGTCAACCAGCCGGTGGACTTATATTTTTTAATCGATCGGCTAGTTTGCGCTCATAATGCTGCTACTTAGAACCACTGCACTGGCGGAAATGCATCTTCTGCTTTTTCTGTTTGTGGTGCTAATTTCCCCCTCCAACTACGGACTGTTACTTTGAACCATTTGTTGGAACCTGAAATGGAGGCCACATGCAAAGCTTTTGTGCTAGACTTCTCTCGGCTCGCATTCCGTAGGTTGAATCGGCTTTGCATTTGTGTTTGGTGCACCTAAATACAGAGTCCTCAGGTTCATCATTTGTTTCTTTTTCATTCCGTTCTTTGTTTATTGGTTTTCCGGTGAATTGCTATCCGAAACGATTATTTTATTGACTGTGTTTTTGTTTTACTTTCAGTAAATAGACAACAGTGATTGAGGGTAAAAAAAATGCGCACATTCGTAAACGCGTTTAGTTCTGAGCATGGAGGAGAAGCGAGGCGTAGTTGATGTTCTGTGTGCATAGTGCATACAATGAAAAGAGGACGGCACGTCACAAGGACGAATCAGAAAGTATATACACGGCAAACTCCTCCGGAGGCTCGTGAATTCATTACCTTCGTTCTTTTTTGGAAGTACAATAGAGGCTTCGACGATGTTTCCTCAATGGAGGCATGTTAACCGCTAGTGATGCGCAGGCTTCGATATTTGGGCGCCGTCGATATCAACACCTGCCATCTCGCCTCTGCTGAAACTCCACCGTCCACTTAACGATTTTTTCTCTGATCAAAACATCAGTTTTGAAAAATGTAGAAATCGGGACGTTTTGGTGTTGTGCTGCTAAGACAGGTGTGAAGGAGAGACAAAGACTGGAAAAAGTATAGAAGCTAGCCGCGTTACTGAAAAACAGATTCAAAGCTTATGAATATAAAACGAAAAAATTTTACTACTACGCTAAGGGAAGAACTGAATACCGTTTCAGCGTCTTTGATGCCTACGATTTGTGATAACAAGGAAAAAAAAACAAGAAAAATGTCTTCAGACTTACGATGCAATTACAAAACATCATCCCCGTTCTGTTTTTACAGGCTTGAGGCCAAACATTTGTTTTGTTTCTTTATTTTCTTTGGCCCCTCTCAAAAGAATAGCTTGGTTGGAGCCTCTTCCACCGCCTTTCAAGATTCTGTCAAGGAGCCGATTCTTGCCTTTCGTTCTTTGTTTGCGATTCCTTATCCCAGTTGGGAAACTTCGCCGCCCGATTGCAGCGTCCGGCTCTTTATCGCCTCTCCATGAGCTTCTTCTGAGGTGCACCGCTTCACAGTGTGTCGTATCTCGGGCTTTCCTTGGAAGACAGACTTGTGTGCACGCCAATCCGACCACACAAAAAGGATTACTGGGACCAACGGTTTCAATCGCTGTTGCTTTTATCTTTTTTTTTTTTGTTTTTTTTTGCGCAGGGCGGTAAAGTATGCTGAACGCAAGAGCTATGGTCAGTTATATTTAAACCAGTTTTGCGAAAGAAGGACCCGAATGTGCAAACCCAACATAAGACGGTTGTGATTACTGATCTCGAGCCGGGCATCCTGAAGAGTGAAGTTGAATGGGCCTTAGCCAGTCTTGCTAAGAAGAAAGCCAGCGGAAGTGATGGCATTCCAGCTGAGTTGCTTCAAAACCTCAACCATGACGCTGTTAGCATTCTGCATACATTATGTCAGAAGATTTGGACAACCCTGCAGTGGCCACAGGATTGGAGGAGGTCAGTTTACATCCCCATTCCAAAGAAAGGCAGTGCCAAAGATTGTTCCAACTACCGCACGATCGCGCTTATTTCGCATGCTAGCAAGGTGA
Source organism: Amblyomma maculatum (assembly GCF_055883805.1). NCBI lineage: Eukaryota > Metazoa > Arthropoda > Arachnida > Ixodida > Ixodidae > Amblyomma > Amblyomma maculatum. The sequence goes on along the minus strand of NC_139345.1, from coordinate 22,272,724 downwards.
TGTTGAAAATCCTCCAAGGCAGGCTGCAGCAGTATGTGGATCGGGAGCTTCCGGACGTGCAAGCTGGGTTTCGCAATGGCAGAGGAACTAGAGACCAAATTGCCAACCTCCGCTGGATCATGGAAAAAGCAAGAGAGTTCCAGAAACCCATCAACTTCTGCTTTATTGATTATGCGAAAGCGTTTGACTGCGTAGATCACAGCAGATTGTGGCAAGCTCTCCAAGAGATGGGAGTTCCAATTCACCTCATCTGTCTCCTCAGGAACCTGTATGAAGGACAAGAGGCACAGAGGCATGGTCTTACCGATTGGTTTCCGATTGAGAAAGGAGTGAGGCAAGGCTGCATACTGTCGCCCTGCCTATTTAACCTATATGCAGAGTGCATCATGAGGAAGGCCGGTCTGGACGAGTCTTCATATGGAGTGAAGATTGCTGGAAAACTTATCAACAACCTTAGATATGCGGATGATACCACTTTAATGGCAGAAAGTGAAGTGGAACTCAAGAGACTTCTGATGCGCGTACAAGAAGAGAGTGAGAAGTTTGGGCTTAAACTGAACATCAAAAAGACAAAGATCATGGCGACTTGCCCTATCAAGTCCTGGAGCATCAATGGACAAGAAGTGGAAGCTGTGACAGATTTTCTGTTCTTGGGCTCCAAGATTACCTCGGAAGGAGACTGCAGCCATGAAATTAGGAGACGCCTGCTTCTGGGAAAGAGAGCAATGGTTAGCCTTGACCGCCTAGTAAAGAGCAGAGACATTAGTCTGTCAACCAAGATCCGTATAACTCGTGCTATGGTCTTTCCAGTTGTGATGTATGGATGCGAGAGTTGGACTGTGAAAAAGGCTGACCGCCGAAGAATTGACGCGTTCGAATTGTGGTGCTGGCGAAGACTCTTGAGAGTCCCTTGGACTGCCAGAAGATCAAATCAGTCGATATTGTCGACCATAAACCCTGACTGCTCATTGGAGGGTCAAATTCTAAAGTTAAAACTCAGCTACTTTGTTCATCTGATGAGAAGAGAGGAGTTGCTGGAGAAAGATTTGATGTTGGGAAAGGTTGACGGTCGCCGGAGAAGGGGTAGGCAGCGAACGCGATGGTTACATGGCATCCTCGAGGCACTGCAAATGAAGTTATGTGATGTTAGGAAGATAGTGAGAGACCGGAAAGCATGGCGTGAAATGGTCCATAGGGTCACGAAGAGCCGGACACGACTGAACGACTGAACTGAACTGAACTGACTGAAATATCTGAGACCTGACGCTGCCTCGTTGCGCAGTTTGCTTTTCTGTAGTCATATTCCAGCGCTCCAGTTCTTGACCTTGGAAATAGTGAAAAGATATACAGTGCATGAAAAGGCACCTTTTGCAGCTGCTTGTATTTTTTCATATTTCCCTACGCCTCTTTGCTCATAACAAAGGGTATACCTGTGCCAAAGGTACCCGTAGCTACAATGTGTCGCTGTGTCACTCGTCAGTTATTGCTTTTACTATACCATCACAAACCTACCTAGTCTTAGCATATAAAATGTGCAGCGTCCACTGCACGCCATAATCATTCTTCGAGATCTTGAAACGACTCCATACCTTGCAAATTCAGCGGACTTTTTGCAAACCAAACAAACCAAACAAGTATTTGCAAACCAAATTCATTTACGGATCACCGGTGCCGATCGAAGTTCATTTGGTGCATCTACGTAAAGCGGAGCACTATACGCATTAAATAAATCGTACAGACAGTGATTTATTTGTGATGGCTGCAGGCTGATTGCCATTAAGATCATCTGGATGCCACTTATAGTTTGGCAGAAAACGGTCCAACGTACACCGTCCAGCATTCATAAAATATATAACGTGCTCGGTGCTTCCAATTGTTTTCTCCATTATTTAGAATCTTCTCACTGTCGGAGTGCTGCTATTTTCTTCCGGCAGTGCGTACATAACAAGTTTAAGCAAAAGCATTTAAAGGCTGACAGACAGAGAGCTACCGGTCTGGTACCGATTTGTAAAAACTCTATATATAGAGGTGCTATGAAAATGCACTGTTCGCGAGGTCCCTATGGATATACTTTTTATGTACATTACTCAGACACACTGTGGATAACCTAGTTCTAAGGAAATGGTTAGAGCTTACCACATTGCAAACGAAGCGTGATAGAGCTTCCTACCACATGTGTGATATGTAAGAGCAGCCTGCTGCCAATATATTTTGCGAAAATAGATAAGCATCTGCGAACTCAGGGAACATTTGTTGTGAAATCTATGGCCCACGTGATGATAAATTCGAACTCGGGTATGAGTGCTCCTTGTGGCAGGAATTGCCAGCTCGGGGCTCGCAACTGAGATGCAAAGATGAGATCGGAATGAAGCCTTCCGGGACCCTTAAACTTAAAGCAACAGAGCCGCTGCTCCTGGGCCATGCAGGCACGTTGGTTAGGCTTGGTTAAAGCGGGTATTATGTCTGTGTCGCTCCTGGTAATTTGGGCAGCTTGCATCACGGGAACAGCATATCAACAAGCAAATGAAAAAAAAAAGAGAAACCCGGCGTAGTTGAGCGCATTGGGGCATAGGTATTTCACGTGGGAAGCTGCCAAAGCGCCTCGTAGCTTTCGTTGCTTACTTTTATTGCACTCAAATATACAATTTTTTATCAAAGAAACCTCAGCCCTGTTTGACTAAGCTAGCATGACTAAAATTATTTCAGTCCCTTCAATGATTCAATGTGCTGGAGCCAGTCAGGGGCCAGGCAGGAAATTATCATAGCTGTCGCCGCAGCCGGTCAAACTATGCGTTTTACTGTCATTATCAGGCGCTGCAATAAGAATACATTTTTTGAAAAGGTACTCTGCGAACTGCTTTTAAGAATTCAGTGCCAGACGAGAAGATCATGGGCAGGAACTTTGTTCAGGATCTTCCACTGCAGCTTATTTTTCCTGAGTAGGGCCAATAATGTGTTTATATCAGGTTATTCTTTTTTAGAGGTTACAAATTATTTTTATATAAAGAAAGCAAGCCTAAAGTTGTACATGTTATAAGCACGTATAATTATAATCAGTTATAATTATACATGTTTACCAGTTCGCATCCTTTTTGTGTTGTACGAGGTCTTTTTTTCTCATTTTTTGCACTGTCATGTCACTTAGTCAAGTTCTGAAGCATCCACTTTTGTCACCTTGTAGGAGGTGAGAACTAGCCAAGCTGCTGCTGCAGATTTCTGTCCTACCTGTTCCTTATAAATAATAGAATTAAATGAATTTGTAAGCAGACAGTTGCTTGTATCCACTTTGCTAAAATAAAGAAACCGTAAGTGCATCTTTTATTGCACAGAAATAGAGATGTCCTGGCTGAAAATCATGATTGGCCCCAATTGACAACGTGGACTGAAAATTAAAGCACATTACGGTAGTACCTTGATTATAAGCAAAAAAATGGCCAATACTGCAGCAGCATGCAGTTATCACAGCAACACAGATGTTAAAGAGGATGACACTTTTACACCTTGTACTGCAAAAAATGCAGATGCACGAGTTCATAATCATCAGTGTGACACCAAGTGACAACGTTCACTAAAAATTAAAATGTATAAATATAGGAAGTTGATTATTAGCAAAAAATTGCAAATACTGCAGCAGCATGCAGTCATCAAAACAGCACAGATGTTAAAGGAGATGGCAATTTTACACATTGTACTGCCCAGAAATACAGATGCACGAGTTCAAAATCATCACTGTGACTCCATGTGACAACGCTGACAAAATAAACTGTATATTGTTATGAACTTTGATTGCTGGCTAAAAACATTGCAAATGTAGCAGCAGCATGCAGTTATCCAGTTATCACATTAGCACAGATGGCTATTTTAAGATGAATAACATGAAACATTGACTATTGCTCAGAAGTGTGGCTGCTTCTGTGGAGAGTTGTTATAACTAATTCACAAAGCACTGATGGCTTGATTATGCATAGAAATGTAAACACTTATATAATGACCTCAAAATGCAAAGTATAAACACTGAGTATTGTGCAGAAGTGTAAATGTGTTATTGCAAATTTAAAACAGAAAGATATGTATGCAATCATGCCTCATTAATATAGATACTTTGGTTCCTCGGTAAACTGTCCAATATGCGAGTCGTCCGTAACAATAAATTGCAAAGAAAGGAATTTGAAAAACGTGTTATCTTAAAGGTGTGCTTTTTTCCCCCAGTGGTTTTCAGTGAAGTTGAAATTAGACAATTTTCGAAACTGCAAGCCCATTATCTAGCACACTTACGGCTGTGGTGCTAATTGACTTGTCCAGTGGTCTCCGATAGCTTAATACATATCACGAATCACGGAGGTAACTTTCACAGCTATTCATATACCTGACATCGGCATTCAGCAGATCGAAATTGACTGAATTTTCTACTTTGCACGAACAGCGGAGGTAGTTTTTTTTTTTTCAGCCATGCTTGCATTATGGACAATGGTACATCACCTCAATGACCTCGCTTTGTAACACAAGAAACCGCAAAATAAAATGCTACTCATTTAGGATGCCACTTTGTAATTTAGCTCTTCAGCTTCTTTCATTGCATGCACAAAAAATGAAATATCTCGATTGGTCAGTAGAGATCTTTTTGTTATAACTGTTCACGTTAACGAAATAAAAATACTGGGCCCCAATGGGATCCGCGTGTTTCTCTGTTGTCAAAAGTTTCTATATTAACACAGTCAACATGCAAAGAGAAATTTTTGAATACAACAAAACTGTCAGGACTAGAATCTCACATATTAGTGGGGGTCATATTAATCAGGCAGAATTGTACAGTGAGATGGTTGGCTATAATGGCGTCTGACACATAAAATATTGATGCCTATATTATGTCATAATATCTGAGTGATAGCACCCACTATATAGGAATAGTTCAAATCAGTAAACTACAAAAACGCTTATGACCACCAAAATAAACATATTTAGTTGGTCATATACAGGATGACCAAGTTAGTATATTGAATAAAGTGTGACTGCTTCAATGAAAAGATAATAATGAATGCACAAAGCACAAGTGGCTTGATCATTGCAAAAAATGTAAACATCTCAGCATTCAATGTCAGCATAACATCAACAATGCATAAATGGTGACCTCCTAATGCAAAATTTGCTTCACTGAGTATTGTGGAAAAGTATAATTGCTTGAGTAAAAATCTATGAAAAGAGTTAGATGTCTATATAGTGGTATAGTTGGCTATAACGCATTTTGAAAAAAATATAATGCCATAATTATTGCACGAAGATTCGAGTGATTCCACACATATAAGGAAAACAGTTAAAATAAAAAAAATATGAACAGAACTATTTCATGCCCAATAAAATAAATAAGAAAAACAGGACGTCTTGCCCCCTACACAAAAATAGCAGTCTCTGCACCTCCTGAGTATGCACAGGATGTCTAAGCTAATTACTCATCCTGTAGAGCAAAGGATGAACGACTAACTCATTCATCTTGGATATAACCAGCGACCGTCTGAAAGACTGCCAGCTGCATCTCTCTCGACAACCTTTTGGAAACTTTTCTCATTTTTGCTATAATAAAAAAGCCGAAGTGGCCTAGTTCATCCGGAACATCTTTAAGATTATTGTTACGAACGATGTAGGCAGAAAAGGGCAGTGGTGCGGGCAGGAGTGCGCGCGCTAGGCCCGCTAACATATTCTTTAAACATCATCTCACGACCATCGAGCATCTTCACTCTGTCCTCTATTCTGTTTTCATCGGCTTGCCACTTCGTAACATTTGGTTCGAGGTGCGGGGTACTTCATCATGATCCCCTCATCCTGGTCCGGAGCTTCACCACCCTGAGAATTCTTGCGCCGTCAGTGAAAGGTTAGGAGGCATCGCATGGCTGCTCCCCAGCCTGCCCGACCCAGCAAGACCTTTCCGTTCCTCCGCCCCATCCCCCCGCCCCGACCACAAGACACGACAAAGGAGAGACTAACCCGAGACGGCCACACATGACCACAAGACCCAAGAAGAGACCTGAACAACCATATGTGACCTCAGTGACCTGCTGTGCCGACCAATGACCCCACGACCCACGACCCAAGACACCGCTACACATCCTCTCCTGCCTATGCCTTGTGGTGCGTGCCTTGACCTCTGTCATCGAGTCGTGGCAACGTGTGGCCCGAGAGTGTCCTGGGCCAAAGTTCATCGGGAATCATAATGCCTGCAAGCCTTTCTATTCTTCCTTCTTCCTCTTCTTCTTCAAGCATCCAGACACGCCAATCATCATGCCATAGAGTCATCGGTAAACTTCCTCGTCTACGATCGGGACGATCGCTCGGTGGTCCCGGATCATGTTACGGACGAAGGAGGAAGAAGAGGGCAGGGGCGCGGGCAAGAGTTTTGTGTGGGTAGGACAGTGCCCTCCGTAAGAACGAATGACGAAGACGCCCCTGTGGAGCGATTTCCGCCTCGGTGGGCCCTTTCTCAAGTAAGAAAGTCCAACCGGATTCCTCAGGCGCAAGCTAGGCTTAGCTCGGCGTTGCCGAGCGAGGCTGGGCTACGCGCCTGCATGGATTCTGCTCCGCCGACGACAGCTGTGCGGATTTCCGCTGTGTTACAACCTGGCGCGACATCCACGTCCACGCAATCATCAACGCCTACATGCCCCCAGCCTGCTTCGTCTTCGGATGGAACGACTTCGGCTTGACCCATGGATTGCTCCGCCGCCTTTGTGCCTGTAACCCTCCCTCAAGGAACTGTGCCCGTGGCACCGATTCAGTCTTCCCTTCCAAGGCCAACTACAGCGTGTCAGCCCCTGACACCACCACAGATTCCGCCAGTGAGTCGAGCCTCGCTTCCACTTGCTGCTAACTCGTTCCGCGTCACCATCAAGCCTACATTGCGCTTTGATATAACGACTATCCCTCCCCGGTGTGTCCAAGCCACAATTGACCAAGTTCTAGGTTCTACTAACTACTGTGGATTTGTCGTCCATCGCACATCGAACACCATTACGGTGAACTTGCCATCCTTGGTGGACGCCCAGAAAATGTGTGCAGTTACTCAAATTCCCCTGGATGCGAATGAGCATGTCTCAGTGCAAATATATTTTGCCTCTGGCCCTGACACCCTCCGCTGGGTCGTTTACCATGTTGACAGCAGAAGTCCTTCTGAGGAGGTGCGAGCAAACATTCGCTGTTCAACTCACTCAGTGTTGCAAGCACGACCTCTGGGGCGCAGAGGTTCATACCTATTCACCGTACAAGGCCCGCTGACTTTGCCTGAGTACCTAACCTATTCTGGTGCGATTATCAAACCACAGCCCTTCAGACCTCGTCGTATATTTTGTTATCGCTGCCATAAAGAAGGGCACATGCAAAATACCTGCCCTAATCCGGCAGCTGTGGCTGACATGAATGAACCAATAGCGCTTTGTGCCCTATGCAAATCGGCGGACCATGACATGCGCTCCCCCGCATGTCATGGTCCGCCGATTTGCATAGGGCACAAAGCACATAGGGCTCCCCCGCTTGTCCAAATAAGAAGAGAACGAGGCCGTCGCGCAAGCCGCCTGGAAAAGAAGATATTCCTACAAGTAATCGCTTCGCTGCTCTTACATGTGATGAAACCAACTTCGCTGTACTTCCTTTACTTGACCCACCTGCTCATCATACGTCTTCTCAGCATGGTTCATACGCACGAGCGACCCACCCTCGTGGATCAAATGGTACACCAAAACGGCCAGTGCACCAATCACATGTGGATGCCGCAGATGAAGACGCTGTTTTAGACAATGCCATTGCAGAGGCTCGCCAACGTCTAGACGAACTCACCCAGCTCCGAGAACAGCGTCGCTCTCACCCCTCTCGAAGAACTATAATACCTCGTGATAAAATTTCAAATGAGTCACCTCCAATAAGCATCAAACCACAATCACGTGCAGACAACACGTTAACCCCGAATACCCCGACAGTGGATAAAATATTAGCCCTTATGGAGCAGGTGACCTCCCTCATCGTAGAAGCTCTTCGGCCTCGCAATGGATAATGCACTGTCTCTGGTGGGGCAGTGGAATTGTCAAGGCTTTGCGAATAAGGCCTCTGAAGTGAACATCCGTCTTCGCGACAAAAAGCTAAAGGCGTGGGCCTTCTTACTTCAAGAGCATAACTCACTTCCTCGCCTTTCAGGATTCTGCGCTTACCATTCACCTTCCATTCCTGATCGCCGTTGTATCACCTCTTCCCACAGCCCAGGTAAATCTGCAATTCATATTCACACTTCAGTTCCCCACACACTGATCGACCTTTTATGCTGGTGTAACACACGCCAAGAGGTGGTAGCACTCCTAGTTAAGCCTGTACGCACGCCACTTATACTAGTTTCCTTTTATGGCCGTCCTGGTTCCGCATCTCCTAATCTTGGATGGGTTCGTTTTCTGCGTTCTACCTACTCGGGTATCTCTATTCTAGTCGGTGGAGACTTCAATGGCGTACACACTTCGTGGGGTTACCCATCGGATTCTCCCAGGGGTGCACACATCCAGGAAAGCTTTTCAGATAATTCTTTTCATCTTTTAAACCACCCGCATACATCTACCCGTCCACGAGGTGGGCCTTATTCACCTGATTTGACTTGGTGGTTAGGCCCTGGTAGCCCTCGTTGGGCTGTTGAACCAGATACCTGGGGTAGTGATCACAGTCCTATCTTTATCTCTATCACTCCTTCGCGGATACGTAAAATACGCCGTAGCGTACGAATAACATCTTGGGACTCTGTACGCGCAGACAATCGCTTATCTGATTACACCCCATCATCAGCATTGTCTACTCTCTCTGCTGTTCTTGCGTCCCACAGGATTACCACCACTGTAAATGAAGACGAGCCAAACCCGGACATCCTCATCCTGAATCTTTGGGCTCTGCGTCGCCAGGCAGATCATTATGCTGCTCGTAACCCCGATGACCCATCGGCTATCCCCGCTCTTCACCGGGCTACCGCGCGTGCGAGGCGGTATGAAAAGCGTCTAGGAATGCAACGTTGGGCTTCATGGTGTGAGCGCCTGTCCTCCAAGCAGAGTAATCGACAACTTTGGAGAGTGTTTCACGCCATGGAGCGCTCTTCTCACGTTTCTGATTATACAGAGAGCATTCGCCTTGCTATGCATGTAGATGAGGACACATTTGCAAAACAGGCGGCCAGACAGTTTTTTCCCCACTATGATTCCACCTCAACTTCTCCACCTTGCTTACCGGTTACCGAACCCCCCGATGCGATTACTTCTGACCTAACCATGGCAGAGCTGCTGGCCTCCATTGAACGCCTCAAATCTAACTCTGCTCCCGGCCACGACGGCATACCTAACTCCTTATTCCGCAACTTGGAAGGGACTGCTTTGCAGGCCCTGCTTGATGCATTCAGTGACGTGTGGCATTCTGGTGTCATGCCGGACGAGTGGAAGCATTCTATTGTTGTTCCAATACCGAAGTCAGGTCATCCTCCAGTATCTCTCTCGGCCCTTCGTTCAATTTCCCTGACGTCAACAATCTGCAAGCTTTACGAAAACATTCTCGCCACTCGCTTATCGTGGTGGTTGGAATCCTATGATTGTTATCCAGATTCCCAAATTGGCTTCCGCCCGCAAATAGGAACGGAGGACGGTCTTGCTACTTTGGCTGCTGACGTGCTTCACCACTCTCCGCACTGTCATCTTGTTAGAACTGTGATCGCTACAGATATAACAAAGGCATATGATAACATCCTTCACTCAGCCATTCTTTCCTCCCTACAAACTCTTGGTCTTCCTCACAGGTTTCTCCTCGCCATTCACGCCTTTCTAACAAATAGAACATTCAGTGAGCGTGTCCATGGAAAGCCCTTTGGTCACTTCCCCTCAAACAGAGGAGTGCCCCAGGGTACGTTCTCGCCCCTACATTATTTAATGTGGCCTTCATTCCACTTATTCGAGCCCTAGAGGCCATCCCTTCTTTACGCGTGCTTGCGTATGCTGATGATATAACCTTATGGTGCTGTCACCCAGATACGTCTGTCCATCAGGCGGCCCTCCAGCATGCGCTGGATGTATTGACATTTCGCCTCCCTCCTTTGGGCCTAACTCTTTCGATAACAAAATCCTGTTTCATTCGAATTGGAAATAAAGCTGGCTTACGGAAAGCTCCCACTATAAATTTTATGATAGATAATACCCCAATTCCTCAGGTACAAACCGTTCGCACTCTTGGTCTTCTTCATTTCTCTGGGGCTGGCACCCCGTGGCTGACAGCCATCCGTAAGACCGCTCACGCTACTCTAGGTCTCATTCGTCGCATAGCTATGCGCTCTGGCGGCGCGCGTGCTCACACGGCCAGCCAGCTTGTTCGCTCTGTCCTCCAGCCACGCATAATATACCAGGCACAGTTTCAACGTCTCACCCGCAGACAGTGGGACTCCCTTGAGGCCATCAATCGTGAGGCTATGCGTGCAATAATGTATCTTCCCCGCCTAACGCCCATACCAGTACTTCAGGAGTATGCCCAGCTAAATACGCTCACTGAACTCGTTGATCAGCGGATGGCAGAGCTCGGAAACAGTCTTTACAACTACATCATTTAAAGACACTGCCTCCATGGTCGTACTGCCAGCTCACGGACAATCGCCCCACTGCTTCCCCATCGGTATCATCCGCACATCTGCCTGAAGGGTGCATATTATATACCGATGCATCACATACTGCAGAGCGAGGAGTTACTTCTGTGTATAGTCCCTCTCATCCGCATCTCAACACTCACGTGACATATACCGCGGATACGTGCACCCCTCTGGCACTGGAACATCAAGCAATTTACAATGCTATACATTCCCTTCCACCAGTTCCTACATTCAATGCAGTTCATCTTTACACAGACTCTCTTACTGCCCTTAAACAGCTTAAGGCCGTTCGACGCACATTCCAAATAACACAGTCCATAAATTTGCTATGTTCAAAGTACCCATGTCCTATTCGCATACACTGGATTCACGGCCATGCTCGCGATCCACATAACATACAAGCAGATGCTATGATGCATATAAACACATCAGACGATCCACCACCTTCCCCTCTTCCCCCAGATCCGTTCCTGTCCCACGTTTCCGATTCGCAAGTTTTGCGCCAGCGAACACGCGCTTTCATTCCTCCGTGTTCGCCCCCCTCTCCCCCGTATTCTTACTCGGCAGGAGGAGGTGACAGTGCGCTGGATCCGGGCAGGGGCGGCTCTGACCCCATCTGTTCGACATCGATGGCGGGAAAAAGACCTACCAGTGACTGACAGGTCCCCTCAATGTGAGACTCCCCCTGACGTCTGCGATGTGCGTCACTTGTTGTGGACGTGTCCATCAACAACGCACATTAGGCGACGGAAAATCATGAAGGTGGGCCTGCGGTGGAATCGCGATAGTGATTATGAGAAATGGACAATGGACAATCGCTATACTACCAGCCTTCTCGAATACATAAGCACAACTGGACTGCACTCCTTCTTTTAACTTTCTATCTCCTGCATCCCATTCCCCCTTTCTCAACTTATGCCTTGTGGCAAACTCTTCGAAAAAAAAAAAAAGAGTGCGCGCGCTAAGCCCGCTAACATATTCTTTAAACATCATCTCACGACCATCGAGCATCTTCACTCTGTCCTCTGTTCTTCTGTTTTCATCGGCTTACCGCTTCGTAACAATATCAAGTTTGTGAATTTGATTGTCGTATCTGCTTTTTTTGCGGGGCTCAATGCAGTAAGGTGCTTTAGGCAGAAGCTAAATTCATGCGCTTACTGCTGGAGTTAAGCTTGGTCTACGGCTTGGCAGAGACAACTTTTTCCCCACTCTACATGTCAGCAAAACCCTGCTGTGCATTTTGCAATGGCTTGGGGTCATTAATATCCTCTGCTACATCCTCGGCCCCTACACTGAGGGACAGGGGGTCCAAGTTGCCTGAGGTTCTGCAGTGATGTAAAAGATAAGTGTACACTTCCCTTGCAAAAGGCAAATGATGCCTTTGTAAGTTAAAATGCACTTTAATATTATAGACACTTTCATTGAATTATTTCAGACAGTAAACACAAATGGAACCCGTTTGGAACAATGTTAAGCATCGGCAGACTGGAAATACCGTTGGTATATATTTTTGCTGTTAAAGTGCAATAAATCTGCTGCAATCATGAGAAATTGACTTACGATCTGCTGCGCATCGTGTCTCTTAGGAAGCATATTCGGTCATAGTAAGGCCAAGTCGTATCCTCCACTTGCATGTCGTCCACCCCAGCCCCACTCTTCTTTGCACGGACGCGAGTTTTAAACACACGCCTGAATGTGTCCCGCAAGTTCTTACACCTGGCCTATATTTCTGGAACTGCGAATGCAAAGAGCACATGCCGTTAAATGTGCCACAAGATAAAATACCATATTTCTGTCAAATAGTGAAATTTAGTTCCGCATGCACGCTTTCACTTGTCGGGCAAATCTGCTGCCGGCTGCATGCATTTTCTGGCGAAGATAACGATGGCTCGACGACAGCTGAGACCACATGCATGAAACATAAATGAGCGCTTTAACTTCGTAAACATCCAGTCTGCATACGGAAGCAGTTAGTAGTCAATGTAACAAACTCAGTCAAATTGTTTACGAAACTGCTCACCTGGTGCACTGAAGACTTCTGAAACTCGGCCAAAAGTAACATCAGAATGATTGGTATTCTTATAGTGCCTGTGCTGCTGGTCCGAAAGGACCTGCTTGCACACGACTGCGTCAACAAGGAGCTCATTGAAGCCTTGAACGTTGGCCACCACTTAGTACGAAGCGCGAAATACACGGCAATCTGTTGCAACACTTAAAAAAAGCGCGCGAAGTGACCGGCAGTGATGGATGCTCAGCGTTCATGCTATTGGCTGATCGCGCATGCACTTTCGGGCGAACGAGCGAAATTTCTGTTTCTCCAGATCCGAGCGACGAGCCAAGCGTTCAATGCATTTCGGCTCGCACGAAGTCTTCGCGCGACGCGTGCCGCCGTCGCGTTCTCGTGAATTCTTGAGTACATATAGCTCAGCCTTTATCCGATGTCAAAACTAATTCGTGTCGAAAATACAAAATTAGGCATGATTACAAGTACGAACGGGTCGTTCTCGCGTACAATTCTAACCGTTTCGATTCTGGCAACATTGCGAAGATTGCATTTTGAGATTTTGCATTCAAGTCTTATTTATTGGTTTCAATAAATATGTTTGTTCGGCAGACCGCACTGACCCTGGATTGAATTATTTTTGTGCATATTCACATCTCACAGACCAGTTTGGGCAAAGCGAAATAATAAAAGGTATTCAAACCCTCAATCGGTATAAGGTGGCTCCTATTTAAGCAGCATCCTGCGTGTGGGACACAATGCGTTTAAATACCGTGCCGTGTAATGAATCGCTTCAAGTAGCGCGGTGTGTGAACCATCTGAGTCCAGTCACTGGCAACTGAGAGCAATGTATGACAATGAGCGGACACGCTCGCAGAATTAAATTGATCACATTGTTTGGTGATCTCCAGGCTTCAATTCCTGTTGCGTAGCCCCGTTGTAACGCGCCACAGTAAAATGCATGTCGTATACGCGTTGATATACTGAAACTAGAATGCAAAATATAAGCATGCAGCCCATTCCGCTGCTGGGACTATGCCTTATTTCCCTTCAATATGCTTCGATCGGAGCACTCATTAAACGACCTCACTTCGGTCGGTAGCGTGTGCCGCACAGCCGTTAGGGGCCCATTTTAGTGGTGCTACGGACAACCTCTTCCGTTCATTTTACCGCTCACGCGGTCCTTCATTGATTAGCAGACAGCGTACGTCATCCGGGATTCTGTATTCAGTTGCTTATATATTTTACTGTAATGAACTTGAAGCATAATTGCGCTAACAACAGCGCAGCAGTGCCGAATGCAAGCACTCGCTTTTCTGCTATTACCACGGCTCTCGACAGGCCGATACAAAGCACACGCCTTCACATGAGTTCCTTCGGGCGCCCAATGCGCAGCGGGCGTAGAATCAACGAGAAGAGGGTGGATCACCGCTCGTCCCTAGGAGTGGCCGCTTGCTCGGCTCGATAGCTTCTGTTGGGAGGGAATGGAGAAGACACAGGGGCGACGTAGTCACAGGAGGAAAGCCGGTCAGTGGTTCTGAGAAGAGTACAACACGTCGAAAAAGGAAGAATGCGAACAAATTGCAATGCTTAAGCATGTTGGCTATAATAGGCTAGCAGGACGATGCGAACAACCATTTTGAATAAAACAAAAATGAACAAAATAAACCGAGAGAAGAAAAGACAGCACCTCGTGCAGTGCCAATGGGAACGCAAGACGTGTGGGCCACAAGAGGAAGCCAAGAACAAGGAGGAGGAGGAAACAACTTTATTTCACGCACTATTAAGCATCGAGAATGTCCTGGGCCAGGGTCACCAAGGCAAGGTGGTCTTTCAGCTCGTAAGAGGCTAACCAAGTCCGTCACGTTGGGGGAGGAGGGGGTGGAAAGTGAGGTGACTTAATTACAACAGGGCAGGAAGACATGCAGTATTCTAAGTTTGCATAGTGTTAAGAATAATTCGGGCATGTGGAGGAATGTTTGATTCGGTATAGAAACGATCGGGCAGTAGTAAGGAGTGTATTTAGTTGTATGCGTCAAAGAATGCATATTGGCGTTGTAGTGAGGAATTTATCAGGAAGAGAAAGTGTAGGAAGAGTTTCCCTAATGTTGTCATTGTGATGATTGATTTCTTAATTATATACAGTGAAGAGTAGTGTCCCACGTGGGTGGATAAGGCCAGGAAGTCCTAGGCGCCCGGTGCTGAGGTTCGCGGGCGAGGCAATGCACAACCTCATTGCCTGGGATACTAGATTGACCAGGAATCCACATCAGTTGGACAGTGTGGGGACGTAGCTTTTTAAAAGCTCTGTGTCGATCATCCTGCAGTTCCTCAGGAATGCGACCCCATATGAATGGTGCATATAGCGTGTACTGAATCAGTATATATGGTATAGCCTGAAGGGTGCTTGTACGAGGTCTTGAATACTGTCGACTATTGGCAAGGTCTTGAGAATCGGTAAGGTGGAGGATTTATGTAAACAGACCGAAATAAAGGTTAAAATTTTGCAAGAGAAGAGCATACGACGAATGTAGAGTGGGAGGAGAGGTGAACCTAACATGCCTAAAGCACACATAAGAGAGAGAAGTATATACTCTCTGTTTTAGAGCTTCACATTGCACGAAACACAGATAGAGCTGTAGCAGGGGCACCGAATGCGACAGTCATTAAGACGGAATAGGCCAGTTGGCCTTATGGCTGTCAGCGAGAAGGATAGGAGTGATAGAAAGGAGGATGACCGATTCTAGAGAAATGAGGGCGGGTGAGTAGCAGAGGACAAGTCTAAAATGACTGGAGAAACAGGATTTTCTATAGAGCTTGTGCGTACAACATCCTTGCCAGCGCATTTCATTTTCGGGAGCTTTTTTTTTTCTGGTGACTTTCCTTTTGGTGTAGCTGGGCAGTTATACTCGCCAATGTAGTCATTGTCTAATGACGTCTCATATTCAGGCGCCTCGTCAACTACAGATCAAAGTTTGTGAGATTATTTGAATGGAAAACGTGGGCTGTCAGAACAACCACGGCGCTTCAGCCAGCTCGACTCGGAAGAGTACAGCATTCTGAATGGTTCGATCGCTACCAGTTTACATTTAATGAAATGGAGCATGCCATGCATTGCCAAGGGCAATGACAAAGCATAATAATGAAGCACTTGGAGTAAATTTTGGAGTTCTAGCAGCTTGTTCTGAATATGTGCGCGTATCCCGGGCCAGTTTGCAGCAAATGGCAGGGCGGTGCTCTCACAGGGCATTTGCCTATTTTATCCGTCTCCATGGTTCACTGCTAGATATTTGATGCGCAGGAGGAGGTCGCCCAGAAGCCATAGCTACAAACCCTACTATTCTGAGGTTACCTTTCTTTTACACATAGTGTAGGTATTACAAGTAGCCGTGAAATCAATTGTCACGTTATTCAATATTATGTGTCATTGAGAAAAAAAAAGGATATTTAGAGAGTTTTTAAGGGAGCGCGATCCGCGATTCGTCACCATGGCCCGCTACCATGCGTGGCCGGTGCGTGCACGCTAAATGGTCGCTTCAAGGTAGGTCTGTAAGCCAACTGTCAGCATGTGGGGCCATCTATCGCCGTCAAGACTATCTAGGCATGCGGTAGCGGTTCACGGTAATGAATCATGTATCGCGCTACGCGAGAACTTTTTTTCTGGCAGACAAATAAAGTTTTCTCTAAAAAGACCAAGCGACGCCTAAGCATACCGGCAATCGTACAACAGTGTTGTTGTAGATGTCCGCCATATTAGAAGTTCAAACATGCAGCGGAAGCTGGAGGCGCTCTGGCTACATAGTGACTCTTCTAGAGACATTTTATTCCCCAGTCGCATTCACGTGAATGACACTGCTATTAGTCGCTATATATTTACTACTATTTGTAGAAGTACAAATTAGCGAGCTAAAAATAATTTGTAGTCACTCCCCTGTAGCTTGCATGTATGCAAAACAGCTGAAATTCATATCGCTTTACAAATTTTATCTACGAATGCATACAAAACTTGGTTAATAAACCGCTAAAGCATTGGGAAATTTCACGCTACATGTACTTCGCAAGTGTTCGAGTAAAAGCGACGGTAGACAAGACATCGTGTAACTTCTTCCTGCATGCGGCATGTTGGCTATAAGTGGAGGCCTGTTATTAACATAGACTGCTTAGAATTCTTCAGTACGTGGCGACATCCGTCAGCCTATGAATATGGTTGTATTTCACCTCCTTCGAAATTCGGCCGCCGCCACGTAATGCAGCCCGTGACTACAGGATCAGAAAGTTAACGCTAAAACCACTGATCCACAACGGTGCCCAAACACAACAGCATAGACATGTCAAATGTGTAGATCGTTTGTCATTACCAGGTACTCTTAAAGTAAAATTTTCCGTAAAGTGAATAACATAGTTTCGAAACACAGCTCAAGACATAGAAAAGTTCTCATTTAGCCACAACTAAAAGTGGGCTTGGTCTGCAAACACCTGTTCAGTCCACATCAAACAGGCAGTTAACATAGCTCATATCTTTTCTTAACATACTAAAGATCTCTAGTAAAAACAGCGGAGAAAAACTATCCTCAAGTGAAGTTGTTTGCTGTTTTTTTATTTAGCGGTTGGACGCCGCAAGTAAAATAACTGCAAAATTTCAAAGAGCGTTATTGCAAAACAGCCGCGAAATTTAGGTGGTAATGTTAGAAAGCTTTAACGCAGATTGCATTGCAGCAGAGCGTGCTAGCCAGCGAACGGTTATAGCTGGGTTAATAGGCCCCGCTAATGGCCTTAGCGAAGTAAGAAGGAAGATTCTTTTTCGCCCGTTCAAAATCCTAAGGGCAGCTATGGGTGGGCTCAATGGGAGCGGCCGTGATACGGTGGTTTCCTATAAAACTACCGCATTTGGTTATTAACAACCGCGAATCCACCTTTTGTTATTGGAAACCAGAAATGCAACCAGATGTAACCAGCATGATGGGAGAAACCATGACCCTTTTTTGGTGTCTGGTGAAGTGAAAATAGCCCTTTCCGTACAGTGTTTTTTTTTTTTGCTCGAAGTCATTTCGTTTCCCAGGAAGTACACACTGTATTCCAAGAAACCAGAAAGCCGTCGTGAGTATCATGTGCTGTCACATTTGTCATCTTCTCTGATAGAGCACTCGAGTTGGCTATGCTTGAATTGAATGCTAGAAAGGAGAATATATGCAACATCAAAGCGTAAGGCTATTAACCGTTAGTGTAGAGGATTTCTGCTAGTCCATAGCTTTAACATAACTGTAACGGGAAATAGTTTTAGCCTTTCGGATGACGGCCATTTTCTTACCTTGTGAAGCGTGCTTTCCGGTGGCAGCTCTTGTATGAAGGAGAAACTATAACTGTAAAAGAAAAGTGCAACACTTATTGGCGGTAAAATGAAAGCGCGCGCACACACACACACGCACCCACAAAAGCACACATACACACGCACGCACACGCACACAACCACAGGCGCGCACACACACACGCACACAGACACACGCACGCACGCTCAAAATATTTTATTCTTCCTGGGAACAATATAACCGATATTTTTTTATATTGAAAGTCTTTTGACTAGAAACGTAAGAAAACGAATGCTTTAAATCTCAGAAATATCCCACTCGCCCTCTGTAGGCTTAAATTAAAGGCGCAGAATTGAGTCTCTCCTTTCTAATAACAAACGGCTGTTTGGAGGCACTTTCACTCTCGAAAAGATGTCGCTTGCTTTACGGTGGTTTGCCGAACCCACCGCGGAAGATTTGCCTCATGTGCGGTGCGTTCCAGGTGCGATTCCAGCGCAACTGACAATATAGAGATTCATATAGTTTCAACTGTTTGGATTATATTTGCGAGAAGTTTGTAGTGGGAGCAGTATTTACTCTGCCGTCGGAGTCCGGCTCGAATTATTGAAATGTGAATCGTAATACCTGTCCATATTAGGTTCCCTGCTTACATTCGATAACCTTCAGTCGCCTGAATACGGGTCAATCTTTTTGTTGTAGCATAGCAGCATTAACACGAAAAGATAAGACTCGGCCTGCATGAAGGGATTTTTCTCGGAAGCATTCATGCCCCAGTTCACCGCATCTCAGAAAACAGCTGTGCTCCCAGACTGTTCCAGCTGACAAGAGTGGCCTTTTTTCATTGCTTTTGAATGGCAGGAGATTTTTTTTTCTGGAAGCATATGGTCCTGCAACCACTTCTTCCTGAACATCAGTGCATACTGGACAAGTCCCAATCCATCATATCGCATGTCCGGCATCAGTAAACG
Organism: Amblyomma maculatum; assembly: GCF_055883805.1. Lineage (NCBI taxonomy): Eukaryota > Metazoa > Arthropoda > Arachnida > Ixodida > Ixodidae > Amblyomma > Amblyomma maculatum. The sequence continues at coordinate 22,253,815 of NC_139345.1, read as the reverse complement.
GAACGGTTGCATAAAAAAAAATGCCGCATACATAAATTCAAGGCTTTTGCGTGTGTTTGAATATTCGTCACCTTGATTACTCAGCGATGTCACGCGCTCATCGCGACGCCCTTTTGCGAAATGAAAATAAATTCAAAGAACTGGCACTATTCTAAAGAAAAATATTGTAGGACCTTAAAACCCAATGGCACATGGACTGTGGAGCACGCCGCTGCTTGCACATTCAGCGCATGCTCTCGGCCGATCTGTCATTTCCCTTAACACCATAACTCCCACGAGAAGCGCCGCAATCATCGCGTTAGAAACGGCGGCAAAAAGTCAATACCCAGAGGTTATGCAACCTAAGTAAGCAGTAAGATCCACCCACATTCGCGGCAGCCCCAAAGAACTGTTTTTGCGGTCAGAAGCTTGCATGTTAAAACTTTTCTTTAGGCATAAATGGAGCTAATGTCTAGAATAAGGAGTAAGGTGAAGAATGCTTACTCCGATATGTCGTTCGATTGAGCAAACTTTCAACAGATTATTTCACTTACTAATAAGATTAGTCAGCGGTTTAATAGTCAGCGGTTTGTAGACGAGGAGTCATTGTTACTAACAATTGTTTTTTACGAAGATTGTGTCGGTTGTTTTTTCTGGACGCGGTATGCATAGTACGAGTGCCACGTGCACGTAATATTTGCACACTATGCAGTAATGTATTAATTCACATTGGCCGATGTCAAATTTTTGGACTGGCTGGGGCTATAATCGAGGGAGATCCAAGCCAAAGTTTGGAGGTAAGCATTGTGCTCGCCCCCTGCGGCGAGCACAATGCTGGGGGCGGCAGGAAGTGGCAGAAAGTTAGGTGGGCGGATGAGATTAAGAAGTTCGCAGGGGTCAACTGGATGCAGCTAGCACAGAACCGGGTTAAGTGGAGAAATATGGGAGAGGCCTTCGCCCTGAAGTGGGTATAATCAGGCTGCTGCTGCTGCTGATGATGATGATGATTGTGCTCGCCATACTCGAATCGAGCAGGACACCTATTTTCATCCAAATCGGCCGTGGTGAAATTCTGGGGAGGCCCGGGTCAAATATGGGGTTGGCGTAGATAAAATTTGGTGGTCACCATCGTTTTCTCCATAGCTGACTTAGACTGGACATTGATTTCGGGGCAAATCCGCTGACCAAGTTTTGGGGATGACCTGGGCTGAATTTGGGAGCCACCACCTTTTTGCCTCCAAATTAGGCTGGACATCGATACTTTGTACACATGACGAAGCTCTCGGGCGGCACCCTTGCTACGGTGATGGTGTACGTTACTATCGACTTTATTCCTTTGTTACAGAAAATTCCGGCGTCATTACACTTTCAAGATTGGTAGAACTAGAGCACGGTCTAAAAAAAGAACACATTGCACAGGCGCGTTGTTCTATGAATGGCTAGGAGGATATGTGCCTGAGTGGAAAGGTGCTGTGCATCCCTGAGGAGGTTGAGGTACCCTGTTCGAACTCGGTGGTCCCAGTTAACCTTCACTGGACCATCGAAAGGTGCCTAGAATAGCCGCTGTCCCGAGGCGGTTGCGTTTTACACACGTAAATTGTTTTGATTTTCTCGCCAATGAAGCAGATGCGGTCTAGACAACGGCAGCGAATGGAAACCACGATAACTTGGTTAGTACAGTTAAATACAGCACCTAGGTTAGCGTTAAAATGCACGCCTATTTCTTTGCCACCATTTATATTGTTAATGCAGAATTAGGAAAGTGTGAAACAAATAGCGCCAAGAGATAGCAGTGCTACTGTGGGGTTTATTTCAAATTAACATGCGCCAACTACCTCAAATGTAAACGGTAATCCGGAACTCCAGCACATGGAAGTGGTTGCCCATCAGTTGTCAATGCATCCTTTTATGTGTCCACAACAGCTGTTGCGGACACAGGCTTCCCTCAGCAAGGCATTTGCTGCGAAGCATACATCCTATTCTGAAAGGCGACAACCATCTCAAGCCCTGTAGGTTAAAGCAGGAATAATGTAGCAATTTGTAGTCATGTTTTGAAATGTCGTGCCTGGTTACTCGTATTGTGGCGAGTTTTGTATTTCTTGAGGGCGATGAGATATTTCACTGACAGCTTGGCTTTTGGACATCCCCCTGGTTTGCTCTCTCTTCTCAAGGGGCCTCTCCCATTCGATAATAAATGGGCCCCCAGCAGGAACCAAGCGGGGACCCTGACACGCTAAGGAAGAGGAAGCGGAGTCAAAGCGCTGCCTGTCTTAATTGGCAGTGCTCGAAGAGTAAGGGCTCTAACCCCGCTGCGCGCGTGTCGTCTGCGCGGTTGGTGCCGCCATTATTAGATTTCTTTTTTTTTTTTTTTTTTCAAAGCAGTGAGATCGCCCTTTCACCTCCCCCCCCCCCCCCCCCCCCCCCCCCAGGTGGGGCAGGGAGACAGATGGTGGGCGCTTTTCTGTTGGGCAGCTGCGTTTTCCAGTCGCGTTTGAATTCTATTTCGACGTCACGTTTTCAATCAGCTGCTTCTTGGAGTACTACTGGCTGGGGCCGTTGTGAATGGTTGATGTGGGTTGGTGGCGCTAGTTTAGAGTGAACATGAAGAAAGGTACTTTGCTGAAATAGATGCTGAGTGTCGTTGGATTACGAGCCTTCCTCTAGTAAGAGAGACATGGAAGGAGGTGTGGTTGGTGACTGGTTCTGGTGACCTTTGAAGGCTTTGCGCTTCCGCCATCGAGAGAAGCCAGCATTTTTGCGAAGTGACGCACTGCTCCATTTGAGGTAAAAAAAAAAAAAGAGTGTACAACGAAACATGTGTAGCAAACATATTATGGAGAACGCTTTTATTAACGTCTGTCACATATTTCCTAGGAAAAATAAAAAGTACAGCTTATATTAGTTAGCACATGCCACTTGGAGAGACCATCGTACCTACTCTGTGAAACGAAGAAAAAAAAAACTAAACAGGCCGAGCGGGCATGGTGCACATATGCAAGTATCTCAGCGCTTAACCTAAATATATCACGAAATCAAAACAGCTTCATATGTTCCAGAAAACCAGACACAACAAAAAATAAAAGCAAAGCATGTCAGCACCTAGGTGAAAATTTTTATGACTATCTATCATTATGATCCAGTGAGTTTGCTACACTATAGCAAAATATCACGTCCCAAAACTTCAATGGCCGAGATCTGTACTTTCTCATTTCATAATACTGCACCCTGATAATGAGCATATCCGCAGATCAACTCGCAGTATTTACTACAAGGTACTAGTGTAGAAGAAACTCTGAAGGGAAGTTAGGTTTTGCCATGTACTGAAAAATTAAACCTCTTGTATAAACATGTTCATAACCGTAGCTCACAATATTCCACGGTTACCTCCTAATTAAAACTACTGCGTCAGAAAACTGCACTTGAGGAGCAGCTGAAGGAAACAGTTTGTATAGTTTTAACGTGATGAAAACAAGTAGGACATGTGGATGTTCTAGGTAACAGATAGAAATTGGTGGAGACGAGGGGGCTCAAAGCACAATGCAAGAGTGAGTTTCAGTTCAACACGCGTGGCTGGCTGTGGCGACAGCTGGGACGTTTCATACTCTCTTCACAAGAAAAATTGTTTGGTTGGAATCAGGTGCGCTCAATTTTTTTTTTTTTTTTTTTCACCCGAGCTCGTCACATAAAGGCCACAACATTTTTGTTTGAGTCTGACTGTGGGAAGTAGTGGCGCTAAAACATATCATACATGTAAATCCGAGGCGGGTCGGACGAGGCGGCGCCTTAAACAGACCAGCAGCTGTTCACGCTGCTAGAAACCATTCGACGAATGCTGCCGTTTTTCGTCTTACGCCGTATGGACAAGAGGGTGCCATACACACAGAAAGTGAAAAGGCGTCATACGAACTATGGTCGCAAGCAAGAAATCGGAAGGTTTTAGTGACTGTATATTATCAGAAATGGTCATTCACTCAGGGGGGCCCCGCCGTGGTTGTGTAGTGGTTAGGGGGCTCGAATACAGTGCCCTAAGATGGAGGATTTCATCCTGGCCGTGGCAGCCGCTTTTCAATGGAGTCGAAAAGCTAGGCGCCCGTGTGCTGTGCGATGTCAGTGCACGCTAAAGAACTCCAGGTGGTCGAAATCTCTGGAGCCCTCCACTATGGCGTCTCTCATAGCCTGAGTTGCTTTGGGACGGTAAACTTCCATGAACCAATCGCTCACGGGGTTTTTTTCCTGCCAGATTCGCTTCTCTGAGCATCCTACATTCAATGAAATTTTATCTGCGTGTTCATGGATGCTCTTGCGCCATGTGGTGATGGAACTCGTGCTCTGCTTTAGCCGTCTTAACACACTTCCATATGTTTTTTTTTGTGCCGCCTATGAGTTCCAAGGTCGCAAAGAGAAAAAGCGAACCTGGTAACATAGAGTTTTCATACCACATTGCATTATCACATTATGTTCTTTCCATTTGATCAATACCTTTCGATAAGGCTTTTCACAATCTCTTCCGAATTACGCTCTTTCAACTCCCCAAGAGGAAACGTGTTTTTGTCCGTACATGTAGGGAGAAATTCATTCACTCAGTATTATTTCCGTTCTTGCAAACGTAGTAACTTCTTAAGTGCTTACAGTCTTTGAATTGCAGTTTTCACTTCCTTCAGGCGGTTATTAGTTTCTTGCTTGACAACCGCTACTGTAGCTTTCCTTCGCCAAATATCGCCAGATATCAGGCGAAGAAGCAGCTATGTCCAATGCGCGCTCTTAACACCAGAAAAAAGTCGTTAAACGAAGCCGTATTTTGGTAAGCGAAGTGACGAAAGCGAAGCCTCGACTGGGAGAAGCTAATGTGAGCTGCCGCTATCAAGCGTGTAGGCCCATTTGATTCTCGTTTGCACAGAAAATGGCCATTATTTCCTTTTGCTACTCGCATTGATATCAAATGATTTCGTGTATAGACATCTTAATCCTTTATTGCTGTTATTGCTCAGTGCAGCACATGCAGCCGTAGATTATTCGTCAAACAGAAGGAAGGAAATTACAAAGAATGAAAGGCATTACAAGTTGTTCATGCCATTACATTGTGCTCAGTACAAATTTTTATCGTGGTTGTAGTTCAGGTCTTCAACATGCCTATTCTACAATAGCCGACACATTCAGCCATCTGGCTGTTAGGTGGTTCCTCGAAGGTGTCTGGAGGTGTCAGCACTAACGCATTGATAATGGCCAATCGATGCAGCCAGCGGATGGCGCGCGCTCGCTTCAGATGGCGGATGAGTCCTACATCTTTTCATATAACCAACCTTCCACGCATTAAACGACTCGCATGAAATGAAGATTGTCGCCGCAAATGTATTTTTTAATATTTATCTGCAATTGTTGCGCCCTCTAATATTACTACAGCCACCACCCGCCGCGCTCACATTGGTCATATACAAATGGCAATTTCCGACCCTTCATTGTTGCGTTCTAAATATTATTATTTTTCCTGTCTGTCTTAGTTCTCTGACTCCCGGATATTAAAATATTCAGTCTCTTTTTTTTATTGCAGGAAGTTGGAGTGAGAAATGAACCAAAAAAGGTTAAATTGTTTGCGATCGGGTAAGAAGGAAGTTTCTTGCCAACTAGTCTAAGACTTCATTGACATCGTCGTTTCATTTTTCACTGTGCACGACATAGTTTAACGTGTTCGCCTGCTCCTCGAAGCCAAACCAATTGCATGAGGATATATAGAAGAAGAAAGTTTTGCAGTCCGTTTTATGCTTTCTGTCCGTATGGGGCTACTATTCATTAAATTATGCACGTCACCTCTGGCTCGTTCCATCACACTGTGGACATGGCGCACGTGCTTCTTTCATATTTGTCGTTTCATGCAGTTTGAACGCAGTTCGTTTCATTCAAGTGTGCGTCAACTGCCCATCTCCAGGCATTCCTTTGTTAAGAAGTTGCACAATGTTTACGGCAAAACAAAAATAAATTTTGTTTGCAGGCACCATTCGCTGAGCTAGCTATTCGCTATTTTTGGCTTCAGCGCCCAGCAAACAGCAGATGGTGCTTTAGAACCTCTCGCTAAAAATTGTTTCTTGTGGACAGAAAGCGTTTGTAGATAGAGAATATTGAGCCTTAGGTGTAGATTGCAAGTCACAGAACGCTTGACTTAATAACTAATAAAAACAGGGTCAAGACCAGTAACTGCTACAGTGAAGTGAAAATTTTAAATTTTTTTTTTCTCGCGCACTCTTTCGAGTGTCAGTGTTTCTGATTTCTCATTCTAATGTACCATTTGATGGGAATGTGCAGTGGCTCATAAAAATGGTTTTACATTTTAAACTTTTTACGCTACGGCTTTAATTACCTCTGGGATTTTCTGGTTATGGCTATTCTTAAGGTCGATTTTAGTAATGTTTTTGAGTTATTTATTCTAAGAAAGCAGTTTGTCTGCATAGTATAGTCGATGAGAAGTGATAGGTCATTTGTAATTCCTTAACGTCGGGTGTAGCATGGTGACTGATTTTTCAAGGAACCTCTCGCCTAAGTACCATGCAGACAGTCCTATTTTGTTTCTCCTAAAAAGATTTAGCTCAAAGAAGAGCTGGTATCTTACGTGTGGCCGTATTTTCTAGGTATCCAACAATTTTACATTGAATTAAGCTGGCAATTGTGAGGAATGGCAGCAGTTGACGAAGCAAACGAGCAGTCATAGACATGTCCCGTCCGACTGCGGCACGATGGCCTCCTCCTTCCATCGCATTCATCCTAGTTAGGTCCCACTAAACACTCAAGCCCAATGTCACGCTTCAGACGCCCAATTACTTCGCTCAGAAGACATAAATGTGGACGAAGCTCATTAGTCGTGACAAGCGGGTTTTTATTCTCGGTCATTCGTTGGTATCGAAGCCACACCTCCTCTCTGGCAATAGTACGTGATGCTTTTCTATACAAGTGGTATCGTGGGCCTGTTTTTGTTACTACCAGGGTGACGTCCTTTCCGATGACCTACGTCACCAACGCCTAAAAATCGCATTAATGGGAAGTAAAACAAATAGTTCCTGGAGCATCAATGGACAAGAAGTGGAAGCTGTGACAGATTTTCTGTTCTTGGGAGCCAAGATTACCTCGGAAGGAGACTGCAGCCATGAAATTAGGAGACGCCTGCTTCTGGGAAAGAGAGCAATGGTTAGCCTTGACCGCCTAGTAAAGAGCAGAGACATTAGTCTGCCAACCAAGATCCGTATAACCCGTGCTATGGTCTTTCCAGTTGTGATGTATGGATGCGAGAGTTGGACTGTGAAAAAGGCTGACCGCCGAAGAATTGACGCGTTTGAATTGTGGTGCTGGCGAAGACTCTTAAGAGTTCCTTGGACTGCCAGAAGATCAAATCAGTCGATATTGTCGACCATAAACCCTGACTGCTCATTGGAGGGTCAAATTCTAAAGTTAAAGCTCAGCTACTTTGGTCATCTGATGAGAAGAGAGGAGTCGCTGGAGAAAGATTTGATGTTGGGAAAGGTTGAGGGTCGCCGGAGAAGGGGTAGGCAGCGAACGCGATGGTTAGATGGCATTCTCGAGGCATTGCAGATGAAGCTATGTGATGTTAAGAAGATAGTGAGAGACCGGAAAGCGTGGCGTGACATGGTCCATAGGGTCACGAAGAGTCGGACACGACTGAACGCCTGAACTGAACTGAAAACAAATAGTTAGAAAACGCTGCCTTTGGGCATGCACCTTAAATAAGCCACACCTTGGTCTGGAAGCACTATGTGAAATCTCCAGACGCCCCTGAGCCCAGCACCGTTAGTGTCTGGATTGGCAATAGCGTGAAAGTGGAGCTTTAAGCCATTTGATTGGAAATAACGATATAACAGAACGAATAAGACATAGAGGGGTATAATTTTATTGAAGATAATATTGTTGTTCATGCCATGTTGTTCATGCTTTTATTTTCGCCGGTTCGTCCCAAACGTTGCCGCTGTTGCTCGTCCTCTCACCAATCTGCTGAAGAAAGGCGTTCCTTTCTCATGGGGACCAGAGCAGGCTAACGCACCGCTCCACCCAAAGTCACCGACTGCTACACCCAATTCCGAAATCGTACATGTCGCCCACCTCAAGCCATATTACTCCCCCTCCACACCGCACGCCTAATATGCACCGGGACGTTGCCTTTTTCCGAGGGGGTAGTGTTACCGGGAAACGCGGGACCAAAGTGATGTGCTCACTTACAAAGACGACGACCGAGGAACGCGGGCACGACGAAGCGTTAAGAAAGAGGACGACGCTGACAGAGTGAATACTGCACGGCTACTGAAGTCTTAGCGTCGAGTTCAGCCAATCGCAGTGCCGTTACATTAAGTACATCCCCGTAACAATATTTAGCAGGAGCTGGATGGTCGGTGCCCCAAGTCCAGGGCTTCGCTGGCGGCAGGTGACTTGTGGACTAACTATAGATGATCCAGGTTGCTGGTCGAGGTTGTCGCTGTTGAAAGCCGCCTAGCGCGGCTCGTGTATCGGTTGTGGCAAGAGGAGAAAAACTGAGAGAAAAGGACAAGGTCTGCCTGTGCTGTTCTAAAGAAAGGAACGCATAAACCCTCTATGCCTGAAAGGACTACAAGTAGGAACTCAGCAGCCCCAAAGGCTAGGAAAGCAACAGTTTTTATAACTTTTTCCTGCTAGAGTTCCACGAGCTTTAGCTGTCACTGAAATTCTTTTTTCTGTATTAACTCCTATTTAGTCTCGTTAGAGGAAGAGAGCGCGCATCATGAGACAAGTTTATTGAACATGCCATTGGCTCACAAGCTATTTCTTAGCGATCTAAACCTACTAGAACAGCAATAAGCCTTTCGATGTCCTTCTGGACGGTGCTTTATTTTCAGACTAATGTCACTCGCCTCGCATTCGTTGCCCCGAGGCATTGCGCTGGAGTGCGCACTCGCCGCATTGGTATGGAGCGCCGGCGGGCATGAAACTCGGTCCTGTCGCATCCTCCTCCATTTTTAGGAATAAGGTTCCCGCAAGGACCGGTAATTTTCGCCACGGAGACCGGCGCTCTAACAAATGGCTGGCTGGGCTCGTGTCTCTGAAAACCACCCCCATCCCTCCTGTGTGGCCATTATTACCCATGGCGGAGCCGTGTCGCTGATATCCTTCACAGCCGAATTTGACAGTGTGCAGAGGGCATATCGCTCGCAGGACATGAAAGCGACAAGGCCCATTAGTAATTTTTTGCTCGGTCTTCCCCCAAATGGCCGCAATGGGTGCGGGTGCTTGTGTAACTATGGACATTATTCGGTGCAGCATTGGCAAGAGCTTACCGATAAAGCTTTTTGCAAATCAACAGACATTTATTCGCTGGACAATGTACCCTGCCTGTAGTATGATATTATAAGTGTACATTGCCTTCTCTCACCCAGATTTTCTACCCACGCGCATTCGTTGATTCAGCTGAATTTTATTTATAACCGCATTTCATTTTTAAAATCATAAGAGTACACCTTAACAGTTCATATATCGGCGGATGGTTCCTTGAAACCTTCTAGTTTTCTGTTATTTTGTTCCAAACACGTGGTCCATTGATTTTTTATGGAGATTTCAGGAATTTTATGTGTTACAATTAGGATTATAAGGCGATTTGCACTAATATTTTCCCGTTGCCTCAAAATATAAATGTTGTTCAAGAAAACAGGGCTTGACTGTCGCATGGCACCGCAGATGTTTAGATGCCGGCGCAAAAACCTGATAGAGGCAAAACATACGCGGTAATCTCGGTGCAAAACCAAAGCATTCGTTAGGCAGCTGGACGAGCAGCCAAAACATAACCCTCCGCCCCCCTACTGTTTAGTGTAAAAGCTTCCAGGCAACTGGCTCCACTGTACTGCATACAACACCTAAAAGTCGTAAACTTCATTTTTCTTTCTTTTTCCTTTAAAGTGCCGTCTGTTCGGGCCAACAAGTTGAGCCCGAATTCTCGTTACTCGCTGCGGTAACGCTTATCTTACACACAGATCTTACAAATTTTGGCAGATGATTTGGGGGTTCCAAACCCGCACTGAAGCTTCTAGCGGGTTTCGCTAACCTTTTCTTATCTCAGCAATTTTAAGAAGCCGATGTTTTTATTCACTCCCCCTTGTTCCTTTTTTTCTAACTCCCTTTTTTTCTCTTCCTGCAAAAACTTGCGCTTTTAATTTCATTTTGTTGTGTGCAGGCTTTACATTGTTTTCTTTCTTGCTGTATACTCTGGCATGACCGGTCTCGGCGCACGTGCGAGCGAGCGAGTGCTCGTTGTGACCGCCCGTGACTAGATCCTTTTAAACACCAAATTCTTTCCTGTACTTTTCTTTGCCTCATATTGGTGCTGAGCACAGCACGCAAATGTTGCTTCCAATTAATGTTTTTAGAGCACCTCACGGGCATTGCTGTTACATGCTTCTAGTCATGACGGAACTTTCTGAGGGCTTGAGAAATTTGAAGGAAGTACATCCTGCCTTTAGAGTGAATCAGTTTCCATACCTTGTTTGTCACGTTTTTGTCCTTACACAAGCCACGCCTTTGTATGATGGAAGTGTTGATCATGTAGTCGTTTGTTGTTTTCGTTTTAAGTTGCGTGAAAATTACGATAGTCAAAAAACAGATGCCCTTACTAAGTTTCTCGACACACTTTTGTGATCCAGTGCAACGTAAGCATCATTATATCTGAGAATTCGTCTCTTGTACAATGCGTCTCCAATAAAGAACTTTTGCCCATGACATCAAACATAATCTGCCCTTCTACACCATCCACACTGCGCTTCAAGCTTCCTTTGCGGAATATCGCAGGCTTTCCACGCACATATATGTGGACTAGCAGGCAACACTGTCACTTATCGCTTCTCTCAGTTACGGCCGCCATTCTCTCTGTCCCTACTCACCACGTCTTACCGGGGCACATTTCTGGCCGTAAGCGCTTCTGGGTCTTCTAAGGACGATAATCCGGGGGATGTATGGCCCACGGAAGGGCGGGTAGAAAACCACAGGGGCGAACCACACACTTCGTGTATCCATTTTCACACGCTTCATGAAACTGTCCTGACATTGCATTGTGGAGCGGAAGAAAGCAACAGTAATGGCAAGAAGACAGAGTTGGGAACGGGGGCACGTTATCTTGAACGCACAGAGAATATAAGCAGGTGAAGTTTCCCAACCTTAGCTTGGGTCGTTGCAAGTCACAAAGACGAAAAGTTACCTCCTTGCGGGAAACTCGCGATAATGGGGTGTGGCCACTGCCCTTTGCTGAAGTGTAGCCTCCTGAAGTCTCGCATTACACAACAGCTTGAGTGAACGCAGTAAAGGCGAGGAGAAAGGGCAGCGGTAGAGGCGAAGGGCTTATTGCTGTCATAGCCGATGGCCACAGTTGAGCTTTCGCTGGTTGGTTTTAACTGCGAAACCTTTAACTTTCACCATTTTTTGATATTCGGCAGTTACCACTATAAAACTGTCATGTTTGTTTTTTCTCCGTGTGTCTGTTCGATGCCAAACATGGGCATCCCGGCTTCATCATCTAAACCTGAAGCCACCAGGGCCTTACTTTACGCGTTGCAAATGAGACGGCGTAGTTAAAAAGCAAACAGAATAATTTGGAGGACTCTGCACATCAAAGGTAAAGCGCAAACCATTTAAGAATTAAGATGACCTAAATACGTACGCGCATTTAGGTTTGATAGAAGTACATGAACCCATGAAGCTATTTAACACTATCAATTACTGCTCCAGAAGTTACATTTACATTTTGTCAGAAACGATAAAGATTACACACAAATTGTTAAAATATAGAACACAGATCAGTGAAGAGAAGTAAAAAAAATAAAGTTGAAAACCACTATTGCGCAAAGACGACGACACAATAAAAGAAAAGGACGCCGCATGCCATTTCCATTTCTTTCTTGTGCCATCGTCCTTGCGCCGTAGTGGTTTTTAATTCATGAACCAGCTCGCCCCCTAGGCGAGTTGAAAAAGTGAAAATTTAAATGTAATTTGAAATGCGCATACTCCAGCCGGGAATGCAGAGACGCTCCATCCTCCCCAACGAACAATTTTTCTGAAAGCGATGTGCGTTTTCAAACCGCAGCTAGAATCTCGGGGAATATGCAGTTTTGCAAATGGTAGGGGTCTCAGTAACGCTCGGCGGAAGTTATACCGCCCCAATAGCGGACTAAAGTGGGCGGCATGTCAAGACTCCTTTTAATGGTCTTGTGCACGGACGCAGGAGACGCCTTGTTCCCTAAACATTGAACACGTATGCATACCCTCTTAGATATTGGATTAGAGTACCGCGCTTGACAATTCCTTGGCCGCGCATGACGATTCCTTGACGCCCGTTCCACCCAGAAGAAAAGTGCTGACGGGTGAAGGGTTACGAAGTTGGACGATGAAGAATACTGGGTTTATTTACAATTTCAGCTGATGAAGGAAGAACCAAGTACGCGAATGCACGAACGCCCGTACCGTTTTATAGAGTTCGTGTTTTCTTCACTTCTTCGACTATGGACCAGCCCTTCACCTAGACACTCTCCTGATCACTTCACTACCGCGCAATTTCACGTACTCTCACTCTTGATCACCCGCCCCCGAAAGGTGTTGGACTTGGTGGTGAGGAGAAAGTCTGCCGGTGTCTTACGTTCTGGGTGAACACCATCGTCAAAGGAGCTGCCGCTGGCCTTGGCAAGCGGAGAGAAAAACGTAACCGAAAACGGTCCTTTTGCCCCTCTGTCTGGCTACCCTGGAGGGAGAATGTCCGCGCGGCCTTCTTGGCGGTACCGGCCAATGTGGATCCATGTACGCCGAGATGTAGAAGGTGGCTTACACGGTATGAAAGAACACTCGACAAGAGTAGAGGGGGGGGGGGGGGGGGGATCCTCAGTTCGCAGGCCCACTTGTCGAAACTTTGGCTCGGCCTGCGAACTGAGGCTTCCCCCCTCTACCCTTGTTCAATGCTACACCAGTGCGGAGCCACTTAATCCGTTTTGTTCCTGACGGCCCTCTCGTTCACCGAAATTCATGGGCCAAACAACACCGCGTTCCCCTTCGGCTTTTCTGCGATGGCAGCTTCAAGTCGCGTCTCGTAGTTGCCGTCTTCCATAGCTTTCAGCTTGATTGCTCCGGGAGCCTGCCAACGGGGTTCGAGGTGACTACTTCCCTGCTCGGCTGGTTATCGCCGTCTTTAACAAACTGATCCTCGGTGGAGAAAATCTCGGTCAGCTATTGATCACAATCATTCGTCGAAGAGAAATTGGCTTGCATTCACCTGGATGGCTTGGCTTGAAAGAAAGCCTCTCCACAGGCAACAACACCAAAAGCCGACCAACACCAAAAAAGGAAAGCAGAGGTGGAACTTGCCAAACAACGCAGCACTGCCCCACGCGCAGTCGGAATTCACTCAAGATCCACACGGCTTTCAGCTAAATTAAAAGAAAACAAATTCCTGGATTCTGACCCCCTTAATTTTTGCACGAATTTTGATTCACAGACTTCCCGTGTCCCAGATAATGTCATCAAAGATAGGTCCGGCAGGCTGTATACGAAAAGGTGGGTGGGTATTCCGCAAGGCTTAGAAAATGTAAACTAAAATTTTCATCTACACCGCTCACATACCTCTACAATAATATAACAAAAAAAAAAGCCATCGAAAAGTGTTTTGACTGAGCGTTCTGGTTGACCTGAAGCGCTCATCGAACAAGCGTCAATGCTCGTAACTGAGATGGCTCGAAAGCGGCCGTCTCTGATCGGAAAGCTTTCTCCTCAAGCATTGCGGTAAAACCAAAGAAAAGCAATTATTCATACTGAAGGTAGCGCAAAAAAAAAAAGAGGACCAAGGAGTAGAAAAAACATAATACTAGCCCGTTTTTTGAATATTAATAAGATCTAACTAGACCAACTTTCTACCTCACAAAAGCAATTACGCTAGCGGTTGTCTGTTTTCCTGGAGGTAACGAATAACGATTTCGAAGAGAAATTTAACTAGCACTGGACAACACTGTGCTTCAAACCGAGCTTAAACTTCTCATCATGCGTCTCTCTTGTCGATGCAAATCTTTACAAACTCTTTTGAGTGCCTGTGTTTCTTTTTTGGTAGCGTTGACAATACTGACACCTAAAATTGTCACCTGAAAGGTACAGTTGCGTTCTTCTGAAATTCTGCGGTGGAACTAACATTCCCGAACAAATTCAAAGCATTGGCGCGAAACAAATTAGCATTTCGTTCAATGAATCCGCAAGCTAAAGAAAAAAAAGCCCCTTCGAAAGAATCACTCTTTCAGGCGTGCCCTGCGGGGACGCTGCCCGTCTCTTTATACCTCTGTCGAGGCGTGACGGAAGGCGTAGGGACAAATACCTGATTGACCGCCGTCTCTCTCTGCGCACTCGCGGCGCCATGAAGCTTTTACCATGCGGATGAAGTCTAAAAACAGTGCTCAAGAATGAAGCACGAGCAAAACGAGTTTACCCCCTCTTCCGTTGCGTTGAGCTTTTGAAAGGGTTCTTCTCTGACAGCTTTCGACAAAACGGCTTCGCACAGGTTCGCGATTCCTCTCCTAGGTATGCTCGGTGAACTTGCTTAAACATTCTCCTTTCCTTCTTGAATATTGTGGCAGTGTACTCTGAGTTCCGTGCCGCCTATACCCCTTAGATATCCTAGGCTGCTTTTCCTGTGCTCCCACTGCCTTTGTTTTAGGACGGCACTTTTTTAATCCTTCCGAAGTCTCCCACGTATTTGGGGACTTCGCGCCGAGTGCAGTTGATCGAAGCGCAGGTGACCATCCGCATGACGGAACCTAGAGCTTCACACTTGGCCTGTCTCCGCTTAGAATTCGTTCTATATGTTCATTCACACTTAGAGACCTCCGCGTGCATTTTGCGAACAAATACAGCTTCCTGCGGTTTTTGATCCGCACAGCATGTACACTCTTTCCCCTCTTCTGAAATAACACCTATGTTATCGCAGCGCAGCGTCATCACTTCTGAAAAGCCTAGCTGAACTTCACATTTTGAACATCCCTTCTACGCATTTTGCTAGCACCTGTGCTCATCGACTCCCACTTGAGCGTCCTTCACAATAAGCTGTTCTGGCCTCTGTAGCTCAACTATGTATGTCCTATCGCTTTCAATATCCGTGTGGCCCAAAATTGGCATGACCTTGCTGCCTAATTCTTCAGCTGTCTCCCTCTGGCCATGAGTCAGGTCTACCAGTTTAGCGCCCACACAAGAAAATTGATTCTAATAATTGCTGGGCTTATTGTCTTAACTATCCGCATGCGTCGCACAATCGGAAACTCTCCTGTGTTTCTGATACGCACCGCGGATATGTTTTCTTCACATTTCAAAACAACCCCACCCTTTTCTTCAGTGACAATGAGCACTGCTAACTCGAGATAGGGGCCTTCGTTGTGTTCCACCTCCGGTAGTGGCACTCTTTTCCCTATTCGCGGCTGCATGCCTTCTGCGTGCACCTCGTGTTCGTTAGCCAACTTGCTGACTTTCTGGGATTCCCATGTGCACTGCGCGTACACTGTGCTCTCGGTTCACGAACAATGATCTCACTGGTGTCGGAGCCAAGGACACACTGTAGTGTATCTATCGAAAGACGTCTCCCTACCTCAGGCTAACTTCCATGAGAGATTTTTGGACCGTTTGCATATATTCCTGGCTTCCTTTCAGCTCGTCTGCTTTTCCTGCTCCACATTGATTTGTGCACACTTTCCGAGATTATCCTCAACTTCAGGATCTGCCCATAAGGGCATCTCTACTTTTTCTTTTATTCATCTGTGTTGATTCAATTCCTGAGGTCGTCTTTTCCCATTTTCGCGCTTTCTTTCTGTATCCGAACGAATTATCGTACTGGGTCTCCTTAACCTCAAAGGCCTCTCTATTAAGAGTTCTCGCTTTTTTTTTTTCCATCGGTTTCAGTTACACGCCTTTTTCCTAGTTATAGCTTCGCGATTTGGCAATCCGCCAACGTTCGGAGGTTGACCCGGCTTTCTCTGGACGGCGGTCACATCGCGTATCGCTCTAGCATTAAAGTGCGTCCTGAAATTTTGGTGCTAGGTTTTAAATTTTACTGAAGTAATACACTCTGAAGGGCTAGTTGGTTCATAATAATTGAACGAGTGTGTGCCTGTGTGTTTCTTACGTCCCGTCTTTTTCGCGCAGTTTCACTCGTTCAATTTAAATTTTAAGCACCGCAGTATTCCTTATGTAGCAGTCGCTTAGCCCCTCAACTAATAGATTACGACTAACTTCACGCCCTTGCTCTTGGTGCTTTACTTTGTCGCCTTTTTCGCCTTCCGGTGTTAAACAACTATCATTAATTTCGCTTCGTCTCAGGTCTGAGCCCAAGCATGTCTAGTTCAGCATATAGCTTTTCTATTTCTTCCCGCTGCTTTCTAAATTTTGCTTGCCCCGCTTGATGTTCTTCGGCTTCGAGTCGTTCTCTTTCTTTCTCTCTTTTTTTAGTTCGCTCATATGCCTCTTACTCTTCATCTGGTTTATGGAGTTCCATTATAAAGCTTAAATTTCCTCATTGCAATATTCAGGAGCACTTTACAAATATCAGTTTTCTTTATCTGATCATCAACTACCGAACCCATCTCCTCGTAAATCTCCAGCAAATCTGCATCCGGCCACCTCACAAGATGCATGGTTGCTTTTCTGAGTTCTGGCATTGCTGAAACCACGTTCTTGTGAGGTTATCGCAAGCGTCTCACTTAGCAAGTTTCATTTGACTCCCCGCAGTTCAGATTATATAAGCTCAACATTTGAAGCCTTGCGAATATCAAGCAACGTCCAAGCGCTCACCCGCACAAGCAGCACCACGTAGCATGGTCGATCCAACGGCTGCCATCCAGTTGTTATATGTGGGGGTTCGGGAGCAGCGCTTGGCCATTCATTGGCCAAGGCGACGCGCGTTGCACCGAGGAGAAAGGTGCTGACGAGTGCAAGGCTGCAAAGTTGGAGGATGAAGAAGACTTGGTTTATTTCAATCTTTGAAGAATAAGTCGAGAACCAAGAACAAGAACACATGTCAGCGCACGTTAAAGATCCCCAGGTGGTCGAAATTACTCCGTAGCCCTCCACTACGGCTCCTCTTTCTCTCTTTCCACTTTCATTCCCACCTTCCTCCCTTCCCTTACGGCGCGGGTCGGGTGTCCACAGAGCAAGTGTGACAGTTACTGCGCCTTTCCCTTCCTGTGAACCAATTTATTTATTTATAAAACTGCGAGTGTGTCCAAGATTTAGAGTTTGCCTTCCCTAGGCTCCCTAGGTTAAAAGCGTGCCCATAGTCGAGGGAATATCCTCATCACTTCAATATCGCGCATTTGCACACCTCCTCACTCCTGATAACACGCCATCGAAAGATTGCAGACTTGGTGGGGAGGAGGAAGTCCTTGATGCGGTGAAGACGGCGGCACAAATAAGTGCCTAGAAGCGCCGGTGGGTTACGTTCTAGATGCACACCAGCGTCCACTATCCGCCCCAGAGATGAATGAGGTCACGTATGCTCTCTCCGTACTAGCTTTTTTCCTGAAGTCTTCGTGCAACCGTGTTCTCATCGGTTTGAAAGATAAAAATCAGACAGTACCAAATCAGCACTGTGAGTAGGACGGAGAAGATTAGCGCTGCCGAATTTGATTTTTTTTTTCAGGTTGCTGTGAAGATGGATGCTGTGACCCCTGTTGGCGGCATCGAAGAAAAATGCATAGAGGGCATTCTGATCATAGTATTGGTGGAGTAAAAAAAGAAAACCAAATAGCGACGGATATCTTGTCGAAGTTTACAACATGTCCTGGAGATATAGGGCAGTGGTATTTTGTGAAGTTCATAAATATTTATTAGGGTTGGTGAAAAACGAAATGACGGGCGTAACATTTTGAACCGCAGACACACAGGTCGTAGCGTACCTCTGCTTGTATCCGTTAGAATAAATCATATATCAATAGCCAACATAATTTGGCTTACTTCATCCTCTAAATTTTGTTACTCTACCTGACATCGTTCAGACCTCTGTTCTGAAAAATGGTTTTTAAAGCGGAATCCTTCCTAGGCCATGCCAGCAGTGTCACGTGTACAAAACGTGTCCGCAGCCGTTATATCGTTTTCAGAAAAGGTAAAGTCAGACTTCTGGTCGCAACCAATAGAGGATGGTCTGAGGATGCTGCAGAAAAAAAAAAGCTGCCGATAGGATTGTTAGGTAAATAATTTCAACAAAAAATGCAAACGTAAAACTAATTAGGTCTAAATAGCCATAAGACTAACGTCGACGACCAAGGGATGTGATATCACGCCGATCAGAAGTGGATGTGTGTCTGACTTGATGAGCGAAATACTTCGAAATAGTCCAAGTAGCACAAATTGGGCTATGACGTGGGGACCCGCGTTGGGCCCGTGGGGGCAACCCATACGGGCGCAATGCGGGATTTGCAACACGTACCCAGAGGGGCCCCGCGTGGGCTGCCCAAATTTGCCGCGATCGGTCCCAATCTGTATCCGTGTGGGTAGCCCAAATAAGGGCTGCCCGCTCTCAGTCCAGATAGCCGAAGGTGTGCAGCATAATAGAATCATTAACGGGACCTAGGTTTGTACAGGCACTGCTGCCCTATTGATCAAGGTTTTAATTTTTTAGTTGATTAATCCCTCCAATACCAGAATTGTACCGGCGCAGGCTTTGTGGAGGCCATTCCGATCTGGGCTGGCCCAAGTGCTGCCCTCATGGGTTGAAACTGGCATTTTCGGGGCTGCCCAAGTTACAATAATCATTATGTGTGAAACATTGAGCACTATCTTAGCACCTTGTATTCGACACTCAGTAACATAGAAAAATTTAATCCCAACGCTATATTAATGTGGGCTGTCCCACATCCTTCCGAAATGTGTATGAATATTTATTTTGGTGGTGTGTGTAGAATAATAATCGCGCAGGAAATATTTGGACTAGTTCAGTACATTCTCGTAAAGCGGAACAGTTACTGCTGCATATTTTCTGACAATACTGTATAATTAACGTAGTTTTTAGAGTAACAATAGATAATCTTTATTCGTGGCATGTATATGCTTAGGACAGTTATGTGAATAAAATGGTGCCTTTAAGATAGGGTGGAGACGTGTCAGAGCGGAAACCCCGCCTATGGCCAATTTGGGGCCCACTGCGGCCTTCTATGAGCAGCATCAATTGGGCTAATCTTATTTTTACCACGTGGAATACGAATATATGTTGCATTTTCCGTAAGTACCCCAAGAAATACCCGTCTCGGCAGCGTGGGGCCATGCCCACTTTTCAGCCCGGCCGCGATCCATGCGGGCCCTATTCGGTTTTTGAGTGGGCAGCCCCTTTCGGGCTAGCATCGGGTCTGTCCTTAAGTGCCCCGCAAGAGACCGATCTGGGCAGAAGCGGGAAGGAGCACTTTCCAGCCCTGCTACAGCCCATAAGAAAATTATCTAGGTTATTGGTGGCCAGCCCCATTTGGGGCAGCCCAGGAAGTTTCTGCACGAATCCCACATTTCCGTCCGACCTTCCCTCGCGTACCACCCCAGGATCCCATGTAGGCAATGTGCGGGCATACCCGTATTTAGCCCCGCCGCAGCCCATGTGGACCTATTGGGCTTTTGACTGGGCAGCCCCATTTAGATTAGCCCAGGCTTTTTCTACACAAAGCAAAATTTTGTTTGGCATCGGCCCTAAAGTTCCCCAAGCGGGAATCTTTAGGGCCAGATATGGGGACATGTACTCAGTTAGCCCTTCCAGCGCCTATATGATGCCCAGGTGTGAAAGGCAGGGGCAAGTCCAATTTGGGCTTGCCCGCTTGATCCCTAAAGGGGACCCTAATAGGTGTTATTGTGGTTGCCCCAGCCCAACTTGCCCATACGGGCCCCAGGTGGGCTGTGTGCTACTTGGGAGTGATGAGAAGTTTGCAATGAGTGTCCATTAATCAACTAACAAATATAGTTAGGGCGTAAAAAAGCGAACCAAATCCCGAGAGCAAACTACACTAGCGAAATGCGTAGGTCTGAGCGTTGCTGCGTAGTCCGCAAAATATGTCAGTGAGATTTTACAAGTGAAAACTAACGGTGATCTTTGATGCGTTTAACGGAACACTGGCTGTGTTCATCAAGGCGTGCCCGATATACCGTGTGCAGCAGCAACGCTCAGGCTTTCACATTTTTCCGCTACAGATGCTGCAGTGTTCTCACAATTTTTTCCTGTATTATTTTTACTTCTCAAAGGGTCCTTCCAGTACCTTCCCTGTCATACAAACAAATGTTTTTATTCATTTATTCAAAAGCCAACTGCTGCAACACAATTAAGCGTGAGGAAATGACAAGTCAAAGTATTCCGCGTAGTCTGTAAACAAATATTTACAAATATCTTATGTTTTTTTTTTTTTTTCAAACGCGGCGTCCCTTACAATTCCTGAATGCCTTCTTTAATTTCTCCGTGGGAAGAAAGCGGCGTGTGCAACATTCCCTTATCTGCAATGTAGTACGTTTCTCACTGTTGCCTTTGAAGTTTCTGCGGTTATTATTGATTTTATCGATTACGTAAACTAGCTTGAAAGCAGAAGTTTGACAAGAGAGAGACTTCACGCAGAAAAATAAAAGATAAAAATCAATAATAAAAAACTTCGGAGCTAGATATAGATATATAGAAGGATTTATTGAAAGGGAAGGCAGAGAGGTTGGCCGGAATAATTCAAATCTCTCCTGCTACTCTGCACTGGGGAAGGAGAAGTGGAGAAGAAAGAAGACCCTCCTGATGGGTGACTGTGTGGGAGCTATAGCATTACCACAAAATAGGATCACGCGAGAAGAAGAAAGACAAGAGTTCTTCGCTTATCCTGGCTAGGGTATAATGAGCTTTTCTCTCTTTCTCCTCATATTTTATAGCGATTGCACATATGTTTGCCTTCTCCTATCTCATTGTTCGTACCTAAAGTTTCTTTTCAAACTCGTCTTCTGCTCGATACCGCGCTCCCACTGCTCGCGCTTTTGTAAGCAAGAGCAGCAAAGATCAGAAACTGCGCTGGCCACAGAAAAGAAGAGGCCCGCAACGGATGGGAACGGAAGGCGAAAACCGTGTTGGCCGTCTGCTTGTGTGCTTTACTTGATATTTCTGTGCTCCCTGAAATGAAACCGCGCCGCGGCGCCGTCAGGGGCCGGAGACAAGAAGCGATGAGGAGGAAGTGGCTCCAATGTGGCATTATACACCGCTAGATGTACTGTGCACCTGCCGATTAGTCATGATGCTCAAGGGTGCGTTCGCAAGCAAAAAATCCATGAGATAAAAAAAAATCGCATTTGCGAGAGGCCGTTGAGTTCACGTCCTTACTTAGAAGAAATGTTCAACTGGCGTATGTTTCAGAGTGAGGAAAGCTACGATCGCTGGTGGTTATTAGGACATTTTTTTTTTATTCTAGCTCCATTCACTTGTTCAGCATGTCTTGTTGCTTTATTTGCAACTTGCCAAAATAAGACATTAAACAAATTGCAGGGGAGAGGGGGGGGGGGGGGTGACGGAGGTGTAGTGCATAGATATTAGTACGAAGCGTAAACGAAGTCTCCCTATAATAAGTCATACACAGTCCAAACGATGGATGTTTGCAAATGTTCCTTTCCGATTTCTGTAGCTGAGCTCTATTTGATTGAACTAGAGCAACAAACGCAACTGAAGCATGATTTTATTTTCATTGGTTCCTTGGTGCTCACCACGAATAAAACATGCATTTAAAAAATACGTAAAACGTATTGTCGGATAGAAGAATGTAAAGCGGCAGTGACGAGGGATGGAGAGCTCGTGGTGTGCCAAAGACACTAAATGATGTCATCAGTTTATGTCATGTTTTGCGTAAATCGTCTTGTTTGTAGCAGTACAGAATCCTAATTATGCTACCGTAAGAAACATTGTACACTACAGCAGTGCAGAGAGAACTAGCAATCTGTCACAAGAAATCAAGCCATTCTACAAGCAACAGACGCACGCGTCGACGCTGATCATTTTGGCAAACCGAACGAGAAGAAAAAGACCGCAACGATAGTATCGGTTGCTACGACTAAGTCCCCCCTGTTGAAAAACTGCATTGATTGATCTCTGAAGGAGATAACGACCTGGTCTTTTTTCTCTATCTTTACTAGCAGTGTAGTATTAACTACGCCGTTTTCAAACACCCGTTTTACTCAAGTGTGTCACCGTGCAAGTGAGAGTTAATTCCTGAATGATTTGTAACTATCGCTATAGGCAATGATGTAGACGCATATGCAAATAAAAGCACGTGTGTATGCAGGATGCACTTCACATAAAATGTAGAGCAATAGCTATTCGTAGCATCGGTTCTTAGGGTAGTTATATTCAAAATATGTATGTCAGTCGCTTCAACAACACCAGCCTTATAACGAGAGAACAACCCCGGTAGAGGAGATGTTTTTGCTGAACCGTCGTGCCCTAAAATACGTGATGTAGGCATATTCAGTCGTCCTGAAAGTCTCATCGGCCAACGCGCATATTTCATGGGCCTCCGAAAAATCAAGATATTAACTTTCTCCGCATATATTTGCCCTCACAAATACAGCCCTCCTTTCGTAAATTCAGAGTCACTGTGCCGATTGTTGCAGCGTGTAGAGCTACGGGAAGCCGACGCCATTTCTCGTTTATTGCTGTTGACGCGAGCACTGGCGTCATTTTTCAGATTAACAGTGAGACATCGTTATAAATGGCCACGCAAGGAAAATGATGAGGGTGGGTCAGTACGAAGAGGACATAAACCATTTGTTAAGGTCGAACAGCAGCTTCGTTAATCCGAGAAGGGCCCTCTGTCCATAGTCCCCCCTGGAAGTGTGAAGAGATTCTTTATGATCTTGGACTTCTCTTAAGCCAGGTCGTTTTGATAATCAATATGTGCTTGCCAGGTGCTAATCAAAGCTGAATTTTTGGAAGAAAACTGCTCATTGTTCGCAGTTTATCTAAAAATGCCTTTAAAAAAAATTGCGGCGTGCATATTGATATATCATATTGTTACGCGACAGCAGTCTCTTTGCTAATTTTTGTTTAAATTAGGAAACAACCACTAAGTCAACCCATTAGAACGAATAAGGCTTAAAGCTTGTAGTAGGAGAACAAAGGGCGCTAAAAAGAAAATCTTCACAACGGTGTGAGACGGAGGACCATTGACTTTTCATCACTATTTCAAGTCCCTACCGCGGCCAAGAAGAATCCGTATCAAGCCGCAATATTTAGATAGCAAAAACAAGAAATTGATTTATCGTAAGTAGAACCATCTGCGAAATAACAGCAGCTGCCGAAGGCATGCTTCCGTAAAGAAAATGAAAACTTTTTGCTCACAAGACTGCACAAATAGAGTGATATTGAGACAATTTTTCTAAATACTTGTTATTCTTTAAGCTAGTTTCAAATGGGACACTGCTAAAATGTAAAGTTATGAGTGCTGTCGATGAACAATATTTCTTGTAGCGATCAAGACTCAAAGTGCTTATCCGTCCTTTGGCTTCTCCAATTACTAACAGATATATCTTAGCGAGGTTCTGCTCTGGTGCCACTGGAGCGCATAAATCTGGCTGCAATGAATGGTAGTCGAGCCTGGAGAAGTTCGGTTATTTAGAAGGATCGCATGCTACCTTTTCAACTCTCTCCCCAGTCCTCCACTGAGCAAACAGAAAGAACCATCGGAAGGCCGTATCCCTTTTCCCCAACCGCGAAACCCCATTTCCGACTATCCCAGATTTCGCCAAGGCCGTGCCCGGCGGGCGCATAGGTACACGGTGCCAGCCTCGTTAGCTCGGTCGCGGACAAACCGCGTTAAGCAGGCAGGGCCCAGATTGAATTAGCGCCCGTTGCCATAAAACGTGGGCCTGGGTGGTGACAAGTGGGCTCACTTCGTATGCTAAACTTAGGGACCCCGAGTGTATCAGGGGAGACTGCACCGTGTCTCGTCCTGTGTCTCTACTCCCACTATCTCCAACCACATCCACCTTCTCGCACTTTATGAAAGGTCATTTTATTCACTGCATGTGGTTTTTTCTCATGGGGACCTTTTGTGAAAAAAGGATTGAACCTCGCAGCGACACACTAATTATTTCATTAGAAATTCAGGACAGCCAGTACAGTACAATCGGCACTGTTGGTTTCTGATTTCTCTCCCTCCTAGACCGGAGGCACACGATTACGCTAGTCTCAATTTTTGTCGTCGCCCCTGTTTCATTTCATGTTTGTATATAATCGCTAACGTATCTCTTCATGACTGCAGTTCTACTCTCGGTGAGTTTTTGTTTTCTAGAAGAGGTGTTAAAATAACTACGTTGGCGATTTCCTTCCACGCAGCGTCTAGCGTTCATTTTATGCAGTCACCGACGTTTTGATGGTCACGCCTTTAGTCACGCCTTTCGGAGTCATAATCATATTTATAGAATGCATATAATTATATCATATTCATAATCATAAGCCACATTTGATTTTCGCCTCGCCATATTCAGTTACGCAGAGTGGATTAACTCCGTATAGACCTAATTTTTGCAGATGCCCTCCTTTGTACCATCTGCATAGAACAAAGCACCGGTCTAGGTCCGTAAGTCTTAGGATGCACTCTATAGACGTTGTAGTGGAATATATCCGGAAGGATGCCTAGTCCCTGTAATGTTACAAGAATAAAGTCTCTGTTCCTCTGCGACGTGCGGCCAGCAGTACGCGTTCTCAAGATGAGGTTTGTTGCCACCCTCTCCGGGGATCAATATCGGAATATACTCCTCGGATCGAATGGGAGTTTAGTGCACACATTCTGAGTTCCCCTCAAATGTGAATAAATGCAATGTAATACTGTTAGATGTCCTGTGGCTTACAATTCCGTGGTAACAGTGCCCCAAGTGCCGCGCTTATGACTCTCTGTTAACTTTTGGCTGGCATCTTTGTAACCTCAGACTGCAGTGTCTGTCTATTACGTAATCTGAATGAATGCTGCAAGGCTGAAATTGGGTAAGCGCAACATGGCTTCTAAATGACGACCTTTATTGCGGGCGGTGTGATGACTGTCTGGCCTGGTTGTTTGACCGGCTGGGGTGTCCGTGGCGAAGTGTCAGTGCAGTGGCGACTTCTTCATGCACATCCATTGCTTGTAGTGCATCTTTGGAATAGGGTAGCGACCAGACCGCTGTCCTTGTATCTGAACTGATATTCACGTTGCTTTGAGAAACAGATGCTCTCTTCAAGTGTCGACTCGTTGCAGCAGCCGCGGCGATCATGTAAACGCCTTGTCCTGTACTTGTCGTTGTGCTTGCAGAGGTCGCAGCTATGACCCGAGTGTCTAATCGCGTCAACCCTATGGTCGTTCATCATTTCTTTATTGTCAAAAATTGTCAGAAATGTAATACACAAGTTAGTGGGGTTTATTTGGTAGAAAAAGCAATCGCAATAGTCAGGTACTTTGTTAATGGGAAAACATTTAGCTCACGACATGTAAACGCTACCTGGTTTACA
Source organism: Amblyomma maculatum (assembly GCF_055883805.1). Taxonomy (NCBI): domain Eukaryota; kingdom Metazoa; phylum Arthropoda; class Arachnida; order Ixodida; family Ixodidae; genus Amblyomma; species Amblyomma maculatum. The sequence continues at coordinate 22,228,344 of NC_139345.1, read as the reverse complement.
TTCGCAAGTGACGGCCTAAGTGGAGAGTGAACAGCGGCACAAGGATATCTTTGCCGAACACACAACCCAATGCTTGTAGAGAACAACAGGCAGCCGGCAACCAGTCTTCGGGTTTGCTCAGGCAAAATAATATATATTGCCATTTTAGTTATTTAGCATTAGATAGCCAACACTTGCCCCGGCGTAGGTGTTGTCGCTTGAAGCATTCGCCTTCCTGCCATCGTTCGAGATCACAAGGCGCATCTGCCACCTACGAGCCTCTACCCACCCCACCCACACCAACCTCCACACACCATTCAACCTCCAGAAAGCTGTAGCCACCACCGACCTAGATGCCTCCATAAGCGGGCGGACACGACAAATCCATGGTGAAAGTAAACCCGAAGACGCAGGAGGATCTCATCTAGCAGCTCAAGTTGTGTACAGGAGAATCAAGTGCTAGGCACACTCTAGGCTAACACATACATCCCGCGTGAACCGCAATGATCTCCAGGAGTTTCTTTTTTTTTTTTTCAGATTATGCTACGCCGAGTCACACTGATTGCTTACAGCATACCTAAATGAACAGAAACACGCAGTCAACCTATCTGCTTACGAACCGTCGATAAAAATGCGATGTTAGAGCACCTTACGCTGCTTCCTGTATTGCCTTCTGAAGCGCTCTGCCAAAGTGCTCCCTGCAGAGGGATATAGAATGACAAACACGTGTGAACGCGGTCATCAATGAACATAAAATAGGAAGACAACAAGCGAACATAAACGCAGCTGCAAATGTGAGAACGGGAGTGTGCAGGAAGGACAATCCCCTCCAGATCTCAACCACAATCCCTAGTTTCATGAAAAACAAACCAAGAAAAACGTCCACTGAAAGAAATGGGGCAACGCGGGAGCTCCTCGCTGCATGCGTTAGATGAGTTGCGTTTCTCTCCCGAGTAAAGTAAGCTGTGCCGAATGGCGAAGTTGTGCTATGCTGGCCGAGGCGATCTGTAGTCTTACTCTTGTGGCAACGGAAAAGAGAACAAAAAAAAAAGGGGGGGGGGGGGGGAGATCTGTTACTGTAAAAGATGCTGCATTCCTCCCCGAGGGTGCAGGTGGCGAGTTCAACCTTTCAGGCTTTTCTTAACTTCCCCTTCTAAATTCCGATCACGTATGTGTGGCCACTAAGACCCTCCGGTTTGCACCTCTCGGCCAAAAGGCGAGAGAAATCCAAACATTTCCTGCTCGTCGCCTCTTCTTTCTTAAGTACTGTGCGAACGGTGTTTTTATCTGCAGCCTTCTTGACTTACATGCTGGCCCTCGGTAACTGGCTGTTCCTGTTACTGAACTCTTGGAGAAGACTGCAAAGTCAGCTCGGCGTGAAGGGAGCTTTACGTGAGCGTGCTCCTGCTGCGTGACCTGAGCTCACTTTGATGTCATGTTCTTTCCCCAATCATCTCAGCTTTTGGCAAGTTCTTTCTTTTGTTCCGCTATGTTCTATCACAAATTTACGTTCTTGGCATTTCTTACCATACTCACTCGTCCTCAGCCCCTCTCTCGGCTTTGTTCTTTTGTTTGCGACCTTGTTGCGCTTGTGACGGGCTCGTGCTGTATATAGATGTTCTTGCTTGGCATCATATTTATTTTCTAGCATCGCATCGCGTGTGCTTTATGGTGTGAACGTGCTGCAACGACGGCATTTTCGTAACTTCCTTGCGGCGAGCATTCGTCCGGACAGAATAAAGGAAGGTCCGAATACGCGGCTGATAACAAGCGTCCCCCAAAACTGCACACCTCGTCGATATCCCGGTCAGCTTTCAACGTTCTTCATTTCCTCGTCTAGTCTCTATTTGTCCTCGTTTTCGCAGTTCTATCCCTTGTTTGTTTTCTCGTTCGTTTCACAAAACCTCGACCAATTGTCATTTGGAATTTTCTTTTTCTTTCATTCACCCCACCTCTTCCCTTCGCTCTAGCCTGTTGTCTCCAACTTCCGTGTTCGTGTGCTCGTGACTGCCTTGCTTGCACCGCAGCGAGCTTGAGGCAAAAAGAAAAGCATGATGGAAACACACAGCAAGGGGAAGCCATAAAGGGATAGAAATTGGCGGTCGTCCCGCGGACGTGGCGCGATAAATTTGCCGCCCTCAGCGAAAACCTCTTTTCGCGAATTTGTGGTCGGCCAGTAGTGACGAGGGTCGTCGGAGCGCCACCGTTCATCCCCGTGGTTGACAAAGGCAGCAGCAAAAGGCCACTCTGGTCGTATGAGGTTTAGTGGCGCAGTCAACGTCGCCCTTCAACACTTGTTGCAGTTTTTTGTGCTTTCTTGCACTAGCCGAAGAGAAGAAAGAGCGCTTCAAAACTTCCACCTCTAATCCTGCTTCTGTTTCGGTCTTCGTTTTTGTCTTTTTAACAACAAGTCGCTGGCTACGGGCTCCTTTGAACGCGCCGCCTCTATATGAATGAGGCACTCTGGTCCGTCCCTTCCTGTCTTTTTTCTTTATTTGTACTGCTTTCTCTTCCTTCATTTTGACTGTGCACATAATGATAGGCTCGACCAAGATGCGATTACGTCGCTGTAGTTATTTTTTGCGTTTTTTTATTGAGGATATAATCAACGAACGTCATCTATTGCCAAAGTTAAGCATTCTGTCGTTTTTTACTGCATGTGAGGACCGACGCATACATTAGGATGCGGAGAAAGCGCTTAAGTGTGGGTGACCGCATTTCTAAGAGCAGCACGCGGGAACACGACACGTTATAAAATGGCTCAATTTGGGGCATCTACAGTGCATGCCTACGTAGGAACTCAACATACCGACGCATTAATTTTGTATATGTTCCTTAGAACCTCGATGGCTTATGTACCTAGACAGGAACTCCAGGCAACCCTGCTGAAGCGTCCTAAACAAAGTTCTCATAAATCCTGGCATTTATATTTTTCTTTTCTTAAGACGTGCTCACAATAAAATGCAGCACATGTGAATGTTCCCGGAAACATTTCGCCCTAGGTTCAGAGAGAATGCAATGTTTTTCACTAATTTCTCAACATGAGAATAAACAGGGGAAACGCTAGACTACTATTTAAGCATTGTTGCAAAACACGTTTCATCTAAATAGCAAATCTTCGTTCTTAACTCATACTGATACTGTCTCTCATAGGCACAAGTCCACGCTCTTTGTAACCTTTTGTTTATTACATAGGGTGGTCCGGTGTGTCGTATTCCAAGATACTTTTCATTGTCAGCCTTCAACTGAACAAGCGGCTTGCCTTACGAAAGGCAAAAATAGATATTTCTGGCATTTAAGTGTACAATTTCATGCCATTAGGAATGAGCTGAATAACTATAGCTTTGTAATGAATTTGTTGTCTGAAATTCATTCAAGCACGAAGCCACCGGCTCTCTGAACGTAGAAAGGCTGGTTTCACATGCGATAAATTTCCCCGACCTGCAAATTCAATACACGTTTCAGCCTTTCAGGTAGGTTTGGTTATGGGTTTCTTCTTTTAACGTTTTAACATGATATAGTTAAAGGCTTCTTTTTCTAGAAAATAAGGTGGCGGTGGCGATTTGTCGGCTTCGGAATTGTGAGCGATATATCACGAAGAAGTCTTTGGCAGGAGACAGCAGGTGACAGAGCCGGGCGCTCGTTTTTTTTTTTTTTTTTGGGGGGGGGGAGAGGGGGGAGGGAGGGGGGGGGGAGGTGTTTCCGGTCACCAGCCAGAATACGTGGCCGAGTTGATAGCAGTTGACAACTCGACAGCTCCTTTGAGATGGAACAGTCACTTCAGAATCGAACCCTCCGAGCGGGAATTTCTAGCTACCTTGAGTAGTCTTTCGCATAATACAGTAGCTTGGACGTGTATGCTAACTAGTATGTGTGACATAGTAGAGCAGGGGAGGCAAAACGGGCGATTCAGAGAGCCCTAAAAAATACCCCCAAACATGAGAAGCAGTAAAAAGGGCGATGAATGTTTTTATTTTATCCAACAAGTCATAAACGAAAGTAAATCCTAATCATGCATGCCGCTATTCCTCCTTGTAACTCAGCCCTGTGTCGCCCGATTACCACTTTGAGGTGTAGTTCGAATGACGTAGCTTCTGTCCGGAGCAGCTCAGCCAAGTGTTTCTCCTTGATGATCTTACGATGTTTTGGTTTTGCCGATTTTATTCTTGAGGAAAACCCGCTTTGCAGTATGTACATGCAGCCAGGCCCACAATGGTTGCATGTTCGCTCCTTTTTTCTAATATATATATAAAAAAAAAGCTTTCTTCCAGAGGCAGAACTAGAAAGGGGCGCAAGTTCAGGATCTAGAACGCCATTTCATTGTGAGGCAACTGTGGGATATTACATATTTTTAAGCATGCGTGTTGATAAGAATGGTCCTGGCTCTAATGCGTGAAAGAAATATGTCCTAAAGTTTCTCCTGCGTTAACTGTGAGCAGTTCAAATTACCAGTGAAAATTAATTGACTGGGGTATCAAAAATAATTTTGAGGCAAGTGTGGATTATTATCGGGTACGTATAATGGGATAGCGTTTTAAGGCTTTGTTATCGAGAAACTCCAGCGTCAGCAATGTGATGGAAAAATCCCGAAAATTGATCTGACAGGTCGTGGTAGATAAGTGACATCGTCGGGTAGTGAGACATCACGAGACAAAGTGACATGGCCGAATTGGCAGGCATAGCCGTATTGGGATTCGCCTCCAATTAAATGGGAGCGCGAGATCGGAATCTATCCTTCCAGGAACCTTGTATCCCGAGTTAGACAGGCTAGCTCTAGCCATGAGGTACTTGTGTACGGCTTTTAAAGCGGGATTTACACTATGTCAGGGGGCCTTTCGCATTATGTGGTATTTTAGGACTGCATGCTAATGAGTCGGTGTGAGATAAACGATGCGGCACAATGAAAGGTTACTATTTAAACAAGAAGTAAAATGAATAGATTGAAACGAGGACGTGCGAAGAAAGCGGTAAACGCAAGCCATTAACAGAGTGGAGAGGAGAGGAGAGAGGAGCTTCTTGGTTTGGTTTGGTTTGTGGGGTGTAACGTCCCAAAGCGACTCAGGCTATGAGAGACGCCGTAGTGGAGGACTCCGGAAATTTCGACCACCTGGGGTTCTTTAACGTGCACTGACATCGTACAGCACACGGGCGCCTTGCTTTTCGCCTCCATCGAAAAGCAGCCGCCGAGGCCGGGATTCGATCCCGCGTCCTTGGGAACAGTAGTCGAGCGCCGTAACCACTGCGCCACCCCGGCGGGGCAGAGGAGCTTCTGTGTTCCCTCAATTTTTAAATGAACAGATTGAGATAAATGATCAAAGCTTCCGATAAGTACAAATTTTTTCTCTGATGTATGTTGCCCTGCGCTCCTAAAAAGCTAATTCAGCCTGCTGTTCAAAACTAATCGAGTGGGTTTTTGAAAATCAATAGAAGTAAAATCCTGCCGAGGCAACATCTGCGGATAATATATAATTGCTTTAATGAAGTTAAGCAGTATGTGAAAAAATAAGGTTCAAAAATTATTTTCCAGAATATGTCCAACAATATGGGGCATTGGGGTTCACATGCAGTAGTTATTAGACCTGCACAGAGGCGCAATTCGGGCACCCCCTGTAAAAGCGGGATAAATGAAGGGATCAGTGAATACTGTATGCACGCGAAGGAGAATTCGCAAGGGAAGCCACAGACGGGAGCCACTAGAGACAGTGTCTTATTTTTTTTTTTTTAGTGTGGAAGCATACAACCTAACTGGACCCTCCCTTGTGTACACGTACTTGCATAGGTGTGGCAAAGCGTAGTCAGTGCGCATGCGCAGCCGGCCTACGGGTTGGCTAGTATACCGTCTATGCTAGCACTTATCCACTATGCTAAACCTCTCTATTAACGCTGTCCTATCATACCCTTGCAGGCGGAGCTTAAGTGCACCGCGATATTTATATGTACTTTATTGTGTGCATTCTGGTAAAGGAATGGTATTGATGTAACTTTGGGAAAACAATAATTTGGATCCCGGTGAATCTGCTCAAGTATCTTACGAAAACAGGGCTGAGAACTGGTTATCAAACGCTGTCTTAGGTAACCAGGTAACCTCGATTTCTGTTCTAGGCAGACTTCAAACGAAGGACGACCGTTTGAGTCGTGGCCAATCTCTGATCTGAACCTTTGTCTATTTGGAAATACTTTTTTCCGTGCCTTCTACTGCCTTTTTTTAATGCTTCGTGGCCTAGGCGCACGCAACAAAGTAATAGATATGTAAATACAGATGCTACACAAAGGCAGATCCTCAAGTTACAAGAAAGAATACTAGCATGTGAGCTTACTGCATGGTATTTTCGATCACCCTAATACACATCCTAAAGCATTCTGATTGACACATGTTTATCATCTTCAACTTTTATCTTTCTTTTTAGCTTTTAAACCCTTGTCTAATTCAAGCCGGCGAGCAAGTTAGGAATTTGTCAGATGATCACATCATGTTATGATTTTGCTTATTCCAGCATTTGATTTCATTCATTTTGTTTTGCAAACAAAAAATATTGCCACAGTTATTTTCCTTACGTGAACGGCGGCTAAAAACTTGTCCACATAGAATGCCTCTGCATTTTCTTTTGTCTGCCACTCTCTTTCTGAACGACCAGTGTCACGCGCCGGTGCAAAATACGTCAAGGGAACTGAAAAGGACAGAACTCTACGAAAATGAGCCGCTTGTGTGAATAAAAATAAACGTAACGAATAAAAACAAGAATAGATATATAGAGAGAAAGCGCAAAGGAAAAGCCATCTTTCTTCCTTTTATTTTTTCACGTTTGTCGGCTTCTTCCCTCTGCGGGTGTCGATAGGATTGCGTGCTTCGCAGTCTAACATGTCTTGCTCGAAAATCCAATCGCCGCGCCTGCACTCTGGGTGCTCCCCCAGCTAACCCTTGGAATAGGGAATGACTGCTTTGCTCTTTCTACTGCCGCACCCCTCTGCGTTTGTTTAGCAACGTGTCACGACATCTTTATTTTATATGATTTTTGCATAGCCACGCACGTATGGAAATCCGAGACGGCTTTATCCGTGGTCGAGCGCATACTTATATCGCCACCTCGCAGGGCCCCTATCCGATGCATTCTTAAAACCTAACAGTGCTCCACTGCATTTTACTGCACAAAATTTTTCATTTCGTTTTTCTTCTTTGTGACGCCATTCTTTGCTGTTTTTGGCCGCCAGCAAGACCAAATAGAAAAAAGTTTAGAAACAGAAAAATAATTAGGAAGAAGGGGGGGGGGGGGGACTAAAGATTATGCATGTCTTATTCATACGTCGCAGTCTTACTACGCCCTGTGAAACGTCGACACTGTAAGAAGTTCGGAGAAATGTTTAATATCGAATAAATATAGTGAGCTCATAAGCTATCTGCCATCTTATTTGCCGAACAGTCTTCTATATTGCATTTCATCAAGCAATTTACGTAATGTTCTTTCTATCTTGAGACGCTAGGAACCCGCAGGTAATGTTTCAGGAGAAAACCAAACATGCAGCTGTGCGCATTGAGACAATGGACCAACATATTGGCAGTATGACGACGCCAGTACAACTGCTGAGTCTAGCGAAGTTTGTTTGGGGCACTTTCGGACAATATATATATATAGAACAAATCCCATTTCAGTCGCGATTTTCAAGGTCTTGCATGGTTGAACCTGCTGTCATGCTGAGAGATTTAAAATCTTCCATTGAAAGACTAGAGCGCAGGTTCCTTTCTTATAGGCTGTCTCGTAACTATGCTCTTGATACCTAACCTGCACAGCTGAGTCCTCTATAAGTTCGCGAAGGGTACCCTCTCATTTATGTGCCTTGGGCAACGATGTAGCGGGCACTTTCATCCACGAATAGTCCATTAGGAAAATTATCACAAGATATCAAGGCACACTTGAGAGAAACAATGCCAAATCATTTCCTACGCTTTGTTTTCAGTACTCCAACCAAACATAAGTTACCAAAAAAGTAACAAAACCTCAAAAAAATTTGCCAAACAGCTTTTGAACAGTTTTTGCTTTTATTGCGGCGTGAATGAATAAGTGGGGCCTGGCATTGTCCGCGCTCTGTGCTTTCGCTCGGTGTGTGCGGGGACGTAAGAACCCTTGTGTGCCGCCCAGACTTTAACGTGGAGAACTGTGTACTACACGCTTCCTTCAAAAGGGAAGGAGTGCGCGTAGGATGTATCTGACGCTAGAAAAATCATGCCACTGATGTCCGACATGCCCTGCCCAGGATACCACGTCGGCAGCACGCTGACGCAGTGCTGGGCACAATTTCTCCCTTGGCTACGCTGCTTGCCACAGTGCTGCATCATTCGCGGGCTTGTTTCAGCGCTGCGCTCTTGTGCGCACCTCCCAGAATCTAGGTCGAAACTTGTCGAATTTATGTCTTCATTAAGCTGCAGGTTTGTGAAGGAGGAAGCCGTAGTGTTCCTGAAACGTCTTTCATTTTTTGACCAAGGTCAGTTACCAGAGAACTTCAACTACGATTACTGACCTGACATAGGGTTGTAAGGTTGTATGAAAACAAAAGCGCCAACAATTTGAAAGTTAGCTAAAAATGTTGCCAATGGGAGAAAACATTTAGTTTACTCGCGAAAATGCCGCCATCGTACAAGAAAGCAACTATGTTTCAGGTTTATTTTGCCGCGACACCTGAATTGTTAGCTTTATCGTCAAAAAGCAATGTCGCGCTGTATTTTAAAACTGCAAACACGTCAATTTCTGTGCTCAGGATGTAGGCGCCATTTTTGTGTGTCCACCTTTAGTAAATAATCCAGGAGCCGAGTCAGACTTGTCTCAGACAAGGCGATGTAAAAACTAGTATGTTGCGCATTTACCAACGTCTAGAAATATCACATATACAGCTATATAATTCACTATATCCCAGCTTCTCTATCAAAGAAGAGACGCCGAGTGAATTGTAGGGTGCAGGTAGCGTGGAAGTTTAATATGGAGGGAGACACTCGGAGAGCAGGACAGTCAGCGCTGTAATATATTTTGTTCCCAGGAAAGCGAGAGGTTCAAGAATGTTCACGTGAAAAACAAAACCCACCATTTGTTTTCATTTTCTTCGAAATATACTGTGATCAAGCGAAGAATAGGCAAAACCTGTTATCGCATATGCTAACTTACTTTAAATATTTATTAAAAGAATCAGCTGATTCTTTTAGCGTATTTGAAAGGACCAGAAACAAAAAAATCTTAACCAGATCAAATGTCCTCAATCAGATTTTACAACAAACAGGTGAACTTAAGCAAATGCGCACACCGCGTACTTCACGCTCCTCAAAGGCTGGTATAAATAATGCCCGCTAGCGTTTTGCACCATTTCAGTAGACACGTCTGTGGTAGATCTTGTAGCGCCTTTCAGGTGCAATCACAACTTATTCTTGAAGATAGCAACAAGCAGTTTGTTAGAGATTCCGTTCCGTAGGTGAACCTTTGCCCATTGACGACCTCTCTATTCTCTGCAATTTTCATGAACAGTGCCACATTTTCGGTATCACACTTAATTTCCATATAGAAAATAATTGAAATTTTAAAGAGAAAATTATGTGTTGAGAAAAATCGATAGTGTGCAACATGTTACCTAAAAAAAAAAAAAAACAAAAAAAAAAAAACGCCAGAATGTAGCCAAGTCGCCACCCTAAAAGTTCGGTCGCTAGACGCCTGTAAAAGTAGCCAACTTGATGATAAATTGCCGAATCTAGCAACCCTGTTCTAACGGTATGTCATCGAATTATCAGCGATAGCCTGTTGGCAGTTAATTTATAGTCTGAGTTGGAGCAGATTTTGGAGGTATACTCATTTCGACCGTCGGCCTATATGGCCACCAGCCGAAATAGTGAGGCCTGCCGATAACCATGACGAACTTCTGGGGCTATAGCATCCAGTTTCAGAAATAGAAGATACAGGCCTCAGAGATGGTCTCCATCGGTATCATCACTCTGCCCTCTTCGTACCTGTATGATTCACAGCACTGAATCCTAATCACAACAGCTTTTTCGTACCTGTACAGTACACCATCCGCAAGTATTTGTCAAAAAACGCATTGAAGAATGTCAGATGCTCTTTCTGGTGATGGGTTTATAGTTAACGCAGTGCTCTACTATAGACAAACCTTCTAAACATACCGCAGTAGTGATACTTAGCTACGCCTGGCATCCGCTGTTAAGGTGACGTCTGTTTGCCCTCAGTTATATTCAGCGCATTTTAAAAAGCAGGAACAGCTAACAGGGCAACAAAAAGTAAACGAAGACATAAACCAGTAGTTATCGGTTCCCGAGCCGATAATTCAGTTTTAATAATAGCCCCCCTTCTAACGGTTTCCTATCTCGAGCCGATAACTCAGTTTCAATAGTAGCCGCCTTCTGGCGGTCTCCTATCATCCTCCAAAGCGTCATGCGAATGCGCTTGCTACGCGAACACGCAGCAGTCTAAGGAAGGACAAAGGGATAGCGAACTCTTTACTTGTGCTTTGGTTCTGTGTTACTGTATGAAGTTTAGAGCGATGTTTTTATTCTCCTAATGTGCTTTTCTTCTGGTATCTCCCCAATCTGTTCCCGAATACCACTAGGCTCCGTAAACCTATTCATTTCTCAAAAGCCCTCTTCACCCTTAAGGTTTCGTCTCGCTCCTTCCTAATGTGATCCCTTCCGTCTTTATCTCCCCCATTCCTCTTGTTTATTGTTTAGAGATTCTACATGTTTCTTCACGACTTTCGCTGTTTGTTGCCCTCGTGTTCTTGTGCTTATTTCTTGCGCGATATTTTGGCAATATCCATTCTAGCTATGCTCCGGGGCACAAGGCACACTATAGCAGCACGAGCAGCCACGCGCTGCTTTCGGCTCTACAAGTAGATTGAGCAGCTGGTTGGAAATACGTCCAGTGTCTGAAAAAACACGCTGAATTAAAGACGGCTTCATGCATTCGATCCCCCCAACTGATCACTGTTTTCAGCCAGCACCTTTCCGGAGCGGAGCTGCATCCTGGCGTCACTGCCCTCCGGCATAGTTAAAAAAAAAAAAAAAAAAAAAACAGCACACCGCAGCCACTGACACCAAGACACGAATCCGCGAAAACCACAGCGTAGACACGTACAGGTCAGAAGTGACGAGGAAGGCATAAAATAAAAACAAAAAAGAATTAAGGAGCACATACTTGCACTTTCAGTGAAATTCCTAGGGACGGAAGCAAAACCACGTTGTGCGCCAGTTATTGGAGTGTAGCTTGCTGCTTTCCGCCCGTTGGTAGAGCAAGACAAACAAAGGCAAACTTAACGAAAGAAAAACAAATTTACTGGAACAGTGAAAAGCGAGGACGCATACCACTGACCGCACTCAGGCTTGCAGGCACAACTTTCCCGTCGAGTAATCGGCGTGCCTTTTTATTATGGCAGGCTGTGCACTGCTCATCTCTCGTGTGCATCACACGAACAAAGTGTCATCGCTGTTGCGACACGTGCGGGAGTCGCTACAAGCATTAGTAGTCAATGGTGGAGACAAAAGTGTGCGCAAAATGTGTCGCTGGAAGTTGCTTTCATGACGTCGTCAAGAGACATAGTCTTACCTCATGGTTCGTGTGACCAGCAAATTTCCTTCGCATTGACATTTAAAGAAAATAATTGTGTGACCGCAAGGAGTCGAACAACTATGCCTCCAAGTCCCCAGCCCAGCGCACTACAAATAACCACTACTCATTTACTTTTAGTAATTATCAGGAATCAGTAGGGCGCTAAAAGAAATGAGAACAGCGGCAGTATGTAATAAAAAGATTCTAACAAAAACAATTTTAGAAAGCTACATCGCTCACGAGTATAAGTGTACATTAGTGGTTTAATGACACCGACGCCCGACTTCACAAAATTAAAATCATCCAATCCTTTCATCGGAGTTCGAAGGCTGACGGTCGGATCTTAACGGAACTGGTATAGTATAACTGCAGAAAGTCGTCGATTAGGTGTCAACAACATCGCGGCAGCCCTAATAATTTTGCATTCTCCAAATGCGGTTTCCTCAGCGACCTCTATTTTTTTTTTTTTTAGTTCATTGCGCCATTATGGTGCCTGCTATTCCACTTATGCTTCAAGGCACACACAGATGAGGCTGAGCTAGATGTGGAGGCAAGAGGAAACTTCTCTTGCATAAAGATGCCTACAGTTCCTTTGCTACTTCTAAGAAAATCAGCTCGCCGCAATATGCCTTAGAATTATGAGCAGCACCATGTATATACTTGAAAGGGCCGCCGCTATACCCATACGTTTTTGAAATGAATGTCGGGTTGGTTTCAACATCTCTCAGCCCTACCGCAATCAGTCTTCGTTTTACGCTTGATAACCTGATCTCGAAGTAGTCTCGTTTATGTTCATTTTGTCTCGTTATCCACATAATTCGAGGCCACCAGCGAATAATCGGCGAATAATCTAAGAACGGAGTGAGGCGCCAGATCGAAATATGAAAGTCTGGGCGTGCTTCATTCCGTAATTGGATCTCGTTTATGGGATGTACACCTGTCTTTTAAAGGGATGCGTCTCTCTCTCACTATCGTCGCTGATTACGTTGGCGTCCTATTTTCAGTGGAGCCTCGTTAGCGTTCATGACCCGACTGCAGCACTGATGAGTCTTTGTTGATCTCCGCATATCACCCCGCCACGGTGACTCAGTGGTTGCGACGCTGACGGGTGAAGCCAAACACACGGGATCGAATTCCGGCCTCGGCGGCAACTTTTCACTGCAGGCGAAAAGAAATGCGTCCGTATGCTGTGCGATGTCAGTGCACGTTAAAGAACCCCCAGTGGTCTAAAATTCCGCAGCCTTCGACTACGGCCTCCCTCATAGCCTGAGTCGCCCCATAAACCAAACCAACAAATCAAACCTGGTCTCTGTATTTTGCGGGCAGCTCTTCTGCATTCGTATTTTCCTCGTTTCGTGTCCGAGGTGACCAAGCGCTCAGCACGCTCGGCTCCTCAGCCTGACGATTCAGATATCATCTCAACCACGATGGGCCCACCGTGTTAGGGTGGAAGTAGCACGCAAGAAGCCCGTGCACTGTGCAATGCGTGTGCATGGTAACGAGCTCCAGATGGTATAATTTATTCTGCAGCTTTCTACTATTACGTCTCTTATACCCCGGACCTCCTTGGTATGTTCAACCTCCCACACTAAAGCGATCAATCTTTTTTTTTTTTTTTTCGGGTACTCCTACGAATAACAGGAACGGCTGGCTTAAAAAGCCCTTAGCGTCAAAAATCCGCACTAAAGTGTACTAAAGTCTATTCCTGTTAGGTGTCCATGCCCTTTTCTTTCAAAACGAAGTTTTAATTTCATCTTACCTATCTTCGCTCTTTGCAAACTTATTTTCTCTCTCTTTTAGTGTTTTATGACACTCCCTTGCATAAATATGCTTGATTATATTGCAACAAGAGCTTTAATATTTCCCAGATGATTCGAACAGTTCCATTACAATGAAAATTAATTATTTTTGAAAGTTTGGAATCCTACAAGCTATTCTTCAGTTCTCAGTCGGAGATCGATGCTGAAACATAGTTTTTCACAACGCAAAAATGAGCTTGCCCTTTTATTTGACGTTCTGTGCTCCACTTGTGCAATTTATCAATGTGTTCGTTCCACTTGAGGTAATCTTAGGTTTCCGAAAATTACCGGACACGAGGCTGTAGTGTGCAGAGGAAAGTACCTTAGTGTCGTATCTCGCCGTTGTCGGAAATGCTCGCGATGAGGCATGTATTTTCTCCCTACTTACGTAAGACAATGTAAGAACTAATATCACACAGCTTTCGAATAGCAGCGGTCGGCAGTTGAGCGCCTAAATACTGAGCCATTGTGGCGGTTTTCAGGCAAAGATCGAGTGCCACTTTTTGTGCAGTCGCACAAGGAAACTTCCCTGTGTTTCAACAGAGGACACAAAAAACCTCTTCAAACTTCACATAGTGGGAGCAGCTGAAATCGGCAAATTAAAGCAAATAACACAAATTGAAAGAACCTCCATCAATAAACCAAGAAGGGCACCACAAAGAAGGTCTTGTTTTACTATTGTTTGCGAAACACAATTACAAATGCATATTTTAAAACAAGGCCTCATTGATTCCACTAATAAGGCAATATTCTGTAGAAGAACAGCAATGTTAATTGGTCACAGTACAATGCTTTCTTTTATATTTTCTTTACACATGAAACTCTGTTTAGTGAACGTAATCTTTTCATGAAACAAGTTACCTGAAACATAATGTGTTTTAGTCCGAAAATTCTTCAAGCGCCAGCATAACAAGATAGAGATCGCCTGCATTCAACAAATCCAAACGGGTTACAATACTATTATTCTTTTCACAGTCCTCTCTAAACTCAAGCATGCGCAAACAAAAAACGTCGCAACCTTTCCTCTCTGTGGTGAAATTGTGCAAATGACGCACAACAAGGCGTTACGGCGTGCTCACGGTGCAGCAGGTCCTTGCGCGGCATACGTAGCAGCGTCATCGTTGTGTCGCATAGGCCTCAGGAAACAAAGCAGCAGGAAGGGTTAACACCAACACCGCTTATGAGCCATAACATTAGTCGATCACAAATCAGTACTGCTCTAGAGAGTGCGGCTTTCGGTATCGGCCGGTCCATTAGGCACGGCATCCGTCACCGGGAAAACGAACTAGTATCCGTTTTCTTCTCAGAGGGACCTACTGCGAAGAATTGGAAAGCTGAAGCTATACACTGCTTCGTGTAGTCGATATGAAAGAACTGTGGCGCATGTACTCTCGTGTTGGAGAAGGTACATAGAAGGGAGTGAAAAAATCAGATTTAGGGTCGATATGGCGCTCACCACGGGAGACATTGCGGCTCAGCCTTCATCCAAGGACTTTCTTGTACTCAGATTCCTATAGTCACTAAGAAGGCTTTTGAATGATAGAGTGAGGGATCGAATGTTCAGAAACGTTTAGGAGCGAGTTTTAAAAGTGCATAAGGATAAACCGCTTCCATTTAAATCCATCTTAGTTTCATATGTTTCAGCACAAGGTGGTGCGCAACATTTGGCCCGTGGTACCGTGCATTGGTAGTGTTTACTCATAAGAATCCCTGCTGTAATATCTAGGCTTGTGCCCGCATTACACTCTTTGATTTCAAGCCTAGTCAGCACGTATACGGGCAAGGCGCTAAAAATATCTTCCTTCTCATCGACCATTACTGAATCATGCAGCCCTTACCGCCGCCGCTAAACCTGCTGCGGCGCATACGCGGATTACGGTTCGTAAATTCTGATAACTCTCAAAGAT
Source organism: Amblyomma maculatum (assembly GCF_055883805.1). NCBI lineage: Eukaryota > Metazoa > Arthropoda > Arachnida > Ixodida > Ixodidae > Amblyomma > Amblyomma maculatum. The sequence continues at coordinate 22,213,068 of NC_139345.1, read as the reverse complement.
TTTAGTAGCGCACGCCACGTCCTGATCATAAATCCCTGCGCGAAATCGTCCAGTTAATCCGATACCACGAAAAGACTAATGGCAGGAAAAACCTCGCGGCCTACGGCGTCCACCGTTGTCACGCAATGTCCGTGATTGGCCAACGGAGTATGTGCCGTATTGAGAGCATGTCCCATGACAGCAGAATGTTTGGCCATCGAGGTGGGTGGCATATCAGATATTATGTGATATACTCGAGTTGGCAAGTTCTTTGCTAAATGGCAAGTAAGCTAGTCAAGTCGCATTTCAGTGCGCGGTGGATGCGCCTAGGTGGCATGCTGCGCTTTGTTGTGTAATTACCTGTCTAGACAGTTTTTGTATCAGGTTGGAATGGAGCCCCAATCAATGCCGCCTTTATCTATCGTACTGCAAAAAAATCGTTTCACGCAAGTGGAGAAGGTGACCGTGGTGCTATGTTGCTGGCGACGAAGTTTCGGCAGCTGCACAGACTCAGCATATGTGGAGAGAAGCGGTTGCGGTGGAGCAGGAGCGGTCGAGAGGACTTCGTATTGCTTTCGGAGCATGCAGTATGAATAAGTAGCTCCTAAATGTTTCTTCGTATTACTCGCCTTAGAACACCTCACTTCGTACACCTGGAAGCGGTGGTTATGAATGCCACAGCTTTTCTCCTGTAACCATTCCAGTCTAGGCGTTTTAACAAAGATTTTTTCGTTTTTTTTTTCTTATATGCAGTTTGAGAGCTCATGTGAAAAACGAACAAAATGATATTCACATTGCGCGGAGCAAAACGCAAATTCGCCTTGATGCGGTATCAAAATTTTTATTCCTGGAGAATAGCTGGATGTGTTCAGTTTCCAAGTTTATGGCCGCTATGCATTAACTGAGATAATGTGACCGTCTTGTGACCAAGAAATGTGGTGTGTTCGTGAAAGATTTGGCTGTCTAGAGTCACTGATCCGAGTGAAGCATTGGCGTCAATAGTCAAACCAATTGCTTTCGTAGAACTGTTGCATGGCATGCCTGATAGTCCATATTAGCCTTACTTGCTTCTATAATGTATCCTCGTGACAAAGAAACCAGTTGCGTTGTAACGCACACACGAGAAATGTAAGCCATCGTTCTGAGTTTAGTGACATTTTTCTTTTTTGTCCGCGTTGTTGACCTGCGATGTCAGCATTTACATTAAACGCCAAAAAGAGCTGTAAGTAATCATCAGAAACCCACTCAGTACCCATGCGGAGCGCCCGGGTTCACACCAAACTTTATTTTTCATGCCCTCCCGATAAAACATCCGAAGCGATGACGACAATGCGAGTCAAAAGACAATGCAACCCGAACACACCGGCAGATGGCAGGGTAAGAAATGAAGATATGAAGGCGGGCCGCGAACGTTAGGGTCAGGGGAGAAGGAAGCAAACAGAAAAGAAAACAAACAAACCAAGTTGGTTGGCAATAGCTCACAAAAATCCTCGCCCGCTCGGATTTCAGCACATGTATGCGTCTGTCAGTAAGAGTGTGTGCAACTTTTGTAATTTATACATTGATAGTTGAGAATAAGAAAAGGCTGGCGGGTAGCAGAGAGTGCTAGTTCCATTGGCACACTCAACAAGAGCAATTCGTCCCCAGTGCACCGGACAGACGTGCAGCCCACACGCAGACGGGCAAGAAAGGTGGCGTCGGGATAGCCAATTGAATTTGGCCGTCCCTTCCAGACAGCGGCCGTGCCAAGGGAGGCGGCGAATGCGAAAACGCAATCAGCCGCTCGGGAAGACGCTCTTCATGCGAGAATGCACTTCCGAGTTGCTTATGGGGCCGCACGCGAGTGCAATGAACAAGCCTAACACAGTGCGATCTCTCATGTCGACCTATGGCAGCCCTTCTTAGAGTGGGCATGTTCCTGCGTCGTAACATCACTATGCGAACTGGAGCAAGTATATATATATGCCTGCTCTCCAACTATAATTATTCCGATCGGCCGACATGACACACTACTTCAAAGAGAACCGGCTGGGCCTACTAAAAGCAAAGGTCTCCGACTACAATTAGTGTTTTTTTCTTTACTTTAATGCTACTGCAGGCATGGCTCATTACCACACTGCAAGAAAAAATATGTACACTTCTTTGTTCACTCTGCTTTTACTCGTTCACTCCTACATCCTACAGGCAGCCCTGCTGCTGCAAATGAGATGTTTTACAACCTCCTTTTTTCGGATTTTTGTTGCGATGTCTTCAGCACTAGGAAGCAGTCACTTCAGTCGAGGGAGATGTTCCTTGAAGCGTGACACAGCAGGCATCGTTCTTTATTTGAAAGCAATATGGATAAATGTGTACGCGATACTCAAAAGAGTAATATGCCAACACGACATAGAACTGAGTGCCCGTCCATTTAACGCATTCTCGTTTTTTTTTTTTTTTTGTTCTTTCAGAAAGTACATCTCTGTAATATCGTCCACTCAGGACCTTTTTGCCCCATTGTTTAGAAGCAGCACTTCAAGGACAGCCGAACGTTTGCCATATGCAGCTGACTATATCGGAGCCTGAAGTGTTCAACAGCGTCTTTAATGCATCATTTGGTATTTGATGCAGCGTTTTTGTCCCTCGCATAGTTACATGGTCCAGCTGGTTAAATTTGATCTGAATGGATTTTTCTACGATGGTGTAGTTACGAAAGATGCAAAGAACAGTGCAGCTGCCATTCAACTCTCGTATGAATAAAGGCTTGAGCAAGCGATCGTGTCCATAGTAGCCCCTTCACCATGTTCGCATCAGCGCTATCAAATTGTAGAATTAACCTTCTCTTCGACGTATACTTTTGTTTTTATCGATCCACTTTAGCGTGCACCTATCCACATTGCATTACTAGCACATCTTTTCTGTTTCGCACTAAAATAGCATATCTAAGCGTGTGCTTAGACCATCGCTAAAATATACGAAGGATACAAGTTTTATTTCAAGTACTATACGGGAAGCTTTGGTTGACTACTGGACTAGAATAAATATTATAGACATATTCGCCTGTGCATGAGAAAAGCAATGCAGCTTGTACCTTTGCTAGTAAAACTAAGAAACTAGTTTCAAGCGCCTAAATTCAGCTCATATGGGTAAACTATTACTGGAAACTATTTCATGCAAATTCTTTAGCATCTGTGTCTGGCGCCATTAGCTCTGCTATAATAGCTACGGATTCATCATACTAGCATATAGAGGCCTGCTTTAGCACAACCGCTTGTAACAATCGACCCCTGTAAAATATGCCGAGTGCCTGCTTGTACATGCATCTTAGCTTTTGCCAATCATCCACGACGGCCGAAAGCATGTAGTTAGAGTATATATCAGTGAATTGATTAATTTTAGTAACAGTAGAGAACCACGCACAAAATGCGAAAATAAACTGCAAATGAATAATTCACAAGATCACGACTAAAAGATATCACACGACACGAACGTTTGGGAGAATTGTAAGAGGTGGAGATGCCAGACTGATAGAGGATAACCTGGCCTGCCACTCTTCACTGGACAAGAGGCACGATGTGTTACGCCGTGAGCAGAAAGAGATTTGAGAAACACATCTAATGGCAACTGCTAACCGAGACACGTCTTACGCAAGAAATGAAGAAGAGTCCACCATTGCTTCGCGAGCTTTACAGCCAAGTGGTCAGTATAAGGTCCTACGAGTGTGGTCCGCTGTGGTAAAATACTAGGAAAGCGGCCTTCGCCATACGAAAACGTTCAGTGAATTGCACGGAATGAAGGTAACGCTTATCCTGACGAGGGAATGTAGGAGGAGGTCTTTTTTAGGTATATTATGGTGAACGCAAGAAACAAAGCACCTTACCTGTGGAAAAGAATGATTTCAATAGTGTAAACTAGAATAACATTTCGGAAGAATTTTCGGTAACGTGGCTATTGCAGATAATGCACATAACATATCTAGAGCCGATAGCAAATTTTCTAATTATTATCATAGAGCGAATTTCGATATAAAGGAACGTCCTAAAATGCAGTGCGTGAAAGCTGTTATAGTTCATTTGTTTTAAATTAGAGTCCTCCATAAAACAAAGAATAAAAAAGTATGGGGAACACTTAAGCTCCGTCTTTAAAGGTATCACCGAAGCAATGTTATGGACTATGGAAAATCTTGCTTTTCCAGGGACTATAGCAGAAGCGTTAATGGCTCCCTTGTCCGCCTCCCTTTACATGTCCTCGTGCCTTTGCTACCAGCACGATCACGAATGCTTGAATTTTTGCCTATGTTATATCACCGATACTCACAAGCATAGCTTTAAGTTAACATATTATGTGCAGGAGTACACAACATAAATATAACGCTGCGCATTAATCAAGTCCGATATGAGGGTGCTTGCGTGGCCTAGAAATAGCGTGTCTCATTCGAGATCCCCTCCCCATCTCTCCCTCCTCTCTCAAAAAAAAAAGAAAGAATGGGCCAAGGGAAGGCAGCTCCTTTGAAGATGGAAGCAGAAGCCTGCCGGAGGATCGCCAGTTATATTCGCTCGCAACGCAGACACCGACAACGCCTACGCAGGATTCTCTCGAGAACGGGACATTTAAAGCTATCCCGTTATTATGGTGCAAATATTTGTCCTTTGCTTTAGAATTACCGTTCAGCGCGCTTTGTAATCTGTTTAATTCATGCGAACTCTTGTTAATATCAGAGACGTTTCAGGATGGCCGCGCGAGCACATGCGTTTGGTGAAAAATTAACGCCAAAGCGTTTGAGTACATGCCTAGCTGTAGTACGTGCGCCATTAAACTATTCAAGTAGATTGACGCTGACAAGTCTGCCAAGTTGATTTGCTCCATATTTCTTTGGGTTCAGTAATACTCTGCTAATTTGGCGACTGATACCAACGTGCGTAAGAGGCAAAGATTAGCAAATACTCCTTTATTGGTTATCAGTATTGAACGGTACAAGGATGATCTGCTCAGTTGAAAAATATTACGGTAGAAGCCTTTAATGGCTCATCCTCGCGGCCACGATTGTGTCCGTCCGTCCGTCCGTCCGTCCGTAACGCTTTATTTAAGGCCAAATCATTTAATGGCTCATACTTTCGGCCATGTCTCTGTCCTTCTGGCCACGACAATGCCACACCTTAGCTAGACCTAGTCACAAACTAATGGCTAAACATTCACTAACCAGTACTAACTATTGTCTAACTAGTTACTAACTACTACTAATTGGCCATTAGTCATGAGTAAATAGGGATGAGTAATGACAGGCTTACTGTGACATGAATGAATGAAAACTTTACTTCCATCGAAAAGGAGCCCTTCATCTCCCGCCTCCGGCAGACTTGTTGTTGTTATGAACTTTATTTTTCCAACGATGTAGGAGGCTCCCTACTCCCCGCCCCTGGTACGCAGGCCTATGGGACGGAGGCCGGGGCCTCCGCGACTAAAGACAGGCGAAGCGCCAGTGTTTCTTCGCGGCTTCAGGCATCAGGCGGATAGCTTGCTGCTGGTTTGCGGGGGACTCGCTCCGCAGTAGCAAGCAGTTCCCAGGCTTCTCTACTATTTGTTTTCCTTGGCGCCAGGGGAATCAAGGCATTGCCAGATTATGTGATCCAGAGTACCCCTTTCTCCGCAGGTTTCGCATTTATCGTCCGCCTTTTCCTCTACTTGCGTGTGGAAAAGCCAGACGGGACTTGGGAAATTCCCAGTTTGCAGGCGCCGCCAAGCGACGGTCTCATTGTTAGTTAGCGTTCGGTCCGGTGGTGGCAGGGACCTTCTGCTAAGTCTGTAGTGTTCTAAAATTTCCTTAAAAGCTTGCAGCCTGTCGTCCATTCCATCGCAATCAGGCGGCTCTACGGCTGCCCGGAAGTAGAGAGCTCGGGCTAGCTCGTGCGCCGCCTCGTTGCCGGGGACGGACTCGTGCGCGGGGGTCCAAATAATTAGAATCCTTCTTTCAAGTTTTCCTTTCTCTAAAATTTTGGCTGCCTCCTTCGAGACCCTCCCTTTTCCAAAGTCCCAGACAACTGTTTTGCTGTCACTAATAACTATGCTCGCTTCCGTTCCAACGCAAGCGAGCGCTATTGCAACTTCTTCAGCCGTGTCTACATTTCGGCTTCTAACGGACGCGGCGGCGGCGGGTACGAAGCCGCCACCGACTTCCCGCTAGCCGCGTCCACGTAGGCGACCTCCCCTAGCTTCATTTTCCCCGCTTTCTTTGCGAGAGTCTCGGCCCTCTTTTGTCTTCTCTCCTTGTTGTACGTAGGGTGCATGTTTTTAGGTAGTGGGGGCACTATTATATATTCGTGACACTTTCGTGGAATGTCTACTTTGTGGCTTGTTCCTCTATCCGACTGCAGTCCCACCCAGCCGAGGATGGTTCTGGTTCTGCTCAATCTTTCTAGTTGCGCCATGCGCACAGCCTCCGCTAGTTCCGTCCAATTGTTGTGCACCCCCATTTCGAGGAGGCATTCAGTCGAGGTCGAGATGGGTAATCCCAGAGCCCTCTTCGCGCATCGTCTGATGAGTGCGGCTTTTCTCTGCTATTCGTCGTCTGATCGGATGTTTAGGAATGGTGTGGCGTAACATATGCGGCTAGTGATGTAAGCCTGCATTAGTTTCAGGAGGCTCTGTTCCTTAAGGCCCCGACCCTTGAGTGCGATTCTCCTGAACAGACCCGTGACTTGTTTCTTTACCGTGGTATCGTTGTACCCATCTGCTTGTAGAAACAGTCCCAGGATCCTAATTTGTTCGACTTTTGGCACTATTTGGCCGTCTACTGTTACGCTGATGTTTATCTGGCGTTTGCACCTGAGCGCCTTCGGGTTGTAGGTAAACAGTTCAGATTTTTGCGGAGAGCACGAGAGGCCCCTTTCAGCCGCGTAGGACACCACGGTGTTCGCCGCCGCTTGCAAGCGCTCCTCGATGCTGGCGTCACTCCCCTGGGTGGCCCACAGGTTGGCGTCATCCGCGTGCATGCTGAATTTCAAGTTTTCCACTTTCCTCAGTTCTGCCGGGAGGTTTCGCATGGCAACATTAAAGAGGAACGGGGACAGCATCGAACTCTGTGGCGTACCCCTGCTTCCTAGTTTGACGGTGGAGGATTCAATGTCCTGAAACTTTATTTTTTCTACCCGACAGGAAGTCTTTTACGTAGTCGTACGTTTTCTTTCCGACCCCCAATTCTTGGAGGCCAGAAAGAATTGCCGCCTGTTTTACATTATCGAACGTCTTTGTCAGGTCTAGACCTAGCAGTACCCTCGCGTCCCTTGTTTCGCTTTCTCTAATGTGCCTCAAGCGGATCATTACGTCCTGTGTGCACAGGTCGGGCTGGAACCCAACCATTTCGTGCGGCCACAGGTCGTTAAACTCCATCAAACGCGTTAGTCGCGTTTGGACTACACGCTTCATCAATTTCTCTATACAGGATGTTAGAGATATTGATCGTAAGTTCTCTAGTTTAGGGGGTTTGCCTGGCTTCGGTATCAAAATTATGTTTGCCGTCTTCCACTGTTTTGGGAGGTGGTCTCTGTCCCATACGATTCTTATGTATTTGGTGAGCGTGCGGATGGAATTATCGTCCAAATTTCGGAGAACCTTGTTTGTGATTCCGTCTGGGCCGGGAGCCTATTTTGTTTTTAGGCCTAATATCCGGCAGGGGTAAGGTTTGTGTGTCGCCTACTTACATGTTAATTAGTTTCGCCATGCGTTCCCCGTCCGTGCTCTCGAACGCGTGTCTGACTTTCGTCACTCTTATGCTCGATTGAATTTTCGAATTGTCAGGATCAAGTAGGTGTCTGAGTAGGCTCCACGTATTAGCAAGGCTCATGTTCCCTTCCATCTCGTCACACCTACTACACCAGTTTTGTTCGCAAAGTTTTACTGCGTAATCTTCAATCTCTTTTTTATATCTTGCTATCCTTCGCCTAAGGTTCCTATTCCATCTTTGCGACCGGAGACGCCTCTCTATGCCGCATTTTGCTTCCCACATATGAAGGAGTTTTCTGTCAACCGTCACCGGCGCATCGTCCTTCCGTAGGGTCGTTGTTGCTTTCTCTACTTGTTTCTTAAGCGTCTCTCCATTACATGGTGACATCATCGGCCGGGACGTCATAACCGGATGTGATGTCATCACGACGTCACGCGTGATGATGCCGTCACAAGCCAAGTAACGGTGGTCACAAGCTAATCTAAAAACGCTAGTCACAAGGTGATTCGCGCATACACGAAGCCGACCCCGACGAGCGTCCGATCCAGGCGTCCATGCGGCGCCTTTCATTTGGCTCCTCCTCGAACGCCACACCCCACAGCATACAAAATCACACGCAGTACAGCAGACATCATTAACATTTAATTAACTCACTCATTAATTATTACGTATTAATAAATATTCATTTAATTATATAAAAATAATATTAATAATAATAGGAGTAGTAATAATAATATGAAGAATAAATTGGTTCACAGGAAGGGAAAAGCACCGTATTTGTCACACTTGTTTATGTGGACACCTGACCCGTGCCGTAAGGGAAGGGAGCGAGGTAGGAATGAGAGTGGCAAGTGAGAAAGAGTAGCCGCAGTGGAGAGCTGTAGAGTAATTTCGATCACCTGGGAAACTTTACCGTGCGCTGATATGAAACAGCACACGGACGCCTATTCGTTTCGCCTCCATAGAAACGCAGCCGCCATTAGCGGCTTCTCAGATTGGTTCGTAGGAAAGAAAAGACGCAGTATTTGTCACCATTCTTAACGCCGTAACCGAGCCCTAAGGAACTGATTGATTTATTGGAAAGGAAAGACACGGTAACTCTCTCACTTGTTTTCTGTGGACATCTCAACCGCGCCGTAGAAGAAGGGAGGAAGGTGGGAGTGAAAGTGAAAAGTGAGAAAGAGGAGCCATAGTGGAGGGCTACGCAGTAATTTCGACCACCTGTGATCTTTAATGTGCGCTGACATCGCACAGCATACGGATGCCTCTTCGGCTTGTCGGAGTGCAAAAAACAGAAAGATGTGCCATAGTGGAGGGCTTCAGACCACCGCGCAACAGACGCTTTTGCCTCATCGCACTTCAGGGGCACAAAGTGCCCGCTAGATTTTTAATCTCGCAGTGCTTCCAAGCATAAATTTCTAGGGTCGGATTTGTGGAGCTCCACGTATGAAGAAAAATCCTCGGTAACGTTAAATTCAAGCTACGCATCCAGAACGCACACGTTAACAAACATGCAGGCACGGAGGGCAGACCCTTACCGTCACGCAGGCGGACGTTGTCAATGAAAACGAGGAAATAGCACGCTGGTGCTGCAGTTGCTAGCGGCTACCAGCAGGAAACTCGGAAACGGCCCAGACACTCCGAACCTTTACACAGCCTGCGCTTTGATCAAAATATTGACCAGGCCGCTAATTACGATGATACGCGCCTCGTTGTCTGTGAGTGCAGGCAGGTGCAGGCAGGTGGCGTGCACCTCACTCACTGCTTTGTGTCACAAACCGAGAAGTGCTATAATCACATCATCATCATCATCATCATCAGCCTGATTATACCCACTGCAGGGCGAAGGCCTCTCCCATATTTCTCCACTTAACCCGGTTCTGTGCTAGCTGCATCCACTTGACCCCTGCGAACTTCTTAATCTCATCCGCCCACCTAACTTTCTGCCGCCCCCTGCTACGCTTTCCATCCCTTGGAATCCAGTTTGTTACGCTCAGCGACCATCGGTTATCCTCTCTTCGCACTACATGTCCTGCTCATGTCCATTTCTTCTTCTTAATTTCCACTAGAATGTCGGTAACTTGAGTTATTTCTCTGACCCACTCTGCACGCTTTCTATCTCTTAATGTTACCCCTACCATTTTTCGTTCCATAGCCCTCTGGGTTGTCCTCAACTTAAGCAGAACTCTCTTCGTTAGCCTTCACGTTTCAGCCCCATAGGTGAGTACAGGCAAGATGCAACTGTTGTATACTTTCCTCTTGAGCGATACCGGTAAGCTGCTAGTCATAATCTGCGAGTGCTTGTCAAATGCACTCCATCCCAATCTTATTCTTCTTGTTATTTCCTTTTCATGATCCGGATCTGCGGTTACTACCTGTCCTAAGTAGACATATTCGCCTACTAGTTCCAGTATTTCGCTACCTAATGTAAACTGGTGTTCCTTCCCGAGGCTGTTCAACATTACCTTAGTCTTCTGCATATTGATTTTCAAGCCTACCTTTCTACTTTTTCTGTCTAGGTCATCAATCATTATTTGCAGTTCATCCCCCGAGTTGCTTAGCAAGGCAATGTCATCAGCAAATCGCAGATTACTGAGGTATTCTGCATCTACCCTTATCCCTAACTGCTCCCATTCCAAGTCTCTGAATACTTCCTCTAAACAAGCTGTGAATAGTACTGGGGAGATTGTGTCTCCTTGCCTAACACCTTTCTTTATGGAAATTTTGTTACTTTCTTTATGCAGAACTATGGTTGCTGTGCAGCCACTATATATATCTTCCAGCACTTTCACGTACGGCTCGTTACCCCCTGATTTCGCAATGCCTGCATCACCGCCGAGGTTTCAACTGAGTCAAATGCTTTTTCGTAATCAATGAATGCTATGTATAAGGGCTGGTTATATTCCGAGCATTTTTCTATCACCTGATTGATGGTATGTATATGATCTATAGTAGAGTACCGTTTCCGAAACCCTGCTTGATCCTTTGCTTGATTGCAGTCTAAGGTTGTCCTGATTCTATTAGCGATTACCTTAGTAAATACCTTGTACGTAACCGAGAGTAAGCTGATTGGTCTGTAATTTTTAAGGTCCTTAGAGTCCCCTTTCTTGTGAATGAGGATAATGTTTGCATTCTTCCATGGTTCCGGTACCGTCGATGATAACAGGCACTGCGTATACAGGGTGGCCAGTTTTTCTAGCACGATATCCCCCCCGTCCTTCAGCGAATCTGTAGTTATCTGATCCTCTCCAGCTGATTTCCCCCTTTTCATAGTTTCTAGTGCTTTCTTGACCTCGTCCTTCGTCACTGGTGGAACGTCTGACTGTTTTTCCCTACCGCCAATCTCATTACGGTCCTGACTACTTTGGCTACTGTAGAGATCTGTATAGAACTCCTCGGCTACTTTGACTATCTTGTCCATATTAGTGATGACGTTGCCAGCCTTGTCCCTTATCGCATACATCTGGTTTTTGCCTATGCCCAATTTCTTCTTTACCGCTTTAAGGCTTCCCCCGTTCTTTACAGCATGCTCAATTTTCTCCATGTTATACTTCCTTATATCGACCACCTTGCGCTTATTGATTAGCTTTGATATCTCGGCCAATTCGATCTGGTCTGTTGAATTGGAAGCTTTCATACTCTGGCGTTTCTTAATCAAATCTTTCGTCTCCTTAGACAGCTTGCCGGTATCCTCTCTAACTATCCTACCGCCTACTTCTACCGCGGACTCAGTAATGATATCTCTGAAATTATTGTTCCTTGCCTCTAGGGTAATGTCGCCATCCTCAGTTAGAGCTGAATACCTATTCTGTATCGAGATCCTGAACTCTTCTGCCCTCCCCCTCACCGCTAATTCGTTGATAGATTTCTTTCTTACTAATCTATTGCGTTCCTTCTTCAGATTTAGGCTAATTCGGGACCTAACCATCCCGCGGTCACTGCATCGCACTTTCCCGATTACCTCTACATCCTGCACAATGGCGGGGGTTGAACACTTTATGAAGTCGATTTCATTTTTAGTCTCTCCGTGAGAACTTTTCCATGTCCATTTCCGGTTCTTCCGTTTGCTGAGAAGGTATTCATGATTCGTAAGTTATTGCGCTCTGCAAACTCAACTAGTAACTCCCCCCTGCTATTCCTAGAACCAATGCCATAGTCGCCTACTGCCTTGTCTCCTCACAGCGGATGCCTAAATTTATGTGTTGTTTTTACTTATTTGCGAATCTAGAGTGCGCTTACCTTTGATCTTCCGCTCAAGCAGCAGCTTAGTCGTACCGGTCGTACGCAGGCGTATACTGCAGCCGCTCGCTTTTCGTAGCTGCGCACGCTCCGATAATTATTCTAAACCTGAACAAGCTTGCCTCAACGCCATTTTTGCCGTCTTTGTCTTACAGGCAATATGCAGAAGACTAAGGTAATGTTGAACAGCCTCGGGAAGGAACACCAGTTTACATTAGGTAGCGAAATACTGGAACTAGTAGGCGAATATGTCTACTTAGGACAGGTAGTAACCGCAGATCCGGATCATGAAAAGGAAATAACAAGAAGAATAAGATTGGGATGGAGTGCATTTGACAAGCACTCGCAGATTATGACTAGCAGCTTACCGGTATCGCTCAAGAGGAAAGTATACAACGGTTGCATCTTGCCTGTACTCACCTGTGGGGCTGAAACGTGGAGATTAACCAAGAGAGTTCTACTTAAGTTGAGGACAACCCAGAGGGCTATGGAACAAAACATGGTAGGGGTAACATTAAGAGATAGAAAGCGTGCAGAGTGGGTCAGAGAAATAACTCAAGTTACCGACATTCTAGTAGAAATTAAGAAGAAGAAATGGACATGGGCAGGACATGTAGTGCGAAGAGAGGATAACCGATGGTCGCTGAGGGTAACAAACTGGATTCCAGGGGAAGGAAAGCGTAGCAGGGGGCTGCAGAAAGTTAGGTGGGCGGATGAGATAGAAGTTCGCAGGGGTCAAGTGGATGCAGCTAGCACAGAATCGGATTAAGTGGAGAAATATGGGAGAGGCCTTCGTCCTGCAGTGGGTATAATCAGGCTGATGATGATGATGATGATGATGTCTTACAGGTGACGGCATTCCTCTTTAGATGTAAAAACAACCCTTTCCACATGTATGTACTGTTGCCTTCCATTGTCTGGCGCTTTCATATCTTTCAAAATTCTCGCCATTATTTTGTAGCGTGCTCCTATCTGAATTTGAGATATAGACGCTCTGATATCTTGGTTGTTTCGGCTCACTGCTTTCAACTCTTCAACACAGAGCCGGAGAGTGATATGAGGATTTTCCTTTCCATGATTCCAAGCCTTTGCCCCTTTTCTGTTTTCTTTTTTTTTTTGCTTGCTTCTCTACTTCAATGTTACTGCTTTTAGGCGCTATAGTGATTGGAGAAGCTTACAGTAAGACAACAATCTCAGCCGGGAGACTACGCTAGTTGCACGAACTGCCAATGATGGATGTCCTCTCGATTCCTACAACATGGCAGCCTTCTGTGTGATCACGATCAAAGAGCTCGGGAAATGAGGACCGAACAGATGGACTGTTATCTTCCTTGACAGAGCACCTGGAGACAATGATATCACCTTCGCGTATGACGCATCACAAGGAGGAAGCAGCCGATGGAGAAAGCGATTATTGTCGTTCCGCTTCTCTGTATGACGCGTGGCACGGTGGGTGTCGAGCAGTGAAGGAAGGGAATCGTTCTTTTGCAGAATGCCGCTCAGTATTAAGAAACCACCGGCCGCAAGATTGCGTGTGGCTTCGCTGGAGCAGCTGCAACAAATACTGAAACGAATTCTGCTCATGGCATGATCACCTGCAGAAATAAAAGGCATATTTTACAAGAGCGTGACGCAAAAGGCTATCACAGCAAGCAGAGTAGTACTATGAAAGCTATCAACGTTAATCAATATGTGGAAAGCAAGTGATAAATGCAGGTATAATGCGGGGAGAATTGAGCATGTGCTAAACAAGGGAGGTAGCTTAGAAGCGCTCTGAGTCTGGCTGGATATTCTGCAATAGGTACTTCAGGAAAGAGGAAAGGCCTGGCCTTTGTTTGGCGAGCTGATTGGGGGACGTCCAACGTAGATGATGGACACGCCATCGGTCCCCTCGCCAATATCCTTGAAGCCAATTCTGCTCCAGGGTCTCGACCTAGTATTAGTAAAGGTCATTCTTTCTCTTCTCGGTCCTCATAAATGCCGACATGATTACTTTTTTAAAAGCAATAAATAAATGAATGTCGCATTCTGTCATTTTGGAGAACGAACTTTCATTTTGGTGAAAATGAACCAAAACGGGCAAAGCTCAACTGCCATTTCGAGGAACTGTCGTTTTTGAGAGTGGTCAACTTCCCTCCATTGCTCGAAGATCAACGCAGGAACACAATTTGTCTAGGTTATTGAAGATAAATTTGCAACACTGGAAGTAAGTTGATCCTTTAGTAGGGTTCTCGTTACCCGAGATTACTTGAATTTGTCATTTTCAAGAACAGCGCGACTTAGACAAGACGGAAAAAAGGCACACATGGGCCGGCGCTGACTTTCTACTGAACTAAAGCAAAGAAAGTATGTTAAATGCACAACCTTTGTTTCTTGACAAATTCATTTTACAAATGTAAAGGTCTTAGTTTACAGCTAATCCTTAGTGCAAAGACAAAAAAAAAGTTGAAATGTCCATTCCGTGTACTCGTATCTGAGAACGGAAAGTGGTCAAAAGCAGTAGCTGTATTTCTTAAAATAATTTTAAATTCATTAACCTTAGGCGATCTCTGTGTGGTGAAAAAATCAAATTATGTAACCCAGGTTTTAGAAACACATAAGAACAAAGGTGTCAAGGTTGCTCATTTAATGTTGAATATCTTTATTATTCGCTGAGAGATGATGTGCTGTTTTCGTGCATCGAAGTCTAAAATTAAACAGGCCTCTCCGTCGCAGGGTTCTTGGAACTAGTTCAAACATATTTAAATTCAACCTTTACTACCTGAGATGGTAAACGTTAGCTGCTGTAATTGAAGTGTGGATCGGTTCATGCATATCGTCAGCGCTTAATGATATTTTATTCGCACAAAACGATAGTAGGCTCCAATGACAATAAGAAGGGTCACAAGCTTCGTACTGTTTTAGGTTTATCGTTAATTTTCTTTTTCTGTGGCATACAGTTGTCCGTGATTTCGACGCAGTCATGCACCAGATTCAAGATATTTTTGTTCAGTGTATTCATCTGCTCCCGTTAACGTATATGAAAATGACGCGATTAGATTCTATGACCTCGGACTTTGCTTTATACCAAATCATGGTTGCTGGCCTTATGAATCTCGAAGCAGCATGCCACTGCTTCGAATTGCGCCGTGGATTTCGGAGCTGATGAAACGCGCGTGGCTAAGTCATGTTATAACAATGCTCTAAATGAATCAGGATTTCACTCTATACAGGATTGTTTCAACCTCTAAACTGATCATCCTGTGAACGTAGGATATCCCAAGCTACTGGTCGCTTCCGTGTCAGTATAGATTCTCGCAGGTTTAAGCAAAAATAGAAGGATCAGACAGCATCCAATACGGTAAAAAAATACAACGGTTGTTCCCTATATTTATAAATTTTCACATATACTAAAAAAGATAGGTAACAGAGCCCACATCAGAACTGCTTGAACAATTCCGCAAACTGTTAACAGTGAATTCACACCACAAATGTGCGCTACAAGGAATGATGATCATTTTGTTGCATTCCGAGAATGCGTCATCTACTCCATCCTACTATCACGCGGAAAATAGTACGTCGGTCACATGGGCAGATATCTTAACCCTTTGAGATTTTTTGCCGTAAATGTACGGCGGCGGTTTTTCGTCCCGCAAGGTTTTTGCAGTACCGGTACGATTTCAATCCTCTGTTAGAAATTTCGCGCCCTAATGACGATGCATGCTCACTGGGAGGTGCTACTACCTCCTAGGACTTACAAGAAGCACTTGAAATTTATTCCGCTGCCTTCTATGGCCTTCTTGCGAATGTAAACACAAGTGATTCCTAGCTGCAGCATGTCGCCCGGTCGCCGCTGCCCTATTGCGATTTCGGTTTTCGCCACGTGATCGCAACGGAGGCGCGAAACTTCGCGAAACTTGATTTCTGTCTTTATGGGCGCTTCCGTGCAAGGCATTAACGGAGCTAAAACCTAGCTGCAGCTTGCGGCCCGGTCTTCGGCAACGTCCTTGCATGGTTTTGGTTGCCTCCCTCTCCCCTCCCCCCTCATCAAGTGATCGCAATGGAGGCACGCAAAACGCGATTTTTATCGGTATGGCCACTCCTGGTGCAGTCACAGAAACCGATTTCCATCTTTATTGGGGCTGCTGTTAGTTTATCTTCGACGCTCACGAGGTATCACTGCTCTCCTTGCTTGTGGTTTCCTGAGGTTCTTGAGTTTGCAGTGTGGAGCAATGTTGACCCCAAAATACGGTTCTAAATATTTTTCTCCAACTTTTCCTTGCCTTTGCTCATATTGAACTTTCAAAATCTGCGATAAAGTAATTTCACCATCTGGGAAAGCTTTTTTTTTTTTCAATACAATTCGACCCTGAAAGGGTTAAGGAGCGCGCAAGAGAACACAGCAATGTGCACAATGAAGTTAAATAGCGTCTCGGTATCCACTGCAGAGACGGTGAAAGTAAAACTTGCCAATAGTATATATCTAATAAATAAAAGTGTTTAGTAACCACAGAGAGAAACTAACCCCAGAATTAATTCAAGCCGCACAAATAACCAAGCGATACAACAGCCCCTCCTTAGCAATGTCCGCAAAATGATTAGAATTTATTGCTGCAAAGAAATGATGATGCCGTTTCATCTTTTGTTTTTTGTTTATGTGCATGAACAAGTGTGCATCACCCCTATATGTTCTCCTCTTCTTGCTTTTAGTCTGATCTGTTTATTTATGCATTCCAAACAATAAGCAACAGCTCTAATTAGATTATGCCCTGTCCCTATGTACCTTCCTTCGGTTCTTGCCCAAGTCAAGCTGTTCTTGAAAACGACGCACCAACTAGCCCAGACACCACTTCTAAGGAGTTGACTTTATATTTAGGTACATAACGCACATGAAGATATAAAGGGAATCTTTTTATATAAAGAGCAAATATATAAATCGGATATTTGCACGGTTCATGAACACAGAAGAGCCGGACAAAACTCTCATGGGCGCACAATCAGCTGTTTAGGTAAAGAGGATGTTCCTATCGCGCTTTTGTTTTTTGTCGGGTTGAATATTTTTAGAAGGTTTTTTTTTTTTTTTGTTACAGGGCGCTCCCACTGTACAAACAATGAAAACGTAATTCGTGGTAGCCTACATAACATCATCAATTGTGCGGCGTGAGTAGGTGGCGCCGTCTTGCCATGGCCTTTTTAAGCTTCGTTGCGACGATATATTATACAACGGCCATTTCCTAATTATTCTGGTGCTGGGGATGGTAACGGTGAAGAAAGCTCTGATTCAGTTCAATTGAAGTGAATTAAATATAGATGAAATTCTCAACTTTTAAACCCTGTTTTCACGTACGTAACGAGTACAATAGTGTCAGCTTAAAGTGAGGGTGCCGCGAACGCCACATACGGCGCAGAAAACTTAAAATAAGAGGAAGGGAATAAAAGGAAATGAAAGGGGCCTGTTTATCGTTTTTATTTTACCCGCTTTGGTCGTGGTGGGTCTTCAGTTGCGCGCTTGTCACCGCAGAATTTAGCCGACGGTGAAGGTAATGTCACCCTAAAAATGAAGATGATTACTTAGGTGGTGGCCAGGAGGACATTTTTAAATAGTCACGTTTTCTCATTTTGTAAAAGAAAGAAAATTTAAATTAATAACCCAACGATTTCCTGTTCTTGGATTTTTCATGAAAATAAAAAATGCGCCAGGTCAATTTTCCTGGGTACACCTGCCTTTAAGTGATCACCATTCAAATGGTTTTCAGTGCGCTGTGCATTTATTTAGCTATCTTGAAATGCAAGTGAAGGGAAACACCCATAACGCTAAAAGCAAAATAACTCAAGAGCAACAGAAAGAAGATTGCAGTCGATAACGGTCGCTTTATAAATGGCGGCTCTAAACACACACATACACACTGTCTTTCTCTCGCACGCACGCACGCACACACACACACGCACGCACGTACGCACGCACACACGCACACAAGCACGCACGCACGCACGCAAGCACGCACGCACGCACGTGCTAACTGTTCCGAATGGGCAAAAAAGCTGAAGTGCATAATGAACAAATTGACCAGAGGACAGCAGAGTACCGGAGATCAAAAATCACACCACTGAGAAAGGCCAGAGTACCGGGATAGCTTTAAAGCCGGAGTGCGCGTCCCCAGAGCAAAAATATAAATGGAGTAAAACTGAATATATAGCTTGCGCTAGAAGTAAACGCTAGAAAGGCCGCAAGTAGGCCACCAGAAACGACCGCGTCATTTGCAGGGCGCGATAACACGGTTATGGATGGCACTGTGCGCCGCCGTGTCTCCGCGGTCAGCAAAGAGACGGCCGGCGCCTGCGGACGAAGTCTTCGTCGGTGCTTGGCCCGCCGCAAGGCAGCGACCTCCTGTCTTGTCGGACCCAGAGGGGCGCCACGCGGCGCACTGGGAACGGTGTGCACCGGCCGCGAACCTCCGGCACTATGGACGTCCGAGAGCTAGACGAGGGAGATAGCTTTTTTGATAAGAGGGCATGAGGTGTTCGATAAGTTAAGAACCAAAAAAACTGAACGGGCATACGTAAAGCACCACAGTAAATGCATTGGCAAAATTAAGTATCATCATCATCAGCAGCCTGACTATACCCATTGCAGGGCGAAGGTCTCTCCCATATTTCTCCACTTAACCCGGTTCGGTGCTAGCTGCATCCACTTGACCCCTGCGAACTTCTTAACCGCATCATCATCATCATCATCATCATCATCAGCCTGATTATACCTACTGCAGGGCGAAGGCCTCTCCCATATCTCTCCACTTAACCCGGTTCTGTGCTAGCTGCATCCACTTGACCCCTGCGAACTTCTTAATCTCATCCGCCCACCTAACTTTCTGCCGCCCCCTGCTACGCTTTCCTTCCCTTGGAATCCAGTTTGTTACCCTCAGCGACCATCGGTTATCCTCTCTTCGCACTACATGTCCTGCCCATGTCCATTTCTTCTTCTTGATTTCCACTAGAATGTCGGTAACTTGAGTTATTTCTCTGACCCACTCTGCACGCTTTCTATCTCTTAATGTTACCCCTACCATTTTTCGTTCCATAGCCCTCTGGGTTGTCCTCAACTTAAGTAGAACTCTCTTGGTTAGCCTCCACGTTTCAGCCCCATAGGTGAGTACAGGTAAGATGCAACTGTTGTATACTTTCCTCTTGAGCGATACTGGTAAGCTGCTAGTCATAATCTGCGAGTGCTTGCCAAATGCGCTATACATCCCAATCTTATTCTTCTTATTTCCTTTTCATGGTCTGGATTTGCGGTTACTACCTGTCCTAAGTAGACCTATTCGCCTACTACTTCCAGTACTTCGCTATCTAATGTAAACTGCTGTTCCTTCCAGAGAAATTAGTCCCTCTGGAAATTAGTTATAGGCAAACCTAAAAGAGGTTAATGCACCTAGTCACCCCACGCTCAAATTCGGTTTCCCGTTCCTTTTTCTTTTTTTGTTTTTCGTGGATCTGTTAAACCCGTATCATAGCCATATTTCAAACACATCTCATACCTCTTCTGATCTGGTATTCACTGCCAGTGTTGCACAGTGAGAGCGGAAAGCAATACAATTAAGTAAAAATACTGTGTACAACTTCCAGTTACTTATCGAGTTCTATCTGCTGCTCTCTACGCTCTCTACCTCTACGCTCGAAATATATCGTTTGGTCTGAGTTCTCCAAATTCGTTTCTGCCGCCGCATTGTCACGCTGCATTTAATGTTCACGTAATATCGCGGATTTTAACTTCTCGTGCTTTATAATTTTACTGCATGTTAGCAAGTGAAAGAATGTAAAAAGTGGAAAAAGAGGACTAGCCAGGGCAGCACCGTGCATATTAAGCCTTTTTACTGCTAAGCTTTCTGTCACTAGCACTTCACACGGCTTCCACAAGTGCACGTGAATGTCATGTCTTGGCAGGTGAAAGCGCTTCTTAATTTAAAGAATATTTTATAACTCGAAGCGTTCTGGAGCTCGTTAGGCCAAAAAGTCGTCGGTCGTAATACCCGAGTTTAAGAAGGAGCTTTCTGGTGAGTCGCATTCCTGCCGACGAAAACTAGAAAGCCTACGTATTGCTTGCCGGACGGCGGCTTTGGTGTCAAAAGGGAATGCGCACTTGCTTGCACGGGTTACCATTTTCTCGGGAAGTGTGTTCCATAAGCACATAGTGAGAATACGCTCAAATTTATTCTCCGAGCAAGAATTTACAAGCTCAACTTAAAGAGTGAGCAACATGCCCAATGTCATTATGCGTCCAAAACAAAACGGAAAAGAATAAGCAAGCATAAGAAGAGAAGCATTCCTCTCTTTCTGTGGGCAGAAAACGCAACCAGGCAGGATATTGTCTGCAGTAATCGTTAACTAGAGCACCCGCGCACTTCAACAACCACGCAAACGTTCATATCAGAAATGCGATCGAAGTAAGGGAAAGGAAGTTATGTCCCACACCTGCGTAGGGCATCCGGTGCGCCACAACTGCGATGAAGGGCGGCAATGTGCAGGAGGAAGAAAGGACTTCTTATCGTTTTCCCTGCTGGAATCGCATGATAAATCATCTCCTTCTCAGGTGAATTGCGTTCCTGACCGAAAACGGCGCACGAAAAGAGAGAGAGGAGCACAGCATTGTACGTGTACAGGAACAGCTAGGTGAAAAAATATTGTAGAGGATCGAGAGAACTGCCGCGCATTCTGCTCGTCGGCTGCAAGTCTTCCTGGGTGAGAAATGAAAAAAATGACCTTTATTCTGACGTAACTTGGTAACCAGTCGTAACAAAAGTGATCACCTGCGAGAAACTTCTTCGTGGAGGTTCACTATGATTTGAGCATTAAACGCTGATGACAGATCAAGGTTTGTTATAAACGGTAATTAGGCTGTATGTTATCCCAAACTTGTGGTCACGCGCTCTTGTGCTTCTTCCAAACTAGTTACAAACTATTCTGAGTTGCTCCATTCCATCACTTGTGAAACTGTTCACTTTGAGATTATTCCCAAGTTATAGGAGGTGAAAAAAAGTTACAACTGGAACATATGTTTTTGTTCCCTGCCGTACACTGAAGCTTATTAGCGTCAATATAGGTTGGGAGCCGCGGAAAAGGCTGCAATTATAATAAGATTCCTGCCTCGAGCCGCTGCCCTGACATTTTAAGCGTGATATCCAGATGTATGCAGCAGCAGTCCTATAAAAAATATTTGTGAAGGATACTAACGCTGCGCAAGAAATAATAAAAAAAAAAAAAACATTTTACTCTCGCATTCCTAAGCCAAATACGTGGTATCCAAGACTAAAGCGAAAAGATTTAAAGAAGAAAAAGGAAAAGATAAAAAGTTCTAACTGAATGAAATATTTATCTTAATGTAAATAAAGCAAACTGTCGTACAGGGGCTCAAGAGCTGGGTAACCACCCACAAGACTGCTCAACAGAAACGGGGAGGCAGCCTCTTTGCCTTCGTGATGTCGAAGATACAAAAGCGGACAGGCAGAAAAGATCAAAAACGCCGTACAAAACCTCGTTTCGCCAAAGGGAAAGACGAAGAGGCAATCATGAACTGCCAACTAGAAAATAGTGTGGTCGAAACGACAGAAGATTGAGGAAGAAAGGCCGAGGAAAAATAGAAATGCCCAGTGTTCTGAAAAATGCGACGCAGGAAAAGCAGCAGATTGTTTTGGTGGGTCAGCGCAGTTTGTGTGCAGGATGTCCCAGGTGAGGTGGATGGAGACTTCTAGAAACCCTCTATGTTCTTCCGAGCTCAACTCCAGAAAATGTTATTAGGATTTATATGAAACACCTACTAAGAGTTTTTTAGTTATGCTTACAGGGCTATTCAAAGGGAGTTGCGAAGCATTAATACTGGTGAGAAAAAGAGGTCGTCAAGCAGGGCTCGACGTGAATGAATGATTTTGTTGAGGGGCGGTTTGTTAGGAATAATTAATAAAGCGTGTCGTAAGTCGATACATTTCCCAGAAACGTCCCTCGCAGAGAAAGTGGGTCCCCTGCCTTTACTATGCCCCTCACCGAGTACAGCGCAAAAAGAAATATGCGCGGCCGGCATGAAAGTATCCAGCGCTGCATCGGGCACCGCGTGACTAATACATTCCTCTCCTATGGCGAATCACCCATGCTTTCACAAGAACTACTTAGCTCAGGGCGAATAACTTGGGTTAAACTGCTAATAGCAGCGCGATGCTCATTCGTATCCTGTGGAGAAACAACAAAGAGCAGGGTAGCGACAGCGTCGCGGAGTTTATGATCTGCCCCTCTTTAGTAACTAACTTTTACACATACGTGCTGTTTTGCAAAACATAGGTGTTAAGCGAAGAGAGGAAAGTGCATCGCTTCAGTTCTTAGATCGATGTGATACGCAACGTCGGCCCTCTGAGCGAAGCCTATTGCGAAACGCCTCATATGGTTGCGTAACGGCGACCCTTACGTAACCCAATCCGAGGCACTTATTATAACGTGATGTAGCGTAATGCAATATAAACTAGAGGTAACGATGAAATGGAGCTCCGTAGGCACGAAACATTGGCTGTCATGATCACTGTCTTAAAATCCACTTCCTGGAGCAATACCGAAAAACACAGCCGAACATCACGAAATTCTGCCAGGATGACGTCTGTCATAGATAGCACGGCCAGGAATGAAGGAATTGGGCAGTGCCGCAGCGGCTAGTTTCGAATTGAAAAGTCGTGGACTTTTTCATCCTAAGGTCCGCACTGTTTTTAAATGTGCACATATTGTTGTCACCATTCGTTCAGTGGTTTTTACTTTCTTGAAAGCGATATGTGTCTCTCAAGATATGCAATTTGTGTAAACTTTGGTGATAGTTACTAGCGGGAAGTTTACGGAGACAACAGGAATGAAGTGCGTAGGCTCAGTGGCTAACAATCCGTTTGGTGGGTCGCTACCACTTATTTTAGGTTCATTCTAGCAGGTAGTTCCCGATACTGGCCGTTGATATTACTTTATGATGTAGGTCCAGTACATATACAAAACTTTTCAGCACGCCAACGCCGTAGCGCAATTGTTGAGTCGCAAAACGAGGAGAGACTTCATGGATCTATAAATTAAACTACCTTAGAAAGACTCATCAGCATTGTCTTAAAATAGGGGATTAAGGGGATTTAACGTCCCGAAGTGAGTCGGACTATGAGAGACGCCGTAGTGGAGGGCTCCGGAAATTTTGACAAACAGGGGTGTTTTAACGTGCGCTGACGTCGTATAGCACACGGGCGCCTAGCTTTTCGCCACCACAGAAAAGCTGCCGCCGAAAGGGATTCGATCTCGGATCCTCGGGCACAGTAGTTGAACGCCCTAAACACTGCGCCACCCCGGCAGGGTAGCTCAAGCAGGATATGTTCCACAGTTTCAACGAGCCGCAGTTGTCACAATGCAGACTTTTCATGTGACCGAAACGTCGGAGGCGTAAAAATGGACCATAATCTGAGATATTTTATTTTCCTTATTTCATTATTTGCGAATAATACATGAACAAACCAGAGCATGAGCACGGGTACACCGACTAAAAGTTATTTCAAGTGCTTGAGTGAGCTACGTCACGAAAACAAGCTTGGTGGTCTACAAGATGAAGGCGTTCGGATACCGCATTCTAGCGCGATAACTTTAAACGCTCCTTCTCAAAACATCCGGCGCCGGGATAGTGAACAAAAGGTCACAGGCATGGCTCTGGCAATCAGTACTTGGTGTATTTTAAGAGCTGCTGAGCTACGGCACGGAAAGATGACACCACGGGATCTTGGTAAGCATCTGTGGTGCCTCTTGTTTACGTGAGTGGTGCGCTGAATACCCTGTTGTGGGCAACCGTGGGGCCCTCTTTCTTGTCTGCCTGTGTTGCGCTAAATTATTAATTAATAATTGCGTTGTTATTAGGTAGCTGGTGGCTGGCGTGACCAGGCATTGGCTGGTCATAGGGTTTTCTGACGTCTCGCGATTTTAGGACATGGCCGCTTTGGTGATATGTTAAAGGAACACCTTAAAAAATTGGTAACTAGTAGGGCAACAAAGTCTATGTACGCCATCAAGGATCTGGAAGGAGAGTTGGTGAAAGGTAGGTATTAAAGCTGTCTTGTCCCACCACTAAAGGTGGAGCTAAAGTGTCCTCCCTCCTCCCAAAATTTCTTATAGCTATGCCTCCGACCTTTGCTCTCTTGCAAAGCTTCATCGGAGCGATGAAGGTTTTACGTTTGCTTCCGGATAGGCACTACTTTTCGAGGGCCTTCAAGAGATAGGCATATCAGATACTCAACGCCGAAAAACTATACCTACGCCCTGAGCATGTTAAAAATGTATTTAGATATTGAGCGACTGGTTTTCTCATTCATTAACCAACACGTCTCTTAATTTTTCCTCTGCTGTAAAATGTCACCTTCGTATCCGACCCTTTGATCATTCGAGGATTCCTGCAGGGATCACTAATGTCGAGTTTACCTACACCAACAAGCGCAGTAACGCTTGCGTTACAATCTTGGTTATATTTACTACTTCTGTTAAAGTGCGCGTGACATGCGAATTCGACATATTTCTCTCTCGCAGGTGATGCACTACTCGAAGAGTGTTGTTGCATCTCTGCTAGGGCTGCTAAAATCGATGGGGCTCTCAGAAGGAGATAAATATGGCAGCCTTTTCTAGATGGCTAGATATTTTTTGCAGTATTTAAGGCCTTGCTGTTACAAGAATCTGTGAGCTTCCTGTTTGGTTTAGGGAGCCGGTTGATCAGCTTGTGTGCTTTCTTACGTAATTCAGAGCGGAAGCTGAGATACACGTTACTGCACGTCTAGACAGCTGTAATCACAGGTCCAAACACTCTTACAGGAAACTGCACTCCTTCAGCTTACCATAGTTTTTTTTTCTCATTGATGTGCCCCTTTCTGCTTCGCTTCGTCCTCCGAGTGCGGTGTGAGCAATCTAATTGAAAGCCGACTCACTCGAGCGTGCAACATTTTTTGCTTCTTTCGAAGGAACTATGCCCGCTTTTAACGCCCGCTTTTCTCCTCTGCCTTTACGCTTGTCTAGCTAGCGTTATCTCGAGCCCTGTCTTCGCGCGCACACGCCGCTAATTGGTGGCTGTTCGCCAGAGCCAGACCGAGGGCGCCGCACTCCCCTTTCTCGTAATCAATCTTTAACAGCCAGCCCTTGTAAACCTTCTGTCTGCTGCCTCTCCATCTGATCTCCTTCACCTTGTAAGGTTTTTTTGTATGTTGCCATGATTTCGTCACAAACCCTGATATATTCCTCTAAGCGAAGTTTAAACTGGTGCCGCTTAATTTTGGCTTCTCCTTTGTTTTATGCTGTGTTGTTTAGTTGACGGTGTTGTCAGCCAGCCCTCCCAGCGTGATTCTTGCTGGCGATCACTTCATCTCTCTAATCGCCGAGATATCCCTGAGAATAGAATGAATGCGGAGTTAGCTCAATTGTCTTATGGGGTGCTCCATCTAGGGCACAAAGATAGAAACTGGAAATGCGAGGTCCGCGCGTTCTCCTTTCACATCCTCATTCCCACCCCCTACCCTTGTACCGTCTGCGGCGCTGCTGCAAGAAGATCTCCTTGATTGAAATCTATTAAATGTAAAGTGAACTTGAATAAGGTTAAAAACCTAGGTGATAACGCGTACTCTCTGAAGCAGACGGTCGACAACGGCGATACACGACTAAACGCGAAGAGCGCTTCGGAAGTAAGCGTTCACATCTTATACGCCATGTCCTTCGTATTAGTTATTTAGTCAGCGAGGGTTTCCCTGCGGCGTCCTTACATAGAGACTTACCCGGCACAGAACATCCTTGGACTGCACCGGCAGGTGAACTGACTCTTACTTTCCGCTACAGGGAGTGGTCACCTCCAACTCCAGTGGCTTCGGGAGGTCACCAGCCTTATTCCTAGTCCCGTTTCTTGATAGGGACATCATCGGTAAAGGCTGTAGTTTTTAATGAGCTCCGCCGTAGCAGTCTATAAGCCCGAGAATCTATTCAACTTCAGTGAGATAGACTTCCCCATTGTGCACCAAAGTCCGAGGTTCCAGTTGGCAATCTGAGCATCCATCAGCGTGGCCTCTTTCGATTACAGGAGCGCCCCACTGCTCCCAGCCTCATTCCTCAAGGCTTCATCGCCAATGGTTGCACCCCGCTAGGTTACAAGAGGGCGCGGCCCCTCCCTGTGACCAGCCAAAAGTCAATCCACTCGTCATCAAAAAAACTGCACGGAGGGCTTTCGGGTGCCAGCTCACCCGTGTTGTAGTCCCCCTCGAGCCATCCTGTGACTTGGATTTACGGGCCCACGGCAAACATGGGATTGACTACGGGAGGTACCAGGTTCGATCCCCGTGCCGCAGGGTACCCACCGGTTAACAGTGGGTACAAGTTTTCCCCCGGCCTGGTGCTCGGCTCTTCGGAATGAAATGCTTAGGAAGGCGGTCATAGGTCCCAAATAGTTGCGCCGATGGGTGAGTTATCCGTTCCGCCATCGGACAACAATAAGAGCGCCTCACGCGGCAAAAGCTCAGTATGTGGCCCTTTTGTCAGGGAAACCTTTGCAGGTCGAAGCGTTTGTTCGAAACTTCTCACACAGCACGGTTAGCGGAGCCTCTTCCAAGCGCACACCCCTGTTTGGAGCCGGGCGCCGGGGGGGGGGGGGACGCTTGTACCCAATTTTACCGGTGGGTGTCCGGCGGCGGGTTTCGAACTGCGACCACCTCCCGCAGCTGAGAAGGGCGCCCAAACGATTCGGGGCCACGGCTGCGGATGAATGAGAAAACTACAAAAGACACCACACTAGCGACTAGATGCCCCAAAAAAGTAGCTGGAGTAGTGGTAGAAATTCGTAGACTGAAGTCGAAATCGTCCCCAGGGCAGGATGAGACAACGAACAAAATGCCAAGGAACTTGGATAACGACTCGATAGTGGAGCTAAGTAATTTCATGCAGAGATGCTGAGAAACAGGGGAAATCCCAGAGCACTTGAAATTTGCTTAGATAATGCTAATACTCAAACTCGGAAAACCTCCCACGGTTAATAATTTGAGACCATTATCACTCACATCATGTGCAGGTGAACTATCCGAACATGTGATTCAGAGAACACCAACGTGATACATGAGGGAGAATGAGCTATAGCCGCGGGAGGTCATAAGGTTCAGGCAACCTCTTAGTACGCATGATATGATCAGTTTTGGCAGCAGCCTATACAGCTCATTCCTCTGAAAAGCCACCGGAGCTTAGGACGACGGTCGAAAAAACAATATGGGCACTTGTGTGGAGACCTAAAATTGTGTGGAGACCTAAGCTCCACCTTTAAGTGAATAATGGGATAGCGTTAATGGCCACCTTTTGTCAGCTCTATTGGGGTGCCTCGTTCGATTAAAAGCAACTTCTTTTAGTATAGGGTGGACACTTTCCGCGCTATCACATGTACTCTTAAGGCGAAACTTAATCGTCCTCTAAGCGGTTAGAAATTCCAACCTTGAAACCCGTTTGTGCGCATGCTCCGAACTAACCACTCTAGTAAACAAAAAGTCGCAACAATATTTTAATACCTACATCGGCAACCTCTGGAGAGGATGCAGGCGTGGCTAGATTTACTTGCCACTCACAGAAACGCATCGGTCTCCTACCTTAACTGGAAGAGGTGCTCGATCTTGCAGAACTGACATTCCTGGCATGGGTTGCCAATATCGGCCTTAGAAATAATGGAGTGGCGCTACTTTGTTCTATTTTTTGCATGGTCTTCAGAACACACAACCGCCCTGTATGTATGGTGGGCATATTAGGCCAATATAGGCATTGCCTCATGCCACACCTTGTGCTGCTTGGGTGCCTCATAAATCCCGGCACTACGTTTACTTTGTTCCTTACCGCCATTAGCTTATGTTAGGGTGCAATAATGGAGTTTAATATATTTGTAGCCCATTGACTGCATTTTCTGATTCTCTCATTAAAGCGTTCTGGCCATTTTCGGCGTATTCAAGGCCGACGAACCCCTACCACCCGTATTCCGTTTTCAAGCCATATTAAAAAAAATGCATGCTAAGGAAACTGGAAGACTGGAATGCTAAGGTAGGGAGTGAAGAAATATCCGGAATTACAGGCAAGTTCGGTCTTGGTGAGCCAAATAAAGCTGGGCAGAGACTAGTAGAGTTTTGTCAAGAAAACAACCTGACCATAGCGAATACTCATTTTCAACAGCACAAGAGGCGCCTGTACACATGGACTTCGCCGGACGGTCTGTACAGGAATCAGATCGATTATATTATTTGCCGACAGAGATGGAGAAGCGCTATACAAGCAGTAAAAACAAGGCCTGGGGCCGATTGTGGCACCGATCATCAGCTTCTTGTTGCCAAGATTAAGCTTCGATTGAGGAAAACGCAGAAAACTAGAAGGCCTTTCAGGTATAATCTGGATCAAGTTCCATTAGAATATGCTGTGGAAGTGAGGAATCGATTTCAAGAATTAGATCTAGAAGACAAAGAGCCCGAAGAGATGCGGACTGATGTTCGTGATATAATACAAGAAGTTGCTACTAAGGTAGTTCCAAAGCAAAAGAAATGCAAGAAAGCAAACTGGTTATCTGAAGAGGCTTTGCAAATAGCTGAGGAAAAGAGGATGGCAAAAGTTATGGGGGAAAGGGAAAGATACAAGGTTCTCAATGCGGATTTTCAGAAAATAGCAAGGAGAGATAAGAATGCCTTCCTGAACAAACAGTGCCAAGCAGTTGAGGACAACAGCCAATTAAGGAACACAAGAGCTCTGTATGAGACAATCAAAGATATCAAAGGAAGCTTCTGTACTAAGATGGGCGTGATAAAGGACAAACGAGGCAAGGACCTCACTGAAGCCGCAGAGATAAAGAAGAGGTGGCAGGAATACACAGAAGAACTGTACAAGAAGGACCCGAATGTGCAAACCCAACATAAGACGGTTGTGATCACTGATCTCGAGCCGGGCATCCTGAAGAGTGAAGTTGAATGGGCTTTAGCCAGCCTTGCTAAGAACAAAGCTAGCGGAATTGATGGCATTCCAGCTGAGTTGCTTCAAAACCTCAACCATGACGCTGTTAACATTCTGCATACATTATGTCAGAAGATTTGGACAACCCTGCAGTGGCCACAGGATTGGAGGAGGTCAGTTTACATCCCCATTCCAAAGAAAGGCAGTGCCAAAGATTGTTCCAACTACCGCACGATCGCGCTTATTTCGCATGCTAGCAAGGTGATGTTGAAAATCCTCCAAGGTAGGCTGCAGCAGTATGTGGATCGGGAGCTTCCGGACGTGCAAGCTGGGTTTCGCAAGGGCAGAGAAACTAGAGACCAAGTTGCCAACCTTCGCTGGATCATGGAAAAAGCAAGAGAGTTCCAGAAACCCATCTACTTCTGCTTTATTGATTATGCGAAAGCGTTTGACTGCGTAGATCACAGTAGATTGTGGCAAGCTCTCCAAGAGATGGGAGTTCCAATTCACCTCATCTGTATCCTCAGGAACCTGTATGAAGGGCAAGAGGCCACAGTCAGAACTGGGCATGGTCTTACTGATTGGTTTCCGATTGAGAAAGGAGTGAGGCAAGGCTGCATACTGTCGCCCTGCCTATTTAACCTATATGCAGAGTGCATCATGAGGAAGGCTGGTCTGGACGAGTCTTCAGCTGGAGTGAAGATTGCTGGAAAACGTATCGACAACCTTAGATATGCGGACGATACCACTTTAATGGCAGAAAGTGAAGCGGAACTCAAGAGACTTCTGATGCGCGTACAAGAAGAGAGTGAGAAGTTTGGGCTTAAACTGAACATTAAAAAGACAAAGATCATGGCGTCTTGCCCTATCAAGTCCTGGAGCATCAAGGGACAAGAAGTGGAAGCTGTGACAGATTTTCTCTTCTTGGGCTCCAAGATTACCTCGGAAGGAGACTGCAGCCATGAAATTGGGAGACGCCTGTTTCTGGGAAAGAGAGCAATGGTTAGCCTTGACCGCCTAGTAAAGAGCAGAGACATTAGTCTGCCAACCAAGATCCGTATAACTCGTGCTATGGTCTTTCCAGTTGTGATGTATGGATGCGAGAGTTGGACTGTGAAAAAGGCTGACCGCCGAAGAATTGACGCGTTTGAATTGTGGTGCTGGCGAAGACACTTGAGAGTTCCTTGGACTGCCAGAAGATCACATCAGTCAATATTGTCGACCATAAACCCTGACTGCTCATTGGAGGGTCAAATTCTAAAGTTAAAGCTCAGCTACTTTGGTCATCTGATGAGAAGAGAGGAGTCGCTGGAGAAAGATTTGTTGTTGGGAAAGTTTGAGGGTCGCCGGAGAAGGGGTAGGCAGCGAACGCGATGGTTAGATGGCATCCTCGAGGCACTGCAGATGAAGTTATCTGATGTTAGGAAGATAGTGAGAGACCGGAAAGCGTGGCGTGACATGGTCAATAGGGTCACGAAGAGTCGGACACGACTGAACGACTGAACTGAACTGAAGAAAACGAAATGCAGTCAGAGCAACTCTGGCTTAAACTAGAAGCTTGACATTCGCGGCCACCCTTGGAGAGTAGAAAAATTATTGTTAAACGACCTATGTGAGCACTGTCTTGCAGGCACGAGACAAGGGTTCGCTCGCGTAGTGCATGGAAGGATAATTTGCGGAAAGCCTCGCGGTGTAAGCGTTTTGTCGACCTATTTTCAAAGTTGCTTAACACTTTACCAAAGGGGCTAATGCGTTAAATGAGTGCCCGTATGATCTGGGTAATGGCAACCCACTCCAGTATTTCCTGCCAAGAAAACCCTATGGCCAGTCACAATACCATTATCGATATGGCGCCGGAAGATGAGCCCCCCAGGTTGGAAGGCGTCCCACATGTTACTGGGGATGAACAAAGGGCGATTCCTAGTAGCTCCAGGACGAATGAAGCGGCTGGGCTAAAGCCAAAAGGACGCTCAGTTGTGGATGTGTCGGGAAGCGACCGGAAAGTCCGATGTTGCAAGGAGATATATCACATAGCAACATGGAATGTAAGATCTATGACGCAAGGTAAACTGGATATCGTCAAGCGAGAAATGGACAGATTGAACATTGATATCTTGGGTATCAGCGAGCTCAAGTGGACCGGGATGGGAGAATTTAACTCCGGCGACCATTATGTCTTTTATTGTGGGCACGGATCCAAGAGAAGGAATAGGGTCGCTCTCATAGTAAACAGAAGAATGGGCAAAGCAGTGCTAGGGTACAACCCCAAAAACGACCGAATGATTTCACTTTGGATCCAAGGTCACCCTTTCAACATAACATTTATCCAAGTCTATGCACCGACCCTGATGAGAAGAGAGGAGTCGCTGGAGAAAGATTTGATGTTGGGAAAGGTTGAGGGTCGCCGGAGAAGGGGTAGGCAGCGAACGTGATGGTTAGATGGCATTCTCGAGGCATTGCAGATGAAGCTATGTGATGTTAAGAAGTTAGTGAGAGACCGGAAAGCGTGGCGTGACATGGTCCATAGGGTCACGAAGAGTCGGACACGACTGAACGCCTGAACTGAACTGAACTGATACACCGACCACTGCTGCTGAAGAAGCTGACGTTGAGAGATTTTATGCGGACCTACAATGCCTTTTAGACCGCACCCCATCATCAGACGTCGTTTTTCTCATAGGAGACTGGAATGCTAAGGTCGGGAGTGAAGAAATATCCGGAATTACAGGCAAGTTCGGTCTTGGTGAGCCAAATGAAGCTGGGCAGAGGCTAGTAGAGTTCTGTCAAGAAAACAACCTGACCATAGCGAATACTCATTTTCAACAGCACAAGAGGCGCCTGTACACATGGATTTCACCGGACGGTCTGTACAGGAATCAGATCGATTATATTATTTGCCGGCAGAGATGGAGAAGCGCTATACAAGCAGTAAAAACAAGGCCTGGGGCCGATTGTGGCACCGATCATCAGCTTCTTGTTGCCAAAATTAAGCTTCGATTGAGGAAAGCGCAGAAAACTAGAAGGCCTTTCAGGTATGATCTGGATCAGATTCCATTAGAATATGCTGTGGAAGTGAGGAATCGATTTCAAGAATTAGATCTAGAAGACAAAGAGCCCGAAGAGATGTGGACTGATGTTCGTGATATAATACAAGAAGTTGCTACTAAGGTAGTTCCAAAGCAAAAGAAATGCAAAAAAGCAAACTGGTTATCTGAAGAGGCTTTGCAAATAGCTGAGGAAAGGAGGATGGCAAAAGGTATGGGGGAAAGAGAAAGATACAAGGTGCTCAATGCGGATTTTCAGAAAATAGCAAGGAGAGATAAGAATGCCTTCCTGAACATACAGTGTCAAGCAGTTGAGGACAACAGCCAATTAAGGAACACAAGAGCTCTGTATAAGACAATCAAAGATATCAAAGGAAGCTTCTGTGCTAAGCTGGGCGTGATAAAGGACAAACGAGGCAAGGACCTCACTGAAGCCTCAGAGATAAAGAAGAGGTGGCAGGAATACACAGAACTGTACAAGAAGGACCCGGATGTGCAAACCCAACATAGGACGGTTGTGATTTCTGATCTCGAGCCGGGCATCCTGAAGAGTGAAGTTGAATGGGCCTTAGCCAGCCTTGCTAAGAACAAAGCTAGCGGAATTGATGCTATTCCAGCTGAGTTGCTTCAAAACCTCAACCACGACGCTGTTAACACACTGCATACATTATGTCAAAAGATTTGGACAACCCTGCAGTGGCCACAGGATTGGAGGAGGTCAGTTTACATACCCATTCCAAAGAAAGGCAGTGCCAAAGATTGCTCCAACTACCACACGATCGCGCTTATTTCGCATGCTAGCAAGGTGATGTTAAAAATCCTGCAAGGTAAGCTGCAGCAGTATGTGGATCGGGAGCTTCCGGACGTGCAAGCTGGGTTTCGCAAGGGCAGAGGAACTAGAGACCAAATTGCCAACCTTCGCTGGATCATGGAAAAACCAAGAGAGTTCCAGAAAGCCATTTACTTCTGCTTTATTGATTATGCGAAAGCGTTTGACTGCGTAGATCACAGCAGATTGTGGCAAGCTCTCCAAGAGATGGGAGTTCCAATTCACCTCATCTGTCTCC
The DNA here is from genome assembly GCF_055883805.1 of Amblyomma maculatum. Taxonomy (NCBI): domain Eukaryota; kingdom Metazoa; phylum Arthropoda; class Arachnida; order Ixodida; family Ixodidae; genus Amblyomma; species Amblyomma maculatum. The sequence continues at coordinate 22,180,084 of NC_139345.1, read as the reverse complement.
TCAGGAACCTTTATGAAGGGCAAGAGGCCACAGTCAGAACTGGGCATGGTCTTACTGATTGGTTTCCGATTGAGAAAGGGGTGAGGCAAGGCTGCATACTGTCGCCCTGCCTATTTAACCTATATGCCGAGTGCATCATGAGGAAGGCCGGTCTGGACGAGTCTTCAGCTGGAGTGAAGATTGCTGGAAAGCGTATCAACAACCTTAGATATGCGGATGATACCACTTTAATGGCAGAAAGTGAAGTGGAACTCAAGAGACTTCTGATGCGCGTACAAGAAGAGAGTGAGAAGTTTGGGCTTAAACTGAACATTAAAAAGACGAAGATCATGGCGTCTTGCCCTATCAAGTCCTGGAGCATCAATGGAGAAGAAGTGGAAGCTGTGACAGATTTTCTGTTCTTGGGCGCCAAGATTACCTCGGAAGGAGACTGCAGCCATGAAATTAGGAGACGCCTGCTTCTGGGAAAGAGAGCAATGGTTAGCCTTGACCGCCTAGTAAAGAGCAGAGACATTAGTCTACCAACCAAGATCCGTATAACCCGTGCTATGGTCTTTCCAGTTGTGATGTATGGATGCGAGAGTTGGACTGTGAAAAAGGCTGACCGCCGAAGAATTGACGCGTTTGAATTGTGGTGCTGGCGAAGACTCTTAAGAGTTCCTTGGACTGCCAGAAGATCAAATCAGTCGATATTGTCGACCATAAACCCTGACTGCTCATTGGAGGGTCAAATTCTAAAGTTAAAGCTCAGCTACTTTTGTCATCTGATGAGAAGAGAGGAGTCGCTGGAGAAAGATTTGATGTTGAGAAAGGTTGAGGGTCGCCGGAGAAGGGGTAGGCAGCGAACGCGATGGTTAGATGGCATTCTCGAGGCATTGCAGATGAAGCTATGTGATGTTAAGAAGATAGTGAGAGACCGGAAAGCGTGGCGTGACATGGTCCATAGGGTCACGAAGAGTCGGACACGACTGAACGCCTGAACTGAACTGATGATCTTGGGCGGTGGGTGAATTTCGCCTGGTCGGGTCACAAAATTATTCGGGCTCCATTACACGACTGCTGCTGGTTGCCACAAATGATTATTCGTCTCTCCTTTGGAGGCTGCGGTGCGGGAATGAGCGAGGGAGGTGTTACGGCATGCTCAAAAGATGATAGGACGCCTTACTAGAGCGGTGTCACTCCCTCTTCTAAGTTGGGAAGATGGCTGTACGGCTCATCAATTACTCAGATAGTCTGTCCGGCTAGGGCTTCCCGTTATGGTCGAAGGGAGGGGGGAGACGGGTGTTGTGATGCTGTGCATAGCGTCTTACTTCTTTTATTACGGCACGCCTGATCTAGTGCTCAGTACTAATTTGTGTCCCATATATAGAAGACTGAAGCCAACAGAACGGGAGTTCGTCGACGCTGACATTGAGCAGTTTGAAGCACCTTTAGGGCGGTTGACTGAAGATCGACTGCGAGGGAAAGAGGCTAGACGAAGGACTTCTTCACCCGGGCCTATCGCGGACCAGTGTTCGCTCTACTCTGTAATCACCGTGACCCTCCCTCGCCCGACCGACTCAGCGAAAAAAAAAAAGAACTACTGAACATGCTTTGTAGAAACAAAAATTTCTTTGCAGTTTTTGACAGCGAACCTGTAGTGACAACAGAAATTCCTGTCAGTTCAGTTAAGTCCAGTTCAGTTCAATACTAGCATCATAAAATCTGTAGTTACCTCAGAAAATGGCTCTACAGAACTACAGAACATTTGTCGTATTTCTGGCCCGGTTATGTTGCTTTTTACGACTGAGGACTTAATGACACTGCATATGCACAACAAAAATGCACAATTCTAGTAATTTGCGTGTTTGTTTTAATGCGCGCCAACTTCTCGCCTTCTCTACCGCCCCTTAGTTGGTGCAGTACCTGCGTTTACCCTGCAATACCATCTCGGAATATTATTTCTCGCATAGCCCCCGAGAAGATTTTTACCACTAACTGCACGGAATGCAATACTTTGCTAAATCAAACATATTCTCTTCTTAGATCATATTGATTAGATGTCATTAGCAATGAAAGGAGACATATTTATTATACCAGAAGTTTTGATGTTAGCGATTAGAGGATCATGAAACTTCGTTTAAAATCTTCATAATTGCTAGAACTTCAGATATTTTGTAGTGAGAATCGGCTTCCATTGCCGACCACAAGTTTTCTGCATTTCTAGTGATGAGTATCTATCCCCAAGGCTCCTGCAGCATGCATTGATCCCAACAGAGAACGCACTAGACGACGTAATGCCATGTTTGGCACCCTTATATGCTTATTCATGTTTAGAACGCATGGCCATTATGTATTCTTGATATCGGCTAGAATCTCAATAACTCGAGTTTGTTCCCTGACCCACTCTTCGCACGTTTTGACTCTTTCTGTCAAAGAACATCTTTCCTTTGCAGCCATAGAGCTTCGTTAGGGTGGATGTTAAAGAGTAATACCTACCTTATCACGACTCTACTCCACACTGAGCAATTTCCGTAAATATTGGGCCAACATCGTCCTCACTTCGAGTTTGAACAATTTTTCCTCCCACTAGCATCTGATCTGCTGGCCATTCACGTTAGCTCAAGAGTTAGAGCAACAACCACGAATTGGAGGGGGCTCAGGGCTTGAACTCAGGACCAGGACGAATCTTTATATAACTGCGAAGCTTCTGAGAAAGATGTACGTCTTTTCTTTGTAGCCTTATGGTTTCATGCGGGTGAATGCTAAAGAGTAATTACTTAGTATATTCTCAAGGTAACCCCTAGGATATATTGTCATGGTATCATGTACACCAAGTTACCTACTAAGCCCTGTCGGCTCCTCTAAACAGGGATCTGCAAGGGATCTTCTATACAGAAGCAGATGAGTTTGTAGAACTACGAGAGGTCATAATTTCCAATACGCAGAATGGCATCGATTGTTTCGCTTCAGTTTAGCTCGTCTGCCTCATCGCTGATTAATATAAGCATATTGGCCTGAAATTACAGAGGGTAAGCGGTCTGCTGTATTTAACAAAGCCTCTATATGACTGCTACTAACGGACACTGACCACACAGAGGGCGGTTAGTTCCTGATGTGTACCAAAATTACTCCAGCGCTGTGATGACAAACGGAGAGAACTCTGTACTTATGCGTCTTTACCCACGAATCTTGGTGGTAGAACCAGATCAAGACGAACGTGACAAAAATCGGGTGAGCGATAATTACGTCGCTGATGCAAACGCTTAGAGCCCAGGACACAGGAGGAGGCTTAGAGCCATACACGGTCACTAATATTGGCTTTTGTAGTCACTTTATCAATAATGTCAGGCTGCCTGGTGCAATGTTCAGTGTTGTAAAGCCTCTGTGATTATTGAAAGCCGCATTAGTTGCATGCTTTGCATTACATTTTCGTGAACTTGTTGTCTGTGTATTCTAAGTGTTAGTGTAAATTCGTCTGTATCGTCTATTGCTGTGTAAAAGTTTTGTTTTTAACCTTTAATGGCTCATGCTGTCGTGGAAAAGGTGTATCCAGCTTTTGCGGCGTTCTGATTGGCCGAGGTGGGATGCGTCCCTGCCATTTGCAATGCCACACTTGAACGCGCGCCAAGGAACGCCACGCGACAGGAGCGATGGTGTACCGCCCAAACTCACACAACTGGGCGCCGTAAACCGCGCTGAAGAAGTCGCCGTAAGCCACCAGCTAAGCTCTTCCACTAAGACCCAGTAAGGCAATAAATAAAGTTTTCTCTCTCTCTCTCACTTGCCGGAGAAAGTGTGACAGATACTGTGGCTTTCCTTTCCTGTAAACTAATTATAATTATATGTAGCACTGCAACGAATGCCGACAAGAGGCTAACGATGGGAGGCATATTATAAGATATGAAGGGCAGGTTTTTGCCATTCTCCTCTTAACAGACATCTAAGAGACCCTCTAATTGTTCTTTGTTGCTTCTGACTCCGACCCTCACTCTGGTTTTATTCGGCGAAAACTGGGCACACAACGGTCACCCCCCTCTGCCACTATACTTCCGGCCTGCTTGTCACACAAGTCGAGGGCATCTCTTTTGAGACCAGGACAGCTACCCTAACTCACTTCTAAGGGTATCTGGGTGTGTGTACACCAATAGGGGTGCATCGGTAACAAATTATAATTATTAACGGGTGTCACAGAGTAAAGAACGATTATATTGCAGTCTTCACTCTCGTAATGCTGGCAAAGCAGTGCAATGCACAGTGCTTAGCGGAGGAGACTATCCGGTGGCCTGTGTATTTTTCATGACTGTTGTACGTGCAGCTTTCCTGTTAGAGTGTTTCTGATCGGGATGAGAGCATTCAGTCCATGACATAAGCAATGCGTACGTTTCTTTATTTCATTTCATTTCATTTCATTTCATTTATTTTCCTTAAAGGCCCTGTGAGGGGCATTACATAAGGGGTGGGTACATCATTGTAGGCGGCAAGTGTTAACACGATGAAAAATGAGCATGAAGATTGTCAGCGAAGGTCGCGGAGCACATGATGGCTGCAATGTCTCTGGGAAGGTCGTTCCAGTCAACAATGGTACGGGGAAAAAATGAGGCTGCAAAAGTAACCGTGCGGACACGTGGACGAGAAACCTGGGAAGGATGACAAGTGCGATGAGATATGCGGGTTGGCGGGACGATGTAGGGCGCGCAGGAAAGTGAACTATGATAAAATTTGTAGAATAAGCAAAGGCTGGCGATACGACGACGAACTGAGAGGAATTTCAATTCAGAGGATGTTTGTGGGAAACCAACGCTGTCAGGCATTTATGAAGTGTCAATATAGTCTTTCAACGCGCTGCCGTATAAAAAAAAAAAAAAAAAATGAACGGCGAGGACGAACCTAAATGAGCGAGTAAGGTGCAAGAAGCAAATGGCCAACAGATGAAACAATACTCAGTAGACAATTGAAGGTTCTTGAGAACCTAAACCAATCTTTGTTTTGTTCAGTCCAAATCACTCAACCTTCATACGCGTACTCGGAATTTTTCTATGTGATTTCAATCTGTCTGTTAGTTCATTTTCTTGCCACTTTTATTACTTTCTCTTTTCTTTCGCTGCGCCTTCTCTGAGGTTGGCAGCAAGAAACGCTAGCCTTCAAATAAAAAGTGTGGCGAGAAAGAGGTGCAAGGTAGAAACGAACACAATATATTTAAGGAGTCGGAAAGGAAATGCGCGTTCTTGAATTCCCATTTATTCATTTCGCTAGTACATTTGTGTCTCCTTTCTGATATTCGACTGCGTGGATTTTACCCCGTTCTTTTATCGCGCGCTGTGAAGTTCAAAAGAAGCGAAGGTTCTTATGCATGAAACGGGGCACAGCAAAATAATGGCTATATTTGATTTTGTTTTTTCCTTCGGTCCGTCTGATTTTTCTTCTTTGCGCTTTTCCAGAGTGAATTGAGAACCTGCCCGTGTACTGTGTGATTAGAGAGCAAATCAGAATTTATCGCGCTAGCGTACTTGAAAGCAGGTCATTTGCTGAGAACAATGCCGTAAAATTATTATTTTTAATGCGCTGTTTTCCTTTCACACTCTATATTGTATGAACGATCGTGAGGCGACGTTGTGCCTTCAGCATGTACTGCGGCCACTTTCTTCTCCGCTTCCTTCGCTCTGACCGAGAATACGCTCAACCTGCTTTAATCTGCACTTTAGGGACGGCCTTTCAGACAGCTATATGAAAGAAAATAGAAAATAAATAACTGAATAAAGAAAACAAACATGGCCAAATGGCTCACGGCTGCTCTTGTCTCCATGCTCTTGTATTTAAGCGATCGTTAGGACCAGTTTATCATGCCCCCACGTTGTTTCGATAATGTCAGGCACCTAAGTCATACGAGTCGCCTCCTATCCCTGCTTTAACCAGAGTGTTAGTTTCTCATTACCCGGATTTTGCTGACGTGACCGAGAGGGCTCATAGCCCTAGGTTATGTAGGTGAGCCTTGGTAACTGGATATTGCCAGACTGAACGTGTAATCTTAATTTTTCTCGACATAACTATTTCTTATTTTTGTCCGCTGAGAGTCTTTATCAGTGTCTATTAAAGAGCACAAAGCCCTTCCGCTTTAACGCTCCTCTATGAAACTACTTGAATGTTGCAGTAAATGGGGAGATCCTCATCATGTTAGTTTTTGTGGCCTTTCCATTTAGGTCTTATATCGCTTTCAACTATCAACTACGAGTGCAAAGTCCTCGCGCCTGCTAATGCCATGTGTTTGATGTCCTGTCACATCATTGCCGCTCCTATGAGACTTACCGAAGCCCCTGAGCGTCAGCAAAACCTCCCGACCCACACCACGCATGGTGAAGCAATGAAGGAAGATAGCTGGGACGCGATACAATCTCCACGGCGCGCGCCTTCATGAGATGCTTTCAAGGAGTGAAGCGCGCTGAGTTGCATCGCCAGAGTCACCGGTAAAGTATACCGTTCCGGAGACAATTTCGAACGATCCGAGGAGGCACTGGTTTAGCACGTATGGCCTATATGGCACTGAAGAAAGTCGGAAGCCTCAAGAGTAAAAGAATAAACATTGAAGCGTCTAAGTCGCACAACTGTGGTGCCACCAGCACCTCAAATTTGCAGGCGTGGGAGCTACCTTTCTGCCAATGACAGGGATATCACTCACTTTGCGTGACTGGGCCGCACTGAGGGGAAGGCAAATAAGAAATGCAACAAATAAGATGAGCGCATCTCTAGACGTTTGAGGTTGCCTTCAAGCGGCTACCATTGGCAGAATATATATATATATATATGAACGATAGCAGCTCGTTCTTCACGTTGCCGGCAGCTGGATCCATGTGCTAGGCTAGGGCACGGGCACTGAAAAAATTGCCACTGATTAGCGAACAGAAGAAATTGCCAACGATATACCTGAAATTACTTTGGATAAAAGGAAAGCAAATTATATTAAGTAGGCGTAGTGTTCTCGGCTTTTAAACATAGGAACGCGTTCCGAACTGAAATTACGATATAATTAGTGGCACGATGGTGCACAGATGCAGAGAAAGTGCGTTTGAGGCAATTAGGTAGGCTATGGGCGAGTAAAGCAAACAGCAGCCTCGCGTTATGAAATTATAAAATGAAGTTGCCTAGTGTATATTAGGTTAAATCATAAATTAATAATGTCTTATATTAGGCGAGTAATGGCGCTGTACAACTCAAATATTTACTAAAGTAGATAATTCGAACAGCTTGGTTGTGAACGTGTCGACTAAGTGATGAATAGCCAATGTATTTGATACCCCAAGGTGAGATGCAGCAACTGATGTGGCTGCAAACAAAGGCCAGTAGAACAAGATGTGTGGGTGCATATTATTGTAAGGTCGGACTCTAATCAGCATTATAATTCATTTTGCCGCTTTTTAAAAGAAAAACAAAACGTGCTCTCGCAACTTTTATGAATTTAAAAACGTATATGAGTTATACACCATGAATGACTTTCGGTCGACAGCTGGGATGACAGTACAGTCGAAGATAATAAATGGGTGCACAAGTACTTGTATAAGGTGGGATGGAAACAGAAGAAATCTTGATCTTAGCGGACTGAAGCGGAGCAATGTTTCTCGGCACCATTTAGTAATTCTAGATGAGTCGTCATTGAAACTGTTAGTAAAGGAATCTAAACATTCTTACAGTGAACAGAATCGTGAGTCGTCATTGAAACTGTTAATAAAGAAATCTGAACATTCTTACAGTGAACAGAATCGTGACTTCGTCAGCGTGTAAAACACATTTAAGCGTTCTATAAAATTGAGGAAGCTCATTTATGTAGAGGAGAAAAGGCAATAAACCGAGAAAGGAAACTTAAAAAAGGCCGATATTAGCCACCTTAGGGCAATATATTAGCTCACTGCTGTTGGTGACGAATATGTGCGTTAGCTGGCGAATTCTTAATCATGCTAGGATGGCGTAGTCGACAGTATTGAACCATCATACCTCGACGACTACCTTGTGTACTACTTATAGCAGGTATATGTTTAATTTTATTATAAGCCGTTAGTCTTACTAAATGTTACCGCATTTTTAAGCGGATGATTTTGCATCAAAAATCTACAACGATGAATTGTCAGCACGTAGTAATGCAGCTGACGACGTCACTCGAGAGCGTCATGGCAAGGCCAATAATTTCCTCTCGTTCTCACGCTTCTACGATCTCTCTCCAACTGAATTTCGTCCTCTGGTGTAATTCCAATCTCCTGCACCAATTTTCGATGAACATTCCCGTTAGATACCCGCAACCGCTCTGTGAATATTTGTTTCGTTCTGAGCACTATTATTATCTGAACAAAGTTTGTTTTCCGACTTGCACCTGCTACGCTACAATTAATCGTCATTGCTTCGGGGAGCATCAGTTATGCTTGCCTACGTTCAGCTCAATTTGACGACCGTCCACATAATGATTTCGTCCAGGGAATGTTTTTTTTTGCTACGTGGCAAATAATACTTAAAAAACAACAGAACGTATATATCCGCAGCCAGGAAAAAGAAAAAAGAACTTAGTTTCATGTCAATTGTCAAGAAAATCGGTTCAGAGCTCGAAGATATGTCTCCGCTAGAAGCTTGTAGACGTTTTGCTCGGCACTGCAGAACAGAGCGTAAGCTGTTCTTGAAGTAACACGCTGACAAGAGTAGGATCAACATCACGCCAGACAAAAAATGCAGAAAAAGTGACTGCCGACTAAAATGCACCATGACGGGGACCTGCTGAGTCTGCAGCATGGGATGCGTATCCTGCATTTTTGCGCATGCTGGGCAATATTACCAGAAAGCAAACGATGTCGGTTTCCTCGCTCCATGAAGTTTGGTGGGTACATGGGCAGGGAAGTTTTATCCAGAGCGGATTCTGGTCTTATCTGCGACTTAAATATTGCGTAAACAAGTATATATTTTGCCGATCGTTCCCGTCCCTCAAGCCGATCGCCCCTCCCACTTCTGCTTTTCTTCCTCCCGTTTTGCTTTTATATTATTCTCCTTACTCATGTATATAGGAGTAAGGAGCAGGTATATGTTACCCGAAGACCCACCTGCATTTTAGATTAGAGCGACGAAAAAATCAAGAGTGACAGCTATCTGCATAGAGAAGACTAAAATCTGCAATGAAAGAAAACAAAGTTAGGGAACAAAAAAAATAGTAACAAAAGGAACAACGAATGAATAACGAAAGAAAAAAAAAGGCAAAGCGAAAGAAACAAATTGTCATCAGATAGGGCAGACTTGAACTTTAAGGTACATCACGATGTTATAAGCTTGCGTTTGCATATTAAAGCGCCCATTCTGCCCTCTGTGAGCCTGCGTTCTTTGATAGTCTTTGTTAGGTCCCTCCACTAGTATGCTTAAATATCAGAATGGCATGCTGATACAGATACCGCTAAAATAATTGGTAAAATTAATAATTCATGTCAAACAGAAATGAGTAAAAAATTACGGAGCGAGCTGCTACAATTGCACAAAGAGAATCTCTCGCTTTTGAGCGAAATAGAGAGAAATAACGGAAAACGAGATAAATATTTTCGAAGTAATGTTTGGATAGCTCTTTTCCTCTCCTCACACAAAACAAAACAAAAAAAAAACCATTCGGGCATTCATTTTTAGCTCGCCTTAGGGATGCAGGTCACTCGGTTGCTGTGCCCAAGGATGCGGCATCGAATCACAGCTGGATTTCGATGGTGGCGAATAGCAACGAACCCTTGTGCTGTGCGATGTCAGCGCACATTTAAGAACCTCAGGTGGTAGAAATTATCTGAGCCCTAGACTACGGCGTCTCTCTTACCCAGAGTTGCTTCGGGACGTTAATTCAACTAACCAACTAATATTTTTCGGTCAACTGGCTGTTTACCGATCTGGTTTAGAATCAACTGCCAACGGAGGTCACAACTGCAAAACGTCTAGATGCAACGTGCAAAAACAAATGAAACGTGTTTCCAATCGGCAGTTATTTCTCTTACCACGTGTGAGCGCTCCGAATTGCAAATACCGCGGGCCACTTTTCAACAATGCTACCACAGAGTACTAGATTTTTTTGAAACTGCCGAGCTGTTGAGTACTAGCTTTTTATGAAACTGCCGAGCTGTTTGATTCTTTGTAGGCTCAAGTAAGGCGAATAAAAAGCTCTTTTTTAACGTCTTGGTCTGCTCTTATGTAATTGAGACATTTTAATCCCCACTGGACAATATGTAAACAAGTGCGCCCTCCGAAATTTTCAGCAGGTTTATAAAAAACGAAATAGGAGTAGTACGCCTCCTTAGCTATAACTTTGGATCTAAGCTAGAGTGCATGTTTCACACACTCAAACTAAGTACACGCACATACGGGCATGAGGCGCGAGCCTTCCTTCTAAGCTCGGCCTCATGGGCAATCTTGTGCGTTTCCGCGTTACCAGCACGGATGATCGAACTGTGCTGTTGGCAAGGAGAAAACGAAACCGACGTCAGGCGCAGCGTCGTGATTCAGTTTGTTGGATCGAGCGCACTGAGTCGGTGCCGTCTGCAGCAGGCAACGAAATTGAAGGAGCAACGACGAGACAGCGAAAATTTATTGCCCCCGACTCAAGGCACAGGCAAAATTGAGAATCAGGAACGTGTGTGTTTCGTATTTGCGACTCCCCTCCTTTGTACACGGCACTGGACCGATGTGCTTTCTCTGGTGCTTCGCGATACTCCTCTTTCATTTCTCCTCCTGTTGCGTCGCAAGCGTATTTTCATCTTATTCATCGGACCCCATGTCCAAGCCAGGCGACGCACCTGCGAACCTGGCCTGTGTCCCCGTAAAGCAAATACCAAGTCTCACCTGAGAACAACACCGGTCGTTGCCGAGCGCAAGCTCCTTCCTGAGTGCTTTGTTTGCGAAAGCAGGCTCCCTCCGGGCTGGGATGTATTTGAAATGGCTTTTTCCTTTTTTGTCAGTGACATTTCACGTGCGTTCTTTGACAGCGCCATGGGCACACTGGGGAAATTCCTGGGGGATATTCCTGGATATTTCTGTGCTGCGGCGGTCATGCTTTGTCTGTAGCCTCCCTTCCAGCGTCCCTACTGCTGAAAGCGACAGAGGCCCTGCAATATTACGTAGGGGAACATATGGCGTCAACGTCTGCACCGGGTTTTTCAAAGAGCGTTTCAACTACGGAGTGAATGTCGGGAAGATGAGCGTTCGTACCTGGCTTGTCTAGTGCTTGATTTCAGGAATGACCTTAAACTCGGAATCGGAAGCTACACGATGATGATGCCATTTCTGCGCAGACTGTATTATTTGAATAGTGTGTTCTGCTGCCATGTAAGCTATTGTGCTGAGAACACCCTGACCAGTTGCGCGGATGAAGTTGCTCGAAGGTCAGCGATGAAACTAAATACCCAGGAATGAAGGATAACAGAATGAGGCGGGCGGTAATTGAAGACAGAAGGGAACAAGTAGGATAACAAAACAGAGGGACGTTGTTAAAAAAAAAAAAAAAAAAAAAAAAAAAAAGCTCGGTCAAAGCAGTTTGTCCCCTAATTGCTTTCACCGCCGGCTATCACCTTGTGGTAGTGTTCACGAGTGAATGGACCATTTCTGCGAAGTTTATCTCGAGAAAAGTTGTATTTTTGCCGGTAAAAACACATTTCTTACCCAACAATAGGCATGTAAAATGCGAAGCATTCTTTTCCATGCATCTCAGAGTGCCTTCATGGTGGACGAAGTGCAGCCAGTTTTCTGTCCAAGTAATTTGAGAAACCCTTTGGCTGCAAGCGAAAGCACGGGATAATGCTCGCACCTGTGCGTGTGTAGAGGGCTACAACCCAAGCAGCGCAGAATGCTCCTTAATTGGCAGGTGTCGAAAGGCACCCAATGCCCTGGAGCATAGCTCGCCGTATATTGGACAACTCCACGCCATCTTTTAAACCTGAAGCAGCGGTTCCATGCAGGTCCTGAGCAGTGCGTTCTTCAGTCGCTGTGTTTCGCGAAGGCGATTCGTTTTGATCAAGCGTGTCCGCCTGTGGCTACGAAGCGGTAAACACGCACATAAAGTAGAGAGACAAGAAGGAACCTTATTACTGAGTTTAGGACATATTCCGTGTTGAATCTGACAGCGCTAATGTTTTACAAAGAATATTTATTCTTTATTATCGTACCGTATAATGATGCAATGAACTCAATCGCTTTCGTACTCTGAGATTTAAGATATTTTCTTTTGCCCATCGCTCACCATGCACCTTTCTTTTTCTCTATCGCTACCGTATTGTCACATAACAGAATAATAAAATTGATTCACATTTCAAAGGCAGGTGCCTAGCCTTTTGTATCATGGGTGCTATCAAAACACGTTAGCAAACAGAACTCAATATTTTCACCTCTAGAATTGTGCACCGATCAGCAATGCCTTATTGTCTTATATCGCTTTGTTCTTAGAAAACGTTACATTAAGTATTCGATGCTGCTCTTGAATGTAAACCTGCAGAGAAAATGAAAATGGGACGAAATGAAGGGAATGAATAGAAGAAACGATAAATATAATATTTTGCAATATAATGCAATAAACTGGGGAAAACAAAAATTTGTCGGTCGCTGAACCTTGGCAGAAGCCATATGATAAGTTTACTCTACTTGTATTTTGCTGAATTTATGATTGCTATATTTTAAAATTTATATGCATAATAAAAGGACAAGATAGTATTAGAAAGTGGGACTAGCTTTGAACGAAGATAAAGGTATTCTGAAACGAAGTCTGTTCTCTTAGTTAAGACAAATTCCTGCAGATATAAAGGTTAGGTTTATACGTTTATCCCCTCTCGAAATTATGGACGCCGTACTGCAGGGCTCTGGAAATTTCGACCACCTCAGGTTCTTTAACCTGCACTGACATCGCAAAGTACATAGAAACTGGCGTTTTTCGCCCGTCAGAAAGCAGCCATCATGGCCGTGGCTGAACCCACGTCCTTGTGCGCAACAGTCAGGGCCCTAACAACTCAGCCCCATGGTGGGAGCGCAAGTAGACGTCTTTACGACTGCCTGTGAACCAGCCTGTCTGGGGATCGGCAGGCTCTCCCTCATCTCCCTACTATATCGAAGATAGTCAGCGCATAGTCTGGAGACATTTCCTACACAAAATTGTGGTTCGCGACAGATCAATAACAAGGCTGCATTCCTGACTGTGTAGGCCTGGTCAATGTGGATTGTCTATGTGGGCTGTGTTTGTTATGCAGGTGAAACTGCCGAGGAAAATGATACTGCCCAGTACGCGCGAACGCTAGAAGAGAGGCAGAAAAAGAAAAAAAAAACTTCATTTGTCAGTAAGATGCTAGAGGTCGAGCGTTTGAGCGGTTCTATGTTATTGAAAATCAATATGCAGAAGACTAAGGTAATGTTCAACAGCCTCGGGAAGGAACAGCAGTTTGCATTAGGTAGCGAAATACTGGAAGTAGTGGACGAATATGTCTACTTAGGACAGGTAGTAACCGCAGATCCGGACCATGAAAAGGAAATAACAAGAAGAATAAGATTGGGATGGAGCGCATTTGGCAAGCACTCGCAGATTATGACTAGCAGCTTACCGGTATCGCTCAAGAGGAAAGTATACAACAGTTGCATCTTGCCTGTACTCACCTATGGGGCTGAAACGTGGAGGCTAACCAAGAGAGTTCTACTTAAGTTGAGAACAACCCAGAGGGCTATGGAACGAAAAATGGTAGGGGTAACATTAAAAGATAGAAAGCGTGCAGAGTGGGTCAGAGAAATAACTCAAGTTAACGACATTCTAGTAAAAATTAAGAAGAAGAAATGGACATGGGCAGGACATGTAGTGCGAAGAGAGGATAACCGATGGTCGCTGAGGGTAACAAACTGGATTCCAAGGGAAGGAAAGCGTAGCAGGGGGCGGCAGAAAGTTAGGTGGGCGGATGAGATTAAGAAGTTCGCAGGGGTCAAGTGGATGCAGCTTGCACAGAACCGGGTTAAGTGGAGAAATATGGGAGAGGCCTTCGCCCTGCAGTGGGTATAATCAGGCTGATGATGATGATGATGATGATGATGATGATGATGATGTGATTGGCAGTTGAAGTCTGTCGGCGACCTCTTGCGCTCTTGCCGTGGCCCGGCACTGGACGTCCGGGTCCCGACTGGCGAGAACAACTCCAATTCTTCAAGCGAGAAATACGTGACCATATCTGCCGGAGGCGGGTCCTCTCGGAAGCAGGTCCTCCAGATATGCTGGAGGCGGGTCCCAGATTATATGGTCTAAGGTGGCATTCTCGCCGCACAGTTTTCAGGAGCGCTTTACTCTGTGACGAAAATATTTTAACACGTCCAGGGATTTGGCTGCGAACGCATTTGGAGGTGCCACCACTTGTAGCCTGTTCTCGGCTGAGCGCAACATGTGGAAGAAGCAGGCTAGCTCTACGCTCCTTGTAATAGTTGGTAATTGCCTGATACTTATTCAGTGCTTCATCCTGTTTGGCACCTGCGTTCGAGACCCGCCGTCCCCCTAATCGGCTCGGATGACAAAACCGCGAGCATATTGGTGAGCTGCCTCGTTATTCAGCATCGCGCTAAGAATTTTGTAAGCAGGAGCGGAGATTCTACCCCTGGCGAAGTTGCGAAGGGCCGTTTTGGAGTAACATAGAATAATGCTGGTGTCATTCTGAACTATACCTAATGTTTTTGCGGCCTCTTCGGCTTCTTCCGCTCTGTCCGTGGCACCTTAGTTTCTACACTGCGGGAAGTACTCACCACGCTCACAGCGAAAGCGTCTTTTCCAGTAATGTTCTATTTTGCCGCATCAACATACACGCCACTATTGTCCCTTTGATACTTTTTCTTAACGTCTTCGCACTGGTCCACCTCTGGATTTCATGACGGTCCGTTTGCATGTTCTTTGGAAGTGGTTTGACGCAAATGTGTTCTCGCATTTTTGCCGACAAAACCACCTGTCTTGAAGGGCCCTCAACCCGTATACGTAAGCTTTTCAGGATACAGAGCTCCGCCTCAGCCTGCATGAGCCTCTGTTTTTGCGCTGTTAGTTGTGCCTCAATGAGAATGCTAAGTGCGTCGCCAGTAGGAAGCCTAAATATACCAACGCCGTACCTACGTTTTATAAACATGAAACATGGCAGACACCTACGAACACAATGGAACAGTGGCTCGAAGTACGGGGTGTCTCATGTACAACCATTTTTGAAGGAGGCACACGAAAATCACCGTGCTCATTTTCTCGGTGATGTGTTTACGTGCCTCTCAAGTTGCGAAATAAATGGATCATCCACCTTGCCCCCCTCATTCACACAGAATGCACTGATAAACGCTGCAAGAGGCCACTGTAAAAAAACGAAATCCATAGGGGGCAGAAGAGAATACGGCCTATGTGTGCACTCAAGGATACTAGAAGAAGGAATGGCGGGTAGAGTTGACGGTGGTCGGGGAACGCTGAGTTTCACGTGCTCACCGGCAATTTCGCAGCCGTTACAAATCATACGGGTTTCACAATATCATCCCGCATGCACGCTGGAACACATAAACTGTAACGGCTGCAATGCTTACGCACTGCGGTAGGCAGTAGACATAGGCGTGCAAAGAGCCAAAGCGAAGTATTGTACCACGAGCGCCAGGAATAAAAGCTGGGCCCGACGAAATTAATGGTGTCTCTTTCTCCCCTTTCAATAAAGGCTCGCGGTAAATAATAACCCCAAGGAATAGAGAGTACACTCTTCCATCGGCAGAGGTCAGCGGTGCCGACGTCGGCTTTTGTTCATTCGTCGTACCTGCTCTCTTGGTGTTTGTTACTGATACGTATTAAACCTTCTGTTGTGCAGTTTGACTTCCTGTTCACTTAGTGATTCGATGTATACGTATGGGTGAGTGGTTGTGCGGCAAGGTTCCAGATTCAACCGGGAGAAGGTTACAGATTACGCCACGCAGACAGAACAAAAGACGCAAGAAAATAAGTGCTGAAACTCTTCCCGCAAACAGCGGAAAATTCACTTACTCTCTCTCTGCTTCAAATCTATGATCATGGCGATTTAGCAGCTCACAACCGAATGGTGAGATTCTCTTCACTGGTACTATTGTGCTTGTTTTCCTACCATTCGTCCGTGGCGCAGAAATGTTGATCTTCAGTAACTCCGTCGTAGTCCCCCCTTCTTGTGAATGGAACAACGCTGCAGCCACTCAAATTACGTAAGAAAATTGCCTAAGAAGCATGAGGAAAAGGCGTGTTAGCCTGTTGGCACGCTGGCGAAACTTCCCATTCGACTACCTTTCCTGACTACACGTGCCATACCCTAGCAGACATAGAAACGCTGAGGCTTATTGTCTTGTTTTCAATGATACAGGAAATGAGGAAATTGAACGAGGCTTAACCACCGATTCACACTCGTTTTTTACTAAAGGGAATTCGCGGTTTTTTGGCTTCGCTCTATATTTCCGAAAAAAAAAATAGCTTGAGCTCTGGGGTACAGCCTACGTCATTAACTCACGACAGCGCATGGGTAGATAGATGACTGCATGTTCCAATTACGGTTGTGTTGAGTACACACCATTCTACTAAACTCTAGTAATAAATAAATTTTAAGTAGTTATCTTTCTCTACTCTCAAACGTCGCCAGATGTGATTTTTAATCGAAATCGTAGCACCCAATTTCGCGCAGGCGTTTAAGAGCGGCGCTAATAAACGACGCATACATATATAAATGAAAATTGCACACATGGAGACCGTTACACAAAAAAAAAATATCCTCCTCAGCGCTATTTGTCTCAAGATAATGATACCAGTTTGCAAATTGCAATGTGGATGCCGATCCAGCAACATTAGCGATAATCAAGGAGAAGTGAATTTAGAGCTGATTGTAGTCTTTGCGGCTGCGGGATGCCACACGTACGTACGATTACTGTGCCATTGTAGCAGTCTACTTTGAAACAAATATACTGAAATTGAAGTAGCTTCAAAGGAAACTAGACTGTGAACTCATTTTCACTTCACCTTCGCCCCTATTTAGGTGGTATTAAAATAGTTTGAAAGGGGCGGTTATTTCTGCAGTACTGTATTCTTTAACTTCAGGAGCATTTACAACATAATAGATAAATAGATAATGTTTATTTGAGTGTGCCTCAACAGTCAGGTGGCCTAAAGGAGCGCACACTAGGTCAGATACATCAGAATGACCAGTTAAATACATTTAAAACCAGGCATGAAAACAACAATTAGGCAAATATGTCCGTGTCAATAAATGTTTTGTTATACAAGATTTGTATACGAGTCATTGGACAGTTGGCGTGCAAATCTGGATAAAATGTGTCAAAACATTTTGCGGCCTTTGCATGCGGTACACCAAAATTTAGTGACATCAGTAAGGTTCCACAGTTAATGAAACCGCGCACGATTTTTTGCAGAAACTACATGTCACGTATGAGTCGCCTCTCACCAAGAGTACACATATTGAGGTCTGCCAGGGCTGCCAAGAGAGAATCGTAGTCGTAGAAACAACGGCGTCCAATAAATCTATCATAAATGATGCGTATGAACTTACGCTGGACATTTTCAATTTTTGTGCAATAGGTGGCAGATACGTTATTCCATGCTACTGATGCGAACTTAAGACGCAGTCTCACTAGGGCACAGTATAGAGTACGTTGACATTCGTGCCGTTGAAATTTTTTTGTTAGTCTGGAGATAAGACCAATATGTCTCAATGCGCGTAACACAATTGAATTTACATGCAATCTAAAATCAAGCCTTGAATCAACAACAACACCAAGGTCTCGTACATGGGCCACACGAGAAATCTGACCCGCCAAAAGGGTATAATCAAACACAACTGTGTCGCGTTTCCTTGTTAGAAACAAGACGGAAGTCTTCTTAATATTCAACTTTAAGCGATCCAACAAACACCATTTTTTTTGTTAATGTTAGCTTGCAATTGGCGCAGTCCTGAATATCTCCAATATTGCGGAATAATTTGAAATCATCTGCGAAGAGCAAAATTCTCGAGTTCTTGACATGTAACGGCAAATCATTAATAAACACTAAAAATAACAGCGGTCTTTAGTTGGAGCCTTGAGGCACTCCCGAAGATGATAGAAATTCGTTGGGCATGCAGTCGGAAAATCGGACCATATTCGGGCGGCTGTTAAGTGTAGCTCTTGAGCTACACTTAACATGGGGCAAAGTCCGTATTTTTCCATCTTCATCAGAAGTACGTACCTCATGGGAAACGGTACCGAAAGCTTTAGTCATGTCAAAGTAGACTGCATCTACCTGACCGTGATTAAGTACATGTGGGCCAGTATAATCAAGAAAGCTGCATAAATTCGTTTCCAGAGATCGACCTTTTACAAAGCCGTGCGGCAGAATTGAGATCTTCTGCTTGAAGTATGAGCCCATGCGTTCGTACATAACCATTTCAAAAACTTTCGCGTTAGAACAAATCAGTGACACAGGTCGAAAGTTGTTCACATCACAAGCATCGCCAGACTTGAACACAGGAACAACTACTGCCAATTTCCAATGACAAAAAAAAAAAAAAAAAAAAACATCAGTTCGCAACGAACAAATGCGCTAAAACAGGGGCAAAAATGTCAGCGCACCCTTTGATTACGAAGCTGGGAATTTCATCAACTCCTGTTGAAAGTTTTGGCTTCAGTTTCTGAATCGCCAAAAGAACCTCATGCTTGGTAACATTATCATAAGCCTAACAGTCAGTGCTGTCTTCAGAAGTGATAATAGCAGTTGTGTTATCATGGCGCACAAAACAAGAGCTGACGTGATCAGCAAATGCTTGGCACACATCTTGAGGTTTAAAACAGATACCATCGCGCGTCTTTATCACAACAGCACTAACCTTATCATTTCGTTGCTTGCGCACAAAATCTCCAAAACTGTTTCGTTCCTTTTTAAAGTTCTGGTCAAGAAGTTTGTGGTACTCGCCTTCATCACGTGCAATCAGTCGTTTCATAATTTATCTGCACAGTGAATATATATGGTACCAAAATTCACTTTCTGATTTCACGTAGAGTTTATGACACTTGTGTTTTTTCTTCAAGTAATGTCTCCAATCGCGCGAGAATCAGCAAGGAAATCTACACTTCTTCGATTTACGGCGTGGTATACATTTTTTCATTATACCCTATACAACTGATGTAAGTAGCTCGACGCCTGTGTTTATATCCTCAATCTCAAGCAATTCTGACCAGTCGTATGCCAGAAGGTCATTGTACAGCCTAAGCTAATTGCCATACGCGTATATAGATTTTTCTGGCACCATCTCACGCACTGGATGACAAGACAAAAAGAACGACAAGGTAAACTGGCAATGATATTTGTCTATCAGAACAAAAGGATCGCGCACCTCTTGCACGCCAAAAAGAGGCATTAGATATAATTAGGTCTAAAATGTTTCCAGCACAGTTCATTGCATTGCATTGACGTAAACCATGAAAATTACTAAAATCAATTCAACATTCGGCTTTTTCTCGAAGTACTGTGCAGTCACTAGTGACCAAACCAGTAGACCAATCGACCTTAGGAAGATTAAGGTCCCCGTAGATGTGAACCTTGTATTTCGAAAGATCGATTTTTTCCCATATCCAAGAAATGATCGGTAAAAACGTTAGGAGCAGAATTTAGTAGAAAGTAGTAACAGCCGACTAGATAGTGCGATTTTTCACACGTTGGCATTTCCAACCACACATATTCTTCGTATGTCACCAGGTATGGTCTCCTAAATGCAGTGAACACAGAACGGCAGGCTATCAGTACTCCGCCTTCGTATTTAATCTTGTCAGAATAGACCCTGTCGGCCCTGAAGACAGCATACTCATCTGAGAAATAAGACGCACTTGAACATGAGGAGTTTAGCCACGTTTCCGTCAGGCACATGATGTCATACTCACATTCGTTTGCATTCGCGAAGAGATCTTCCCTTTTAATTTGCAGCCCTCTTGTGTTTTGGTAACACAGCTTAATTTCCTGTGCCATTTTCGGATGTCGCTAGCATCGTTAAGGTCATCGAAGCGCCGTGAGGACCACAGCTTTCCATAAAAAGGGCGAAATCCGCAACCATCAGGCACACTTCCGGATTGTTCCCAAGTTCAAATGTATGCTCATCCAGAGAAACGTAAATTGAGCAATGTGTATCGTACTTCGTTTTCAGTTTCGTGCAAGTAACAACCGTGTCACCTACTGTATCCGCCAAAAGTTCCTTATATCCGACACCGTTGTTGTCGGGTCAAGGCGAGAAACAATAAGCTTTTCTTCGCCGGTAGTTTGGACTCTAATTTAAGCATGGATTGCTTAGCTGTGCCAAACGTTGCTCGAGGCCGAGGGGGTTGGCTCACCGCTTTCGACGGGCGTGGCAGATGAGTACTCCGGTCCTGAGCAGGAGGCTTCGTTGGAGGGGCCGACATTCCAGCGGGCAGATGTACCGCCACAGCTGAAGAGTAGTTGCGAAATTCCGAGCAGTCAGAATTCGAACACTCACACTGGCTGGCGGTACGAACAGATGCACTCAGGCCACTCTAAGATTCACGCAGGAGCGCGTTTTCCGCACGAAGCCGTCGCACCTCATCCGTTAACGCATTCATTCGACTAGCCATGTCCCGTAGCATTAAAATAACACTCGAGGAAGCACTGACGGAATCTGAATCTTGAAAATCCAGCGAAGAGCGTTGCGCTCCGGAGGGCGTTTTCGTGTCGCTAGTTCCGCAGATAAGCCCCTCCGCCGAAGGATCACGCCGCTTCACGCAATGAACACATTTGCACTTGCTGGCCCCGGGTTCCATGAGGATGCTGTATTTCTCGGCCTGTATGTTGATGCATTTGCAGTGAAAACGCTGTTTGCAAGACGCGCACGGCAAAAATTGCTGCCTAAAACGAACGGGCTGGGAGCTGCGCGCATTCGCCCGCATCGGGCGCCATGATGTCCGCTTTTTTTTTTTTTTTCATAACTCTCTGAAAGCACCCTCCCGTCCCAACGCCTTTCAAGTGAATCTAGTCGTTGTAGCGGAATATAAGAACCGGAAAGAAAACTTTTCAAATATTCCTTGGCAATTAGACATTGTGGTTTTTTTAGTGGGGATTACGCTGACTGGCACCGATAAGTTTAGCAGCTTCTAAAGCAAATTACGAAGTACTATGGCATGTATGCATCTAGGTCATTGAATTTAGTGATACTTTAATTGAATTCTCCGGATTTAGCTGCGTGCGGCTCAAAATGTACACATTGAAATTTGATGGCCATGAGTACAACATAAACGTAGAAATGTAAGCTCGAATAATAACTAAATAAAGAGAATCAAAACCCAAAAAATGTAAAAGTATGCATACAAAATACAGAAGTAGGTAAGTTTAAACAAACCTGAAAACTGACAGAAGAGAAGTGTAATATGTAACATCATGCAAAAGTACAAGTGAAAAATAAACATAATGGAAGGAATGAGAAGACCATCTTCCACAAAACTCACTGGATAGCACACCTAAGAAGTGCGGTTCTGTGTTGTGGTTGGTTCAGGGCTTAAGCAATCCTCTGCAAGATAAGCAAGCAACAATTTTATCGTCTGAGTATGCGAAGATGGCTTCAAAGGCTGCCAACCGACGTAAATATAGCGGCTAGGTTACGAACATTAGAGCGAACTAGTGAAATGAAGCTGAATATTTTACGCTATAGGACTTTATACCTTGAACCTCCCCATAGTTTTGCAAAACGTGCAAGGAAATTTGGGAGGAGCGGGGAAAGTGTGGGGGGGGGAGGGGGGGGGGGGCGGATAACAAGCTTTTACCGGCCGTGGTGACTCAGTTTTAGGGCGGTTGACTGCTGAACCCACAGAGACGGGATCGACACTCGGCCACGGTGGCCACTTTTCGGTGGAAGCGAAAAGCAGAGAACCCGTGTACTGTGTGATGTCAGCGACCGCTAACACCAGGTGGTCTAAAGTTCTGGAGTCCGCAAGTGCTCCGCACCTCATAGTCCGAGTAGATTTGGGACGTTAATCCTCATAAGCCAACATAAAACATAAGCTACGCCTTTAATTGTCGGGTGTGACGGTGCTAATGGGTCTCCCAGGACCCCAAAGCTGCTCTTCATAAACCTGTCTGAGATGTCTGCGTTCCCGACGACCATGGTGCATTCCGGAGGCTGCGCAGAATCTTGCGTCCAATGTTGATAAATACACGCTGTGTACAATTATACGCTTAAGCTTCGCCTTTTGATATAGGCACTCCCTGCCGTCGAAAAAATGTGAGCCGCCAAACGTAGCTGCTCGACCTTTCGGCACCAGCCGTACACGCGCGGAATCTCCACTGTCGCATGGTCTTGATCAAGAACAGCGCCGGCGTGTTTTCATTTGCATCTTAAAACGCTTTAATCTATCGCTGGATATACATCTAAATATTTGACAGTACGAGCTAAGTTGATCGTAAATGTTTTTTCTTTATTTTTAAACACTACTCAATTCCTCAATTGAACAGTTGGAGGACGAGAACCATAATGCGGCTATTTCAAGATTTGTGTACTTTCATTCCTTCGTGTATCACAAACTGAAATTATCATCGATGTATGCAATTATAAGCGCCACCATTAGTGTAGCGTCCTATATTCAATTAAACAAGTCTTCCTCGGGAATCGAGCGTTCATTAAGACGTACCAGTTCTCAATATGGTCGTCCTGGATAATCTCGAAAAACTATTTTGATAGGGAAGCGACCGTATGCCAAGGGCTGGTCACAGGATAGAAAAGATGGCGCACGTTTGGGCGCCATTACCACCCCTATATCCCGTGCCGGTGAGAGGAAGGCAGGAGTGCAGCGAATATGGATCTCGGAAACGAATATACGTCACGAAACGTGGTTGGAAGGCGCCCAACATCAGTTTCGAAGTTCACCCACTGAAGATGGCAGCCTCCTTGATGCAGCGCCTCCTACTCTGTACTTTGGCTGTTTGCGAGTGAAAGAGAAGGAAAATAAGTGCGGCAGCGGAGAGGCCATTGTCTACAATTTCGTCTGTTTTCACAGACACCTCTAGGAGGAGGAGATAACCGAAAAAGCGTAGGAAAACTGTGAGAAGAAAATTGAAAATCCATGGTCGTAGAATGCCGACACCAACTTGCTTTATTTTCTAACCACCTTCGCCAGCCAAACTGCCCAGGCCTGAGGCTGCCACAGAATGCCTAGAAAAGGAGGAGAGTAACAAAATAAAGAAATTGACTAATGAGGGAAGAGGCAATGGGAGGAGGGGTTACCAATATTTGCAGGTCCGCGCGCAATGGGACACAAAGACAAGGGGCCTGTTTCTGCTTTAGTGAATGTCTTGGGTGAATGTCTTGAGTGAGGCATGAGGTCGAAGCGGAGGCCAAAAGGCTGAGGCATGACACACTGCCAGATGTTGGCGCGTTAAGAAGGTGTGGTGATTACAACGGCGATCCCAAGAAGTTAAAATGGAAAGCTAGAAGTCAACTAAGGAAGAATACGGCTGCTCGAAATAGTTGGATCGTGTGGTGTTTTTATGCAGCTCCTTTGTATGCGCGTGCCCACAAAGAAAAAGGGCACCGGGTAAACGACCACACACTGCAAAATAAAAAAAAAAAAAGGAGGACGATAGGAGAAGCCTTTGTTTTCGCTGAAAGAAGAAACAAAGACACAAACGCAGAAATGATACAGTCCATGTATGCACCCATGTGTGTTCTTTGGTTATCCCCTTCCTTTGTCCGTAATTTTGTATGAGACAAAGTGTCGAAATAACAACAACAGAGAACGCGGACGGCGGCTGAGGGTGGCCACCAATCAACTCTGACTCTACCCGGGAGGCACTTTAATGGCTTGGTGCAAACGCGAAGGTGACAAGCGTGGTTCCGAAATGGTTTGGGAAGTCCCAAGTATTCCTAAATGGGTGACACTGGAACACCGGTGTGGCATACAGCGGTTATTCTCACCTTCCTAGGGGGCACCTTTCTTGTTCTTCCCTGGAACTTGCTGCCTCTCTCTTTCGTCTCTGTATTGGTTTCTCTGGACCTATTGCAGCCTGCAGTTACCTCTCCCACGCTTCCGTGATGAGGCTTCGATCCTTTTTTCATCGCTCGCCCTTCATCCTCTTTACCTTTTACCTTAGGCCGACTTCCTAAGGGGAGCGTGAACAGCCTTCCTGCGCGTGCTTCTAGCGCGTTCGTTGCTCATTAGCGAGGCGGGACATTAGTGGAAATTCGTCACAGGCATTAACTGCTGATGCTGGGCTTCCTGCTAGACGCACACAAGGACCGGTGGCTTTAAGGCTGGTTGTCTTGTCTAGGCTAAACGACAGAAATGTAAAGTTCGTAGCCTCGCTCCTCGTTTACGGCTGTACGCCTGAAGCCTTAAGTGTCGCGTACGCACGCACGCATGACAGCCGCCCAGACGCGCCTAAGCACGGATAAAGCGAATTTCCACCCGTGTCACGCTGCTTTCCAGCGACGGCTGAGCTGCGTAAGCAGCACTTTTAGAAAAATTCGTTTTTTTTTATTATGGCGTTAACTAAGCTAAAGCGCGCTGCTAAACCTTAAACGAGCGCACGCTAAAGCGCGTTGTTTAGTCAAGAATGCGCTGGAAAAGCCTGCATTACAATGAAAGGCTCGTTACCGGCTTAGTCCTGCCCTCATTTAAATCCTTCCCATTTTTCTTCGCACGTTCGCGTATAAGCTAGCTGTGCTATTGGAAAACGGTAAGAAGTAAATGGCTTGTTGTTATTTGGAACTCCGCCAAAGTACGAGCCTGTAAGTGTGAGTGAAATATAGGCGCATCAAAAACACATTTTACGGTCAACTATAGCAATCACGCAATGTTATTTAGTGTCCTTTAAGCAAATATTGCTGTTTTTTTGTAAGCCCATTCTCCCTTGTGGCCATAAGACAGTCGCCTTTGCTTGCCATTATGAATACCCCTACAGGAGGAGCACACGGACACCCTCCTCGAACACCAACGCCATCCCTAATACCAAAAAAAAAAAAAAAAAAACTGGTGAAGCTGAGTGACGACGCAACAAATCATGAAATCTATCTCTCGAGATACTCCAGTTTTTATATAGCAAGAATACCGAAGTAGGGCTAGCAGAGTCGTTACCTGGACTTTTGATATGTTATAAATGCTTCAGCGATTTCGCGCGTAAGTGTATCCCGAATTTTAACGCGGTAGCGTTAAGGAGCTCGTGTCGCAGAAAAGCCGGTGTTGTCGGCGACGTTGGCCGTGAGCGATAAATTTCGGCATGCACTTCATAAATAAACATGCACTTCATAAATAAAAAGCAACTTCGAAGATGGGCTGGGTGGGAATCGAACCAGAGTCGCCGGAGTGGGAGACGCAGACGCTACCGCTCAGCCACGAGTTTTTTTTTTTTTTTTTTCTTTATTGCCGGTCATCACCAACACACAACAAAACCAACAAAAACGCGCTACAATCGAATGCTCACAGCAGAGCGGTTACCACAAGCATGACACTTAATACAGAAGCCGGCAGGCTCATACGAGTTGCCTTTGTCAAGTTAAAATTCCTTCAGCTCGCATAGTGGTTCGACTCTTAAAATCCAGTCTGGCACAGTGGTCTTCAATTTGTGCATTTCAACCAATGCGTGTATACCCTCGCGGAAGTAGAGCCTTGCAGGGCGGGCGTCAGGGTCACAGTGAAAACCCGCCATTCTGGACCGCCATAGACTGTGCAGGCCTATTAGCATAACCGTATCAAGTGGAATCCCATCATTATTTTCAGTTGGCAGGAATCTAATCCCGTATGAGTCTAATGGTAATTCTTTTTTAACAGTTCGTTGCAGCACGTCCCAAAAATAGACGCCCTCCCAACAGTGCAGAAATACATGGTCTATTGTCTCTGGCTATTTACATATTAAGCAAAGTGAACCCCATGGCAGATAAAAGCCCTTGCTTTCAAAAAAAGTTTGTACCGATAATGTTCCTGTATGTAACTTAAAGAAAAACGTATTTACCCCAGGAGAAACTGGCATTCTTTTGACACGCTTCAGTACGTCTTGACCTAGACGGCCGCTATACAAGGCTCTGTACACAGGAACAGGGAAGAAGTCGTCACAAACAGCTTTATACAGGTTCTTCTTTTTCACTGAACTTAAGTATTCTGTCGAGAAGCGAGCTGACAGAATTCGAACACTGCTGACAATCTCTTTGAAAAAACTAGAAAGACGCCCTGGCATGCTTTCCGTAGCAACAACGAAATTGGGCAACGCCCGCGCGAGCCTCACTTGGCACACAGTGCGCAAAAAGGGGTCGGTAACGTCGCGAAAGAAAATAAATCTGTGTACAAGCTGGCGCACAAATAAGTGAGCAAGCCCGAGACCTCCGTCTTTAATTGGCCGGAACAGGTTATCCCGACTTCATCGTTCCAAGCTTGATGCCCATACAAACACAGCAAAGATTCGGTGTAGCTTTTAAACACTCAACCTAGAACAATGAAGTGCTTGCATGACGTACCACACCTTGGCAACAAAAAATAGATTACACACAGTGGCTGGTGCAAAGATAGACAGCGGCACTCCTTTCCACTTGTCAGCCTTCTCCCGTATTTCCTGAACTTGGGCGCGCCAAAATGGCTTGCTGTCTTCATAGAATTCTAGAGGTACACCCAAATACTTCACGGGTGTTGTAACCCATGTAACGTTGGCAAAAAAGTCAGGCGTTGATGTCCACGCCCCGTGCCAGAAGCCAAGACACTTTCCCCAGCTTACTGGACTTCCTGTGGTCGCACTAAAATCTTTCACAACTTCAACTGCGGCGCAAATACTTTCTTTGTTCGCAAAAAACACTGCCACATCATCAGCGTACGCCAGAAGTTTGACCTCAGACTTGTACAGTTGAAAGCCCTGAACAGATGGATTTTGCATAATAGACAGGCATAAAGTTTCGATATAAATGCAGAATAGAAGAGGGCTGAGGGGACAACCCTGACGTACCGAACGCCGCACATTTATGGGTTGCCCTAATACTTTATTAACAATCAATCACGTTGTGCAGTTTCGGTACGCCAGGGCTACGCCCTCTCTGATAATAGAACCGACATTGATATAATCCAATATTGCAAACAGTGCATCATGTGGAACACAGTCAAACGCCTTTTCTAGGTCGAGCTGAAGAAGTGCGACCCTCGCGCAAGCAACGTCGCTCAGCCACGAGTTCGATGCTTGAAAGCGGTACAAAAGCGCTTCTAGTGAATGCGGTGTTGCCTTAGAAACGTGCCGTAGAACGTTATACTGCGGTGTATATCGGTAATTATGAGCATGTTACTTACAGAAGTCGCAGTTACACGAGTAGCGAAGTACGTTTCCGCTACATTTCTTATGCGCTCTGCGCACATGCAGAGCCATCTTACTGCAAACACAGAAGAACCCCTCCTCGCAATGTGCGGCGCTGCCCCGACACGTGGCGCGCCACTCGCCCCTGACGTTTCGCCGTGCACCCTCACGGGTTGTAGAATCAAGCGTCTTTCCTTTCTTTAGATCACTATCTTCGCTCACCCGCTTCTCCCCTTCGGGCCGCACGAGTACCGGTGCGAGGATGCCCCGATACCCTTGCGTTTAATAAGTTTTCTCGACAAGGTGCAATAACGCTATCGCGTTCCACTCTTGAAGGCGAAGCTTAAGCGTCCTCCAAATTTTTCTTTAGACTCTTGCAGTCATGAATATTTGGTTTGGGCTCACCCTCCTGACAATGTCTACAATGCAGCCTAGAGTTGCTTTTAGAGGCTGCCGTGCACTTGGAGGCAAGAGTAGCACTCTATCGTGTCGTCATTTCTGTTCCCTTTCATCCTTTGCGCTAATTTTCAATTATGCAAACCCACCTAGCGCAACCTGATCCATTGTCGGAGTAAAGCAAAACAGGGGGAGTAAGTGGGGGAGGCGCGGCTTCTCTTGTTCCCCACCAATGGCGTTCAAAACAAACGGTGACCACTAAAGTACTCAATCTAGTCAGCAGAGTTGCAGCAAAACTGATTTCTTAACATCGCTTCTCTACGATCATTATGTTTTTATTCACTGTCAAACCCATTGAAATATGCTTCGGAACCCAGCCCAAAAGTGAGGTGATCGCAGTCGTACCTCATATAGACACAGCCTTCTGAGCTACAGTGCCAATTTCAGTGAGCTGATCATGCTGCTTGTCCTCCTCATTCCATCGAGCACGAGTTGCTTTTTACTTCTGGTCCCATTTACGGACTCTGATACGATCCATCTTAAACTGGAGGTTTGTTCGATGGATTTATTGTTGTTCATCGTATCGCGCTGTTGAACCTCGGCGTTCTTTTGCACGGTGTACCATAGTATCGTACTGCCTGCATAAAGTCAAGTCTGCTCGACGCTATCCACCAATGAATTTTGCACGGACGGCGTTTGCAAGGGTTAATGTGTCCAGGTTGGCATCGATGGGCTTGGATCCGTGCCTACATTTAAAAACTGAAAATTCAAAAAGGAACTCTTTTCGGAGACAGCAATGTGAAAAGGTTGAGTGCTTGCTCTGTAGGATATGGAAGTATGAAATTTGAAGCAATGTGTCAGAGGCCCTCACACGAGAAGTAGTCATATATAAGTACCACTCGTCAAAGTAAGTAAGCTAATAATTAAAAATATGAGAATACAAAGTTGGGTAAATGCAAAAGCACTTCGGAGTAGCAATTTTCCTCGCGTGGTATGGCTCAACGGAAACTACCAGTCGGTAACGTGTGGCTGCGACGGCTGTAGAACCACAGCAACGACGCGCCTACGCCGACCCTATCGCATATAGGCTCTACAACTGATAAAATCGTCTGAAGTGCCAGTCAATACTAAGAGAGACGCTCCAGCTCCAGTACCTTCAAAAACGGAAAACGGTAGAGAACAGGTTGAGGCCGTCGGCTTTTTCAATGGCAGAATCAAAGCCATTATGATTGATAAGCAGGAAACGAGAATGCGTAGTCTTCCTCAACATCGAGAGTTACTGTGAGCATGTCATTTGTTGTAGGGACATCCAAATCGCTGTGCAGGTCTTCGGATAGTTACTAAGTTCTTTGGGAGCTGGAAATGCCGCCACCTTTTCCCTCTTTAAAGCGACAGGTGTTACAGAAACGCTTTTTACTTCTACAGAGTTGGCTTCGTTGGCTGATAGCACGTCATTCAACACTGACCCGTCAGCGTACAGTGATGTCACTCATGACTTCCATGTGGCACGATGTGAAGATTGTTTCGAATGGAGTGACGTTACCAATGACACCATTCAGATGTCATGTGAATTTTAGAGATGCTTCGAAATAAACGTCAGTAGTTGCTGTAGCATTGCTGACGGAATCGGTAGGTAGAACTCGAAGAATGCACACGTTTCTTCAAAACCACACTTATGTCGACACGGCGCTGCGGCTCTAAGTGATGCACTGTCGCACGAGAGTAGCGCTACGACATGCATAGAACTTTATTACATGTATTTGATAATTTTTTGTTTCCTATATATTCTGTTAGCCTTCCTAATAAAAAATCAGTTGTGAGTAAGCGCTCGTGTGTGTTTCCTTCCTTTTTTTGTCCTCGTCTTCTTTGCGCTACGTTTCCTAAAATGCGAATGCACCAACTCGCCCAATTTAGCATTCTTGTGTAGATCTACTATGCCTGACCTAGGTGAGAGCTCCGGACGATGACCGTAACCTTTCGCAGTTAGTACTCTCATGCACATGCTTCGAAGGGCCGCATCTCTCCCTTTCCACATGTACCCGCTTTTTTCGTACTGCTGGCGATGGTACACTGAAAGTGGTACTCCGTTGCCGATAGGTGCTAAATGAAAATCGAAATGGCATTACAATACCCTGAATTCTGCACAAAGAACAGCTGCGTCACAATTTTTATACGAACTGACATGCGTATTTTTCCGACACGTCAGGAACGATGCCAAGGTTTTTGAGCTACGGCGAAACCTGTTCAGCGGAACCAATTGTATACGCTATCGGGTAATATACTTCGCCCAGCCCCAAAATTATGAAGGCTCAGTTCTAAAATTAGGTCGTAATTGCCTAAATATGGATGGACCGGCGAGGTTTGAACACTTTCGAACAGTACTACCTGTCAAGCCGTGTCTGAATTTTTTTTTCCAGCAAAATTGCTTTTCGATCGCCAGAAATAATTTGTAATGCTCTTCGGCTGTTGTTGCAATCCTGATGTTGATGCCATAAGCGAAGAGGACGTGCTAGAGTACTTGCAGATGGGAAGTCTATGTTACATGGTCACAAGACCATGTCATGCGATGTTGTGATATCACACTCCCCGCCGACAAATTAACGGTTCTGCAAAGCGTGGGAGAGCATTCGTCAAGCATGCTGTGAAATTCTGTGATTGACCGAGAAGCTGAAGAAGTCGCAATGTGAAGGGATTGACCGAAAGCTAATTACTGCGCGAGTGTGTGACATCATGAGACCATGTGACTTACTCCGAACAATCAGGAATGCTTATGACAGACACGGAGGTCTCTCTGGAGTAATGAAAGTCCTTTGTGAGAGACGCATAGGACGCTTAACTACAGTCAGCGGTTTTAAAGCAAAATGCTTTGTAGGCTCATGGAAAGACATCCTGTTCGCGAGAGATGTGCGCGAGATGTGCGCGGGATCTGTGCGTTGGATCTGTGCGTCGGATCAGTGCCCTGATGTGCCACTGGTCAGTCACCCTGATGACATTATCGGAAAAACAAATATCCTCTCTCCATCGAAAATCGAATGTCCATCCCTCGGATCCCGAGCCTAGCTTTAACTAACTGCGCCACGCCTGAAATCGTGAAACACCATGATGATGATAGCAGCGAGCGATGACAATGACGCTGCAATTAGTGATAATGACAATGATGACATTAGCAATGATTATGACCGTGAATTTAGTCGATGATGGTTAAGGTGATGCATAATGTGCAGCAGCAGCGTTCCGCTTTCGCATTTCTGCAGTGTAGATTCCAAAGTGCTCTCGGAATTTTCTTTACAGATGCAGGACACCAACTGGCTTTTCTGGGAAACTCGACTCAAACGGAGTCGCCATAAATTTAACTAAGAAAGGGGGGCGTTGAGACGTTGCTGAGATTGCAAAGCTACGTTGTTTTCTTCCCAGAGTTTATGCACTTTAATTCCTCTCGAAGAGCACTCTCTTGCTTGCCGGCTTTTCCACAAATATGTGATGACCGCAACTAGCATCCCACCTAACACGTTCCCTCTTGAAACTCATACACTAATTTGTTCTCATTTGCTCATTCCGTCGAAGTCTTTTCTTTGGTTGGGTTAGTTCATGCGGTTTAACGTCCCAAAACGACTCAGGCTACGAGAAACGCCATAGTTGAGGACCCCGGAAATTGCGCCCACCCGGGGTTCCGTAACGTGCATTGACAATGCACAAGACATCAACGCTTTGTTTTTTGCCATTTAGGCGTACGATGGGACATCGTTAATGCCTGCTGTCCGCGGCTTCTCAGCTTGCGAATCTTCATTCACGTACATGCACGTTGCAGCTCTCTCAATCGCTAATCCCTTAACTCGTATTACTCAGCATACAGACGTAAGCTACAGCATTACGTGAACAAACTTTCGACAGCGATATAAATCAGCGCTAAACCAGGAAGTACGAATGTGCCTGCATGATCGGAGGGCAGCATGCCTGACTCCGAATAAATGGTTTTTGGACGGTTGCATCCTCCCCCCCCCCCCTCCCCCCTCTACCATGAGATAGGAAGCCCGAGTTGGTAGCCCCTGTCAAATCGGTCATGTCGCGTGCTCGCGTGATGTCACATAACAACACGACCAATCAGTGCCTGGCCATGCGATCTGGTAGCTATGACCTGCCACAAGCATGTCCGGGATTTTTCGCTCCCAACGGCGACAACGCTCACGCCGGATTTTCTGCAGAACGAGGCCCATCGCACTGTCGCGATAAAAGGACGTTCAGGAAGTACGACGCACTTTATTTTAGCTGCTACCAAGCACATCTGTAAAAACTGGATTCAGCTTTCATGTTCTGAGTCACTACTTCTCGTAGGCTTACGGCCATGAAAGGCAATCAGTGAAGAGCGAAGGGTTATTCATCACAGTAGCAGTGCTGGAAAGGTTGAAGCCATCATCTCGGCGGTACGGGGTTGCCGCCTGCAATCACCGCGAGCGGAAAAGAAGCAGCTGAGACTTGGGCGAGAGTTGCCCGGTGCTGTTCCACCTGCATCAACGGAGGTGTTTACGACTGGCGCTCCCTCGTCAAGTTACTTTACTGTTTTCCGGGGCTGTAAAAGGCAGGGCCGGATCGCGGCAGACCGATCGGGGAAGCTAGCAAAAGTGGAAAAACCATACGCCGACCAAGCGTTGTGTTAGCAAGCTGCTGCAGGAAGATTTAAACTCCTAGTTCGTTCTTAGAGAACGGAGAGAGCAAATTTATGCAGTGCTCGGAGTGTTTCTCGTACCAGTCTACTTCTTTCTGATCATTCGAGCCACTTCTTGGGTATATCGCATTCGTTCAAGGGGTCAATTTATTTTTTAGATACTTTCTTGCTCCATTTTCTTTCTGGTTCGTGCTTGTGCGTGCACTGAGGAGTTTTGTTTGATCTTTGTTTGTTTTTTCTTCAGAGTGCTGCCATGCCACCAATGCTTTATACAGTGACCTGCTTGTTTAGCCACACATGTTTCAGACTCGCATAAACTGCCAGTAAAGGACGGCGTCCGTATATGGATACGAGTACTCGCCCATTGTAGATAGTTGCAATGCAAGTATTTAGGCTGCTCTTCAGTTCTGTGCCACTAACATATATCGGCCACAACAAGTGCGTGTTCTCAATAAAGTTTTCCGCCTCTCATCACCCCCTCTCTCAAGCCGCCGGCATTTCTAACACCAAGCTGTAGAGTGGGATTGAAGTTACTTTTTGCGTTTGTCTTTACTCCAATTGTTTTTTTTTTCTTTTGCCTCGAAAGCCAATCTTCAACAGAATACGTTACTAAAATGAAACATAAGAGACAATGCTACGTAGAGACTTAAATCCAGATGCTACTGCATGAGGACTGTTCGTTTGCTAGAGGCAAATAATAAGACAGTGACAAATGCAACTTTTCCAATAATAATAATAATAATAATAATAATAATAATAATAATAATAATAATAATAATAATAATAATAATAATAATAATAATAATAATAATAATAATAATAATAATAATAATAATAATAATAATAATAATAATAATAATAATAATAATAATATATTATTATTATTATTATTATTATTATTATTATTATTATTATTATTATTATTATTATTATTATTATTATTATTATTATTATTATTATTATTATTATTATTATTGGAAAAGTTGCATTTGTCACTGTCTTATTATTTGCCTCTAATAATAATAATAATAATATATTATTATTATTATTATTATTATTATTATTATTATTATTATTATTATTATTATTATTATTATTATTATTATTTCGAAAAAGAATAAAGGCGAACCAGCATGTGGGCACAAAAAACAAGCAAGGCGACGTTCCTTTCCCTGAACCATTGGAATACACCATGGTGACATGCTCGCAACTCTTACTTTCTCGTCCGGAAGAAAAAGTTATAATCTGAAGAAGGCTGGCCAGAGTATAAAGAAGCAATGCCTTAATGCAGATATACACTTCTGCGTCTCCCATATTTCAGTGCATTGCATGGATTTATTTATATATATT
Organism: Amblyomma maculatum; assembly: GCF_055883805.1. Classification (NCBI taxonomy): domain Eukaryota; kingdom Metazoa; phylum Arthropoda; class Arachnida; order Ixodida; family Ixodidae; genus Amblyomma; species Amblyomma maculatum. The sequence goes on along the minus strand of NC_139345.1, from coordinate 22,146,413 downwards.
TATCTATTTTTATTTAAATATTTATTTATTTAGTTAGTTTCGTGTACTAAGAGCGTATTACTTCACCCTTTTTTGTCACTTCTGTTATGCGTCTCAGGATGTGCTTGGTTTTGCACTTTGCCGAGTGTCGAAATAGTCGCGGCAGGCATACCGGTTCGACACGAACATCGTAGACTCACAAAGGGGACACCCAGAGTAGGTTCGTGTGCACGGTACGTTTTACTACTGCTGTGATATCTCTGGCAAACATGAGTCGGTGAGGCTACATCGCCCTGTAGGCCATTTTTTCCCGCTCCGTGGATGAAAGCAAAAACGAGGAATGAAAGGAAGAGCATAGAGAGGCTGGGACGCGACACATTGCTCAATAACAGTCGCCAGCTGAGCTTATGAACGAATGAGTGGCTGGAAATCCTGACTGAAATTGAGCGTGATACAAGAGGTTGCATGCAGTGCCGAAGAATCCTTGAACACGCTAGGGAACGCGAGCGAGAAATGATATCCTCCGCTCAAAAAAAAAAAAAAAAGAAATATATATATATATATATATATATATACGATCGATGTTAAGAAATAACAACATAATAACTATCCTAGAACCCTACGGAATTCCAAAGGAAGACGTAGAGTAGGCTTACGGCTGGTAAATTGGCTGCTGATATTCTACCTGGCGACAATACTACTGTGCTATGGCGGCTGCAGACAATAAGGTGTCGAGAACAGTGTTACGGAAAAACCTGCATTCTACAAGCATAAAACATAGAGTAGCTAAAAAGGAGCCCATTTTTCCTTCCACGCTTATTATAACACTTGTGTATAGAGAAGAGAATGTGCGAGAAATTGTGAAGCGAATGGTGCAGAAAGGAAAGTAAAGAAAAGCTGCTGTATACGAATGAGGGTAAGCGAAATAGTAATAGAGAACATCATTTATATACTCAGTCATAAACAAACACAAAAACTATCTCAGCGAGAAACAAAGTAAATTGCCCAGTTAAGGTGAAATAGGAATGATGACCGAATAATTTGTATAGTTGTGCAGTTGTACATTGTTACATTGTACAGTTTCTTGCGAGGAAAGAAGTGTGCATTTTTGTGACATTGAAGTCAGTATATCGAACAGATACGAGTCTTCTGCGTGAAACTTGACAAAATGCGGCTTCGCGTTTACGGAGCCTGGTAGAGAGGAAATTACGCCATGAGGGCTAAACAAATGCGTGGCTGAGCCTCATCTATCATTACAGGCAAGAGAGGCAGGTTACTTGAAGAAGTGCCAGTAGTTGTAAACTAACCTTGTATTACAGCTATGGATTTAAACTCTCCGCTTTGCAGAAAATCGGACGTTGTCGGTGTTGTGGAAGACAAATCACGGACATGGTGTTCCAGGTGGTAGCTGGCGGGTGACATGGCAGAACACTCATTCCTCAATAAATTATGTGACGTAACGAGACCAGAAAATATCACAACGTTGAGAGCAGCTGCGAACTTGGGCTGCTCTTTTCAATTGAGAGTGTCAGATATAGGAATCTTACTCCGGGGCTCTTTGGTGCCGAGTCAGGGACGCTACTTCAAGACCACGCAGGCAAGTTCAGACCTCTTGGTTAAGGCGGGGCCTTATGTCTATGTCGCGTGGTCGCTCACGATAAGTGGCTGGATAGCTTACAAGCTTAACACGGTGTGCTGTAAAGAATGTGTGAGAGATTAGAGGTACCAATTCAGGGATTGGTAATTAAGGAAGGTGAGACTACATAGTGACCAAAAAAATAGAATATTTAGAAAATGTTTGCACAAATAAACGTATTCCAGAAATAAACAATGATTCCCCTATTTTTGAATGTTTTGATGCAGTAATACGATTTTATTCTTCCAAGAGGCTTCTATTTTTTTTTTTTTTTTTGCCGCAATTGCCTCATTTTACTTGGTTTTATTTATATTTGTCCTTCCATGGATGCTTCAAATTCATTCTTTTTCGGCCTTTTTTAAACTATTTGCATTTGCTGCCACCTTCAAGTGCTGCTACGTTTATCGGAACGCATTTTTATAAGCAACGGGCAGGACGCAAAGTCACCGAGATAGCTGAAATAACAATCATCCGTAGCCACAAATCTAAATGAAACCCCATCGGCTTTCAGTGCTTTTGTATTGCCGCTGTCGGAAAAATTTGCAAGTTTTGAAGGTTTAAAGACTCAGAGGAGGATTATCGTTCGGATCTTCACCTGGACAGGCCACATTCGCAGAGTAAGTCGCGAGAAGACACTGTTCACGAGGGCTGAGAAAACTCGCGAGTGTCTCTAATCGTCATTTACGAAGCTTGTTTCCTTGTGTCAAGGCCTAAAATAAGCCTATGGACTATGAAACGTCAAGTGCCCTTTGCTGATCGAAGCTCATGTGCCTCCACTTATGTGAAAATAATCAGGATTCCAAGATAATATAGAGAAATATGCGCTTGTGTACACAAGTTGAGCGCAGAAATGGGGAGTTTTGAGAATAGTCAAAGTTACTGCATGTTAAAATTATAGAATCAGTCGTCTATTGTGCCCTAAAACCACTTTATTTGAACATAATCATCAAATTTTAGCATTTAATCCAGAGCCGGAAGCGTTACGGCACAGAACTGATTCTCTTTTTTTCGTGTCGTTGGCGTCTTCCGCAGAATTCAAGGCGTTGTATGCGAGGAAGTTTATCAAAAAAATTGTCATGAAGATATAGTTCCAGAATGATGCAAAAATGAGGCATTTGCATATGAACCTAAACATAATGGAGACCTAAATATCTCTTCCATGCGTGTAAGAAATCAGTTGAGGAAAAGGAGAGTTGACCCTATGAGGTTGCCAAGCCAGGCTGCTGAAATGATGTAAATATGTTTGCCATTTCACTGTCTTTTGTTTGAGAGGCAAAAAAAAAAAAAAAAGCGAGCAGAACCAAAGAAATGTCGATCAGGCAAAGAGTGAGGAAACAAAGACTAGACAGCCATTCGCACATTTCTGGACTGCATGCCTCTGTTGGTCCAGCTGTAATCTGCAAAAAAAGGTTTGGACGCGAAGTACTCACGGCGGTATCTTATTGTAAAATATTCTTTTTTATATTTAGCGTCCCATTTAGTAATTAAAATCCGCATTGTTTACGGTACTTTCACGTAGTGCAAAAAGCTTTTTGACTATTACTACTGTTTTGAACGAGCCGGGGCCTAATATGATGATATATTTTGCTATATATTGTGTAAATGTTTGACACTGTCTCCCTTTTGGGTTCATGCTAAAATTGTGGGAAGTTGAAAATTTGAAAATAAGAGTTAAATATATCTTTTTTCTCAACAACACTACCTAAATAAGCTTAATTTACACATTTCTGATATATTCAGGTGTTTTAACATAAGCAACCAGTCTACAGCCATTTCATCTTTCCTTCGTCTCTCTTTCAGTTGAGCTCAAATTCCATAGAGGAAATGCCGTGGAATATGACATATCTGCCTAAGCACCACTGGTTGCACATAACACTAATAACTCGTCGCCTTCTCTTGTGCCTTTTGATATACCTCGGTCCTCGCTTTTTCGCTCCGGTGATTCGCGGCTTCAGCTGCATGAGTGACGCGTATGTAGGCGATGTGTTTTAATCAGGTCTGTGCTCGAAAGGTGGACCTAAATACGCACAGACGCACGCACGAAGGCAGGCACGTAGGCACGCCGGCATTCAAATTTACGGACAGACAGATACACACACTGAGGCAGTAATCGGCAGATAAAAGAACGTATACCTGTAGCTAACGCTAAATGATTTTCCCCGCCATAAAAAGTCAAAATCTAATTGCGACATGTCACCCTTAAAACGAATGTACACTTCAGCTGAAGTTAAAAGTCTTACTAACGTGACCTAACGGATTCAAATCTGTCGAGAATGGAACCAGCCTGCCATTAAGGCACAAACCTTCGTCAATCATGCAAAGAGAAGAAAGACGTTTCCTGCAGGCGACTTAAAAAAAAAAAAAAAAAAGCGAACATGCACGTGAAGTGACCAAACGTAGAAGTGGCATTATAATGGAAACGTAGTTAAAGCATCCTGTGTTGTCTGCCTGTTCTTGTCTGTTGCGAAATATGCTGCGCACAGAAGAACAGATGAGCTCACTCTCAGCATTGAACTAAGCAGGCCGAATGCGAAGAATACGCCGTCGACGAACGGCTACGGCGTACATGAGCCCTGGCTCGCTGAAAACGCGCGCAGACTGAGTTAGACAATGGAGGCGTTGGTTTCGCGAAACGAACGACGGAAGATGATGCTCAATTTTCTCTGGCATTTTTGCACTGCCTTTCCGTTTTCAGACAGGGAGCAGTCTTTTTATTGTTTCGCTTTCTCTTTTTGTGCCTTAGTGCGTCTGCGCACGAGGCTTGCCTATTGCGAAATTGTCTTCGCGACTGCCTTTCAGCTGGGTAATTTCTAGTCTATACACAGCCTCGGTCTATATTTGCGTGGCGCGCCGTGTACATCGAGGCTCATCTGCAGGCGGTCAAATACGCGCGGGCCAGGCGTTTACACACCGGCCCCATATGCAGTGGAAGAGATAGCCAAATCCCAGTGTTATTTGCCGGAACAGATGCCTTATGTGTCTAGACGTCCCTGAGGACTAACGCTAACGTCGCACGGCTAAATTTAGCAGCGTGAGCTGTGAAGAAAACATTTGCCGTAAGTCGGCAGCACGGTAGTATTCTGAAGGAAGCCTTGAAGACGGCCACACTTTCTGAGAAAACTGCGGTAGATATGTCGCGATTCTCGACCACACGTTTCTGTTATTCATAACTACCTCTAGTGAAACATGCATGAAGAAACGCGCGCCCTCTGGATGCGAAAAATATGTTAGTCTCGCAGAATACGTTAGCGTCGCTCACCGGCCTTCCGCTGCCTAGCGACAGTTTTTCGCCAGTCCACTTCCCGGACAATAGGAGAGGCAACAAAAGGACGCCGCGCAGTGCTCCTCCTGATGCCGGTCACGTTCGAAGACTACCGTTCCTGCGAAGTATCGCCCGTCTCTCATCAGGCTCCCATTAAGAAATCTTATCACGCGGATCATGTACAGGAAAAGTTCTACGACACGAGGCACAAGTGCGTATATACCATAGCAATAATGATGATCACGTTACACACCTAAAGAAAACAAGAATAGAGCTCCCTATCTCTTGCACCTGAACACAACGCATGCGGTAAACGAATACTTGCTCAAGCATCCAAGAAAGTCCACGTAATGCCACAGCTAATGGAGAGGGCTTGTCTTTGTAACCCCCTCTGCCTATTTCGCACGCACGCACATACAAATACGCGCATGCACGGATCCACACTCACTCGCAAATGAAACTCGGCCTTTCTAAATTATAATTCTTTTTCATTACCGTAGAACTAAAGAAACTCAAAAGGAATATGTTTTTGTTGTAACTTTGAGCCCACTAAAACACAGTGCAAACAGGGAAGAATTAGCGCACACGAATTGACGTCAAAACCTTTTTTTTGTATTTATTGCTTCAGGGCATCTGTTGGGTATGAGATGAAGGTTGAGGAAATGATTAAATGAATGGAAAAAGGTTGACTGATTTTATGAAATCCAGGAGTGAGCGATGATGAGGTACCCGCGTCCAGACGATATACAAGGCAGGATTGCTTGCTGATGGGCCAGCTATCGTAATGGGCTAGATTCGGGTTAGTTTCAGTGCTGGGAAGTCCCACAGAAAGTGATGAATGTCGCCTTCAATATTTTTGTTTTCGCAAATCGGACACCCTGGGCGAGAATATAAGTGTCGGAAGTGAGACCACGTCCTAGTGACAGCTGGTGTGAGGGCAACCCCGACTCGGATCCTCCTAAGCGCAACCTCCTCGGCACGGGTGAGACCGCGCGGGAGAGTCACCGCACACGGAGGTATAAGAGCACGTGAGCGGCGCCGAAAGTGTTCCATTTCTTGATAAAAGAAGATTTGCGTCGTCCACATCTAGGAGTAGTGGCACGGATGAGTCTTAAGTCACCAGGTAGGTAGGTAAATCTGCGTGACTTCCGGAAGGCAGAAGGTCTCGTGGAACCCACTCAATACGTACTGACGGCGGGATGCATGCGGCAAGCTGGTGGATGTCTTGAAATACTTTTGGGGAACTGCAGACACGTGGGAGCAAACGTACTGCTTGAAGTGCGTCAGTGCGGATGACAACTTGCGCCGCAGGGAACATAGTTATGATGGCCACGGAGCAGAGGGCCTTCTGAACTGCCAAAAGCTCAGCGCAGAACGGTTATAGGTGGATCCCAAAATTGAAACACAGAGGACTTATTCAGGCTAGGTTTGTACGTACAGTAAAGTGCAGGTTTTCCTTCACAATCTTGTATGCTAGCATCTACGTAAACTACAATGAACACTTGAGGCTGGTGAGCATCTTGCTCTCCAAACCTCTGGCAAACCGACCATGGCAGAAGGTGGTCTTCTGTTATCAGTTGGCTTGTTATCGCCTAACTTTATAAACTTTCAGGGAGGGAGAACTGGCACAGGTGGCTGAATAATAATGTGTGAAGTTGTATACGCCCTCAGCGCTTGCATGGATGTGATAGAGTGGCCTTAAGTTTGCGAGTGTCACGACTGTGCTACACTAGCTGATTGATGGTGTTGAGTTGCGCGTTCTCTTGTAACGCTACGACCCGCTCGCTTCTCGGTTCACGGCTTCAAGGCGATCCCATTGTACACTTGTAAGATGCTGGAACTGGGCTTGATAAACAATACGTGGCTGGAAAACCACCCCCACCATGTCGCATGCAACAGACGAGCCAGCACCACCCGTTTTAGGACCGATTCTTCTAATCAAACCCAAAGTCTGAATAGCTTGCTTTATTGCCTGTTTTGCATCTAAACGTCTCGATAATACTAAAACATATTTGTAGAGGCTAATTTGCATTCATGTAGCTGTCATCTACGTAGGGTGATCCACTATAAGTTGCGGCCACACGAATTCCACCTGTAATCGAACACGCAAGCGATGCAAAAAGTAGAGAGAACGAGAAAGATTATTTTGAATGAGGCCTTACATAAAACAGGTTTTAGGCTGTAGTGACTACTGGTAATATCTATACATTGTTGGTCGAAAATAGCCTAAGCTGCATTGGCATGCCTTTGTTGATGAATTTAATTCACCTTGTGGATGCATGTGCCCTCTAAACATGAACATTTGCCTGCAATCTTGATTGGAGTTCAATAGGTCGCCTGTACGTTAAGCCGCTGCAGTAATCATGAGCACATTGTAGTAGTTCCTTTCCTGTAAATTAACGAGCTAGATTTAGCCAGCGCTGAGCATCCCGATTGTGCTGAAAAGGTTAACCATAGTATGCCTCACTCCAACTCAGAACGACAGCTTTATAAATTGTAATCTGTTTCGTGAGACTGTCGTAATTATTATTTCATATTTTCACCTTCATACATCTCTGTTCAACGTGTCCCGACAAGGAGTGTGCTACATGTTGTAACGTTTCAGCAGGCCTAGCAGATAATTTTTCCGGCTCGTGTTCTCTGTTTCCTCTTCGCACGTGTAAGCAGCATTTTATGAGCTTTCAAGCTTCAGCATATGTGGCACTGTGAATTTTGAGCACATAAAAGCTCTAGCCAGACCAATACTCTGTCCAAGCGATGTTTTATTAGAGTGTTTCGAGAATATAAATAGGGCTGGCCTCTACATCTCAGAGGGGCCATATTTAAGCCTCGTGAGCGCAAGTACAATAGTAGGCTAAGCATTTTTACGTTGAACAACATGAAATGTATCAATTGTTCATGGCGTGAGGTCGGTCATGGCCTCCTTACGAAGACCTAGCATCCATGTTTAGATCAAAACCTTGTTTAAACATTTTCAGCACAAGGACTATAGCTCAGAATTAGTGCATACTAGAATCTTGTACCAATTATGGTCTACGCCTGGAGGCTGGACGTCCCGCTCGCACCGCTTTGACCACTTATTTCCGCTGCAGGTACCATTCGAACTCCCCCGCTGTGATGCTACAATGCTCTGTCGCCAGCGGCTAGGAGTGGCGTTTACAAGTTCATAGTCCCACGTCATCGGCATGGGAGACTCTACAACATGTGAGCATTGCGGGTGTGGTGAAACTATTGCGCACATACTTTGTGACTAGCTTCAGTTTGAGCGTGAGCCTTCCTTCCTGGCTGCTACACTCCACCGCTTGGACTCTCGCGCTCTCAGTGTAGATTCTGGGCCCTTTGCTGACTCCTTCATCAAAAAAAAAAAAAAAATCAGTGAAGGTGCTCCTAAGTTTTTAAAGGACACGGGGTTGAGTTCAAGATTTTAGGCGTACACTCTCACATATCTCTGAACATGTGAAAGTCTCCTGTTCTTGGAGCTTTTTCTTTTCCTTTTTCTTCCTTTGTTCCCCTCCCCACGTGTAGGCTCGCCTACTGGGCATCGCCTGGTTCACCTCCCTGCCTTTGTATTATAGTTTTTCTCTCTCTCTCTAGAGGGACCCATGTTAAGGACCAATATGGCTACAAAACAAAATTTAGAGAGTTCTTCTAATAGTGTTGCGATATTAAGGTCTATACCTATCACTCACATGCAGGTGTGCACAATTTGCAGCGAATAAATTATTGTTCAATAATGGGTTCGCATTACAGACGAAAGCAAAAGCGCAAATATTACAAAACTAGACGCATAAATATTATATAACTTACTATAAAGTCGTCTTCGTTGTCTCAGCTTTCAGCCCAGTGAGGCCTAGCCGCGTAAAGGCAACCTTACAAAAGCAATCGTACTAAACGAGACTACATTTTAAAGACTATTGCTCATTTTTGTCTTCCCGCTGTTTCGCTTCTTTTTCCCCGCGTTCCCTTTTCTACACTTTCTCCAGGTTGCCCTTGAAGCAAAACGGAAGGCGTCTCGTCCAAGGAGCGGAAAAGAGCTCAATCAGCTGAGTTGGCCATCAACGTTCGGCAGCCAACAAAAGCCACCGGATAAACTCCGCCCAAAGCAGAGGTATAAAGAAGCGACCGGCGGCTAAGCGACGCCCAAATGGTTTCCCGTTGGTCGCCGAACTGAGAGTGCGAAGAAACAGCGCGATAATGGCGCGTACTGCACCAGTGTTGGCAAGCGATGAGGCCTCACGCCGAAGGGTCGCCATTGTCCCTCTGCTAGGAGAGAGATGAGCTGCTTCACAAAAGATCACTTCCGTTTTCTTTGTCGTCCAGGAACCGCGTGGCAATGATGTCTGTGCCCACGCCGGCTGTCGCAACCTCTCCTTGTGTGCTGGGCGCATCACCCCAAGCTTTCTCTTGGAGTCCGCTGTTGTGGCTGTTGAGGCCTCCTTGCGTCCAACAGGATCATTAGTTTGGTTTGGTTTGTGGGGTTTAACGTCCCAAAGCGACTCAGGCTATGAGAGACGCCGTAGTGGAGGACTCCGGTAATTTCGACCACCTGGGGTTCTTTAACGTGCACTGACATCGCACAGCACACGGGCGCCTTGCTTTTCGCCTCCATCGAAAAGCTGCCTACCGCAGGGTGATTCGTTTGCAATGGGCCCCGTGGTTAAAAGATGTCGGCACTGGAAAGTGGGAATGAAGCTTAGACGGCAACACAGCCAAGCGGTTGTAGCCAGAGTCGACTACCTTACAGGAAAAAGAAACCAGTTACATGGATGCATAAAAAAACGCAAGTGTAACGTAGCAAAACGTAAGCGAGCTACAAGAACCCCATTCTTTCCATGGCACATCTCACGGTGATAAAATACAGGAGTGAGACACTGAAGCTACTCTCCGTTGGTTTCAAGCACAGGGCCGCTGATGAAGTTCCAGCTGAAGGGGCCTACAAGTGCCTGCTTTATTTAATGCACGAATTTGTGGGCCCAGGTTTGTCTGTACTCCTAAGTACGCAATACAAACATTGGGTACACTACTGAAGAAAAATTGATGTGGCTTCCTTATCATGCCTAAAACAATTCCTCATTTTTTTATGCCTTGTAAACAAAGGACAACCGACCAAAACTTCGTAAGCTCATGCGCAAGCGTACCGAATGCAAAGAAAATGACACCTGGCGTGCCGCTGAATGTACTCTAGGACAGTGCGATACGACACACATCTATAGCTTCGAATACCGCTGCGTAGTTTTTCAACAGTTAGCCATCGAAGACACAGATTGACAAAAAGCGGTGCCCGTCAAATGTTCAGAATACATGAACGCTTCTTCCGTCATTTTCAGACCTTGAGGCCTTATAAAACACAACCGTTAAGGGAGCCTGGTGCGCAGCTTAGCGCTCGCTTTTTACTTTGCAAATAGTTTGACACGAAAAAAGAAAAAAAAAAAACAGGATCGATTGCTTAAACGCATCAGTACGCGGCGAGGCAGGATTTTTCCGGTTGCCCGAAATTTACCGTTCACAGACTAGCCTGACGTCATAATGGGCAGATATTACGTCGTGAGTTGGACCCGTATTCTGAGTTTGTGTGGTTATCGAAAGTGTCGCTACCTCACGTGACATCTAGACACCTGATTGGTCGAAACGCTGGAACCGGGTGTTGAAACTAAAGAACTGGAAGAGATGGCAACGTCATGTTCCGGCTTTTCTACCCATCAAATGACTGGAGGCCACGTGAGATAGCGGTGCTTCGATAACGACGCAAACTCGGAATACGGGCCCTGCAGCTTGAAGTTCTACAGTACTGTGACGTCTGTGACTGATACGAGACGACCAGGGCCATAGTAACGTGGGGAGCGGAAGAGGTGTTCAGCGTCGAACACTCCCTCCTCTCCTCAGAAATTTTTGCGTTCTGCATCCGGGCTTCTTTCGGCCTTTTCATTCGCCATATCATTTTTTTCGACCAGCGGCATATAATTCCTCCCCCCCCCCCCCCCCCCCCCCTCCCGAAAATATTTCTTGCTACGCAGCTTGAGGCCGCCCGAGGTAAATAGCGTATACACTATTGTACACTGCGGGGAAATAAACCTATTATCCTCAGTTACCGGCAGTTTAGCTCTATTACCGACCTCACCCGGCAATATACTCCGCGTGCTAGGCAGCCTATGGCTGCCGAATCTTTGCCTCGTCTCCCCTTTCTGTGTCATCACCTTCACTTATACTCCCATTTGCACCAGTTTGGATGACAGGACACGTGCGGTTGTTTTTGTTGCCATTATCAAACTATTTATTGTGTTTACCATCAGTACAACTTGCCTTATTTGCTGAAGCAATCGCAGTGATTAGTACAAAAAGTTCGAATAAAACAGCGCTGCCATCGTTCGATAGTTTTGCACGTTGAACTGTTCGATGAAAGCAGCTTTTCCATCCAGAATTTCTATGGTCAGCTGGAATGTCATGCGGAGCAGTAGTGAATGCAAGGAATGCCTTGCAATGCAGTGAAAAAGAAACATGAAAATCAATGCGGACGTTTTGAAAACAAAAGAAATAGCAAAACTTCTTGATGTTTACGTACTCCGGATAATTTCTGTCTGAGAAGCGAAGGCTCGGAACACCATTTCGCACACGGCATTTCTCGGGAAAACCAATTTGAGTGTCAGCAGTGGTATGGCAACTTCAAAGAGAAGGTTAAGCGTGAAAGCAAACGTTTGAAAGGTTCTCTTTGAGTAAACAAGGGTTTAAAAGCGCTGAACTAAGCGGAAGTTGCAGAGTCAGAAGTGGCGTGTATTCTAAAGCGGAGTTTAGTTAATGCGTACTGCCATGCTGTGTCCGTCCCCCGTAGAAATCGGACATTCCTTGCTGTTCTCTTACCAGTTTTTCCTCGCAGCAAATAATACTCGCAGCGTATTTGATGTGTTCGAATTGTACGTTTGGATTGTCTGCTTCCAGCGATTACTCACTGCAGTTAACTAAATTCATGATACGCACGAATGCTATTTTATCATCGAACCCAAAAGTTATTTTTAGTTGAGCAAATGTAGTTCCAAAATATTATCTTTGAGCAGTTGCAGTCGAAATGTAAAACCTGGTTTCCTACACTTCTATTTCACGCAATTTATGAGGCCTTCCCTTTGTTGCTGTTGCTATCGGAAATGCGGTTCAGATGGCGTAACATGAGAAAAATATGTGTGTAAGAACTTCCATTGATTTTTATTTCTTTAGAAACAAGTACGCAAAGAGTTTACCTGTATGTTGCTGGCTAATGAGTAGCACGCCTTATAATATTGTTACGTGGCGACAAGCAAGAGATCGGCGCACAACATGGCGACTGGGTGAAAGATGATTTAATGGCTGGCGTAGCGCTAGGGCTCTTCTCGCACCACTGCCGATCTTATTCGCAGCACTTCTCAGGGCCTCCGAGTGACCGTCCCGATCAGTTCTTTGAAGTCGATGATGACGTGGCGGTAAGAATGTTGAAGAAAAAATAGAAGATAATGATTTCCTTGCCACCACGATGACGATGACCACGATGATGCTTGGGTGATCCGTTTACCCTAGAGCTCTTCAGCCATCCGTCACTAAAGCATCCACGGGACTGATGGCTCGAGGTCGCGTTGGGCGGCTGGGCGGGGCGGGCTTATGTGCTCATGTCTTTCGGTTCCTTCTGGTCTTTGCTCGGATCTCGTCTCTGGTCAGTTTGTCTGTGCGCTTTGTCTTCAGATCCGGGCTGGGAGTGGGGCGGCGGTAGTTGTGGCTGGTCGGGATTGGGCAGGAAGGGTTTGGGCGAGGCTGCGCGGTGATATCCATGGGTTCTCGGTAGATGGTCCCGGCGTATGGATGGCGTCGATGCTCCAAGGTGAAGATTTGAATTACGCACCCCGCACCTCCACCAACATTTTACGTGGCGACAAGCAAAATGAAGGCACAACATGGTCATTGAGTGAAAAATGATTTAATGGCTGGCCTAGCGTGAGGACTCTTCTCGCGCTTCTGCCGATCTTCTTCTTCGCAACAATATTAAGAGAGCAAGCTCGCCTTCCAAGCCAGCTCTTAGACTAGAATTAGCCACAACAAAGAAAGAATAAATTATTCTCATCCCTGTAGATTAATTTGTCGGGAACGCCTTCAAACCTTCAGAGCAGAAAGCGGAGAAAAAAACGCTTCCAGGAAAATGTTTACTTATCTAAGCTATTTATTCGAAATGCGCCTTCAGGGCTGTGACTAAAGCATAGCGAAAATGATACCCCAGATTTACGAGAGCTCAGCATTAATTGGCTCAAAAATTCCCAAGAACGCATAGTTAGCGAGAAATGGTTGGGGCTCATTGAAATGAGGCTTATGAGCAAGATGCGTTGACGCAAAGGCAGAAACCAAGAGTTGGCATAAACGAAACTGACACGGTGAAGAAGAAACTAACACTATTGCATTTTTCGCTGACGTGACCAGTACTCGCAAACTCATATAAAGAAATAACATGTTGTGCCCTCACCGCATCTAAAAGGCGAGGCTGCTTTCCATATTTGGCGAATTATTACAAGATTTCGCATTTGTCACAAGTGCCGCCAAAAAAAGAAATGTCGTACAGTTTGTTTGAATGCCCGATCATACAAACTGGGCGGTCATATTCTTCCATTGGAATGATGCTACGCCTATGCTTCCGTCATTGCAACGTGTAATTCGCAGCGCATTGAATTGGGCACCAACACGCAATGGAGGAACTCGTAAGATGAAAACATCTGGTGAGAAGCATGTGGTGGAAGCATTAGCAGCAACATCGAAGGAAAATGACCCTCTTTTCGATGTAGAAATGTTCTTTCCTGTTTTCCTCAAGCATCTAACTTTTCTTGCCTGGTGGAAAAAAAGGCCATTCAGCGGGAGGCGTTTCCGCCGGCTCTTGTGGATAGGGTCATTGTCGAGCGCATTTGATAAGCGGGTACAACGGCCGATCGGCCGCAATTCGGACTCCGCTATTTCGGAAAATTGTTGACCCTTCAGGGGAAATAAAGCCATTTCACATCTCTTGGCTGACAAAGGGAGTTATGTTACCGATAATATTGCGGTTTCTGCGCAGTTCATCTGTATGAAGAGCATGAATGTCCATTCGAAGCTTTAAGGTATGGTGCCTACCTCTGAGAGCACCTATAAGGAACTGGACAAAGCTTTACTGCTTCAAGTTTGGCATCGTCGATAGCAGGAATCGCAAAAGTGCAAGAGGCTGTGATAAATTAACCCTTCCAATTACATGCAGAGAGCCAGGCTTATTGTTGGTTTCCATATCACAAATGAATAAAATATAAGAGATTCGTTTTCAAAAAACTTGTATGTAGTGCACGACATTTCACTCCAGAACCCAAACTGGGACAATTGTAATGCATTTTTGCTTTGACTACGGATTCACTCACTAGAACAGTGACGAAGCTAAACTTGTGACAGTTATTACAGGGTAAATCGTGAACGCTAAATTTAATTTTTTAGCTCCGAAGTTTCGCTTTAGAAAGTTACTGGGGATCATGGTATGCTTCACTTTAAAGCACTAAAAGCGTTAAGCGCACATTTACTTAACATATTGTTCTCTTTGTTTTTGTACAACCGAAGCCGCAGGTATCTCTCACATACTCCGTAGCAGCTACTGCAATATTTTTTTGTGATTGAGGAAAAGTGTCGCGCGTGATCAGGTTTCTGACTGAAGTCTCACGAGCCTTGGAAAAACTGCGAGCGCCTTACGTGACTAGCGTGAAAGAAAGATGTCCCACAGCCTTCTTCTGCCATTGTTGGACATGAGGGTTAGTATGGAAGGAGCCCAACGAAACTGGCGCGAAAGGAGTCGTTGTGAAGAAAAATCAGAAGTCTTGCTGTAGCTTGCACAAACGTTTTTACGTTGACGTTTTTTTAAGGCTCCCGGGAACAGCCTTTCTGCGCTTTCGCGGCTAAAGGCTCCTGCTGAGGCATGAATGAATGAAAAGTAAATAAAGTGCAGTGGTGGCGTAGCTGTAGAAGATCCGCCTCGCATGCAAGAGGACCGGGGTTCAAATCCCGGCGCCGCGCAAATTCTCCACCGGATGACAAAAAAAAAAAAAAAAAAATCCGCGTGTCGATGGAATTGCATATACAGGTTTGGGGTGCGACCTGATGCCGGTGAACACCTCCGGCAACGCACTCCCTCACCAGAACAGGAGTTGGCCACCCTGGTGCAGTAATTGGCCACAACCTCCTATGATAAGCTCCATAAAACCCCGGCCCTCAGTCACCAGCGGCTGCGGAACAACTGACCACGGCGGCGGTCAGACCTGTGACGCAGCAGGGGGTGCTAAGAAAGCCTGGCTCCGCTGGACAGGCCGCCATTGGAAACTGACCCTGGCAACGTTTAATGCTAGAACCCTAGCTAGTGAAGCTAGTTTAGCAGTGCTGTTAGAGGAACTAGAGGGCATGAAATGGGATGTTATAGGGCTTAGTGAGGTTAGGAGGCCGAATGAGGCATATACTGTACTGAAGGATTGGCATGTACTGTGTTATCGAGGTTTACCAGAGAGGCGACAACTAGGAGTAGGTTTCCTTGTCAATAAGTATATAGCGGGTAATATAGATGAATTCTATAGTATTAATGAGAGGGTTGCAGGCATCGTAATTAGGCTTAATAAGCGGTATAAACTGAAGGTTGTACAGGCCTATGCACCTACATGCAGTTATGATGACCAGGCCGTTGAAAGCTTCTATGAAGATGTAGAATCGGCAATGCGAAAAGTAAAGACGCAGTATACTGTACTAATGGGCGACTTCAATGCCAAGGTAGGGAAAAAACAGGCAGGAGGCAAGGCAGTAGGTGACTATGGCATTGGTTCTAGGAATAGCAGGGGGGAGTTACTAGTTGAGTTTGCAGAGCGCAATAACTTACGAATCATGAATACCTTCTTCAGCAAACGGAAGAACCGAAAATGGACATGGAAAAGTCCTAACGGAGAGACTAAAAATGAAATCGACTTCATAATGTGTTCAACCCCCGCCATTGTGCAGGATGTAGAGGTAATCGGGAAAGTTCGATGTAGTGACCACAGGATGGTGAGGTCCCGAATTAGCCTAAATCTGAAGAAGGAACGCAATAGATTAGTAAGAAAGAAACCCATCAACGAATTAGCGGTGAGGGGGAGGGCAGAAGAGTTCAGGATCTCGCTACAGAATAGGTATTCAGCTCTAACTGAGGATGGCGACATTACCCTAGAGGCAAGGAACAATAATTTCAGAGATATCATTACTGAGTGCGCGGTAGAAGTAGGCGGTAGGATAGTTAGAGAGGATACCGGTAAGCTGTCTAAGGAGACGAAAGATTTGATTAAGAAACGGCAGAGTATGAAAGCTTCCAATCCAACAGACCAGATCGAATTGGCCGAAATATCAAAGCTAATCAATAAGCGCAAGGTGGCCGATATAAGGAAGTATAACATGGAGAAAATTGAGCATGCTGTAAAGAACGGGGGAAGCCTTAAAGCGGTAAAGAAGAAATTGGGCATAGGCAAAAACCAGATGTATGCGATAAGGGACAAGGCGGGCAACGTCATCACTAATATGGACAAGATAGTCAAAGTAGCCGAGGAGTTCTATACAGATCTCTACAGTAGCCAAAGTAGTCAGGACCGTAATGAGATTGGCGGTAGGGAAAAACAGTCAGACGTTCCACCAGTGACGAAGGACGAGGTCAAGAAAGCACTAGAAACTATGAAAAGGGGGCAATCAGCTGGAGAGGATCAGATAACTACAGATTTGCTGAAGGACGGGGGGGGATATCGTGCTAGAAAAACTGGCCACCCTGTATACGCAGTGCCTGGTGTCATCGACGGTACCGGAACCATGGAAGAATGCAAACATTATCCTCATTCACAAGAAAGGGGACTCTAAGGACCTTAAAAATTACAGACCAATCAGCTTACTGTCTGTTACGTATAAGGTATTTACTAAGGTAATCGCTAATAGAATGAGGACAACCTTAGACTGCAATCAAGCAAAGGATCAAGCAGGGTTTCGGAAACGGTACTCTACTATTGATCATATCCATACCATCAATCAGGTGATAGAAAAATGCGCGAAATATAACCAGCCCTTATACATAGCATTCATTGATTACGAAAAAGCATTTGACTCAGTTGAAACCTCGGCGGTGATGCAGGCATTGCGAAATCAGGGGGTAGACGAGCCGTACGTGAAAGTGCTGAAAGATATATATAATGGCTGCACAGCAACCATAGTTCTGCATAAAGAAATAACAAAATTCCCATAAAGAAAGGTGTTAGGCAAGGAGACACAATCTCCCCAGTACTATTCACAGCTTGTTTAGAGGAAGTATTCAGAGACTTGGAATGGGAGCAGTTAGGGATAAGGCTAGATGGAGAATACCTCAGTAATCTGCGATTTGCTGATGACATTGCCTTGCTAAGCAACTCGGGAGATGAACTGCAAATAATTATTGATGACCTAGACAGGAAAAGTAGAAAGGTAGGCTTGAAAATCAATATGCAGAAGACTAAGGTAATGTTCAACAGCCTCGGGAAGGAACAGGAGTTTACATTAGGTGGCGAAATACTGGAAGTAGTAGGCGAATATATCTACTTAGGACAGGTAGTAACCGCAGATCCTGACCATGAAAAGGAAATAACAAGAAGAATAAGATTGGGATGGAGCGCATTTGGCAAGCACTCGCAGATTATGACTAGCAGCTTACCGGTATCGCTCAAGAGGAAAGTATACAACAGTTGCATCTTGCCTGTACTCACCTATGGGGCTGAAACGTGGAGGCTAACCAAGAGAGTTCTACTTAAGTTGAGGACAACCCAGAGGGCTATGGAACGAAAAATGGTAGGGGTAACATTAAGAGATAGAAAGCGTGCAGAGTGGGTCAGAGAAATAACTCAAGTTAACGACATTCTAGTGGAAATTAAGAAGAAATGGACATGGGCAGGACATGTAGTGCGAAGAGAGGATAACCGATGGTCGCTGAGGGTAACAAACTGGATTCCAAGGGAAAGAAAGCGTAGCAGGGGGCGGCAGAAAGTTAGGTGGGCGGATGAGATTAAGAAGTTCGCAGGGGTCAAGTGGATGCAGCTAGCACAGAACCGGGTTAAGTGGAGAGATATGGGAGAGGCCTTCGCCCTGCAGTGGGTATAATCAGGCTGATGATGGTGATGATGATGATTCTTAAGGTCGATTTTAATAATGCTTTTGAGTTATTTATTCTAAGAAAGCAGTTTGTCTGCATAGTATAGTCGATGAGAAGTGATAGGTCATTTGTAATTCCTTAACGTCGGGTGTAGCATGGTGACTGATTTTTGAAGGAACCTCTCGCCTAAGTACTATGCAGACAGTCTCATTTTTTTTCTAATAAAAAGATTTAGCTCAACGACGAGCTGGTATCTTATGTGTGGCCGTATTTTCTAGGTATCCAACAATTTTACATTGAATTAAGCTGGCAATCGTGAGGAATGGCAGCAGTTGACGAAGCAAACGAGCAGTCATAGACATGTCCCGTCCGACTGCGGCACGATGGCCTCCTCCTTCCATCGCATCCATCCTAGTTAGGTCCCACTAAACACTCAAGTCCAATGTCGTGCTTCAGACGCCCAATTACTTAGCTCAGAAGACATAAATGTGGACGAAGCTCATTAGGCGTGACTAGTGGGTTTTCATTCTCGGTCATTCGTTGGTATCGAAACCACACCTCCTCTCTGGCATGAGTACGTGATGCTTTTCTATACAAGTGGTATCGTGGGCCTGTTTTTGTTAGACCAGGGTGACGTCCTTTCCGATGACCTACGTCAACAACGACTAAAAATCGCATTAATGGGAACTAAAACAAATAGTTAGAAAACGCTGCCTTTGGGCATGCACCTTAAATAAGCAACACCTTGGCCTGGAAGCACTATGTGAAATTTTCAGACACCCCTGAGCCCAGCACCGTTATTGTCTGGATTGTCAATAGCATTGAAGCGGAGCTTTAAGCCATTTGTTTGGAATTAACGATATAACAGAACGAATAAGACATAGAAGGGTTTAATTTTATTGAAGGTAATATTTTTGTTCATGCCATGTTGTTCATGCTCTTATTTTCGCCGGTTCGTCCCAAACTTTGCCGCTGTTGCTCGTCCTCTCACCAATCTGCTGAAGAAAGGCGTTCCTTTCTTATAGGGACCAGAGCAGGCTAACGCACCGCTCCACCCAAAGTCACCGACTGCTACACCCAATTCCGAAATCGTACATGTCGCCCGCCTCAAGCCATATTACTCCCCCTCCACACCGCACGCCTAATACGCACCGGGACGTTGCCTTTTGCCGATGGGGGTAGTGTTACACTTGAGTTGTTTCGCAATCACACAGATTGCGAAACAACTCAAGTGTATTGTCTGTGAGATAAAGCAAATACGAAAAAAAAAAACGGCTAATAAATATAGACAAAAAGCTGAACCGCTTTTCAGTGTTGGAAAAGAAGATAAGCTCCTGTCACGAGGAAATCTTTCGCATGCATAAAGTTACTGATACCTTAGAAAAGCTGATTGACGATTTATATAATCTCAGTAGAAGATTGAATCTGATAGTGTGTAGCTTAGAAGGCGCGGACGGATAGTGCAATGAAACCCTTGAGCAGGCTGTTAATAAAACAATTATTAAAGTTATTGTTCGCTCGACCAAGTCGCTATTGAACAAATCCATAGACATGTAGGCCTGAGATTAACAGGAACCGACCGGACACTTCTAAACTTTTATATTCAATACAAAAAACTGCTATATTGGAAAACTTCCGCAACCTAAACAACACAAAATTCTGCAAGGATGAAGATTTTTTTTCCCCAGGACTCACGAAATCAAGAACTTTTGAACGAGCGCGAGGGAAAAGGTACCCTTAGCTTTCCAAAAGCTGTTTATCAATGTCCACACATACGTCTGGGATTATGATAAGAATGACTGAGTGCATCTTGAAAAGAACGATGGGAAGAACGACGAATTGCCACCGGGAAAAAAAATGATACAGATGTAAGCCCATAAGTGACTCGACAGGGGGCACGGTCAAGGAATTGATGATTATCACTATAAATGCTAGAAACATTATAAATAAAGTCAAATCATTCGAAAACGTTTTGCCTGAACATGAACCAAATATGATTGCGATTACGGAAACATAATTTTTTTCAGACATTAGAAACCGTGTATTTTTTCCACCACACTACGAAACGTGCTTCCCGTGGTGGAGGTGTGGCTCTGCACATACAAAGAAACATTTGCCACCATTCCTAAAGTAACTGGCGCTTAAGCAGCTTTTTTGCATAGTTATTTATAGCAAAACTAACATTATTGTTGGCAGCTTTCACAAAAGCTCTTGTTTGGTCAAGAAAGTATATTTTCAGCAACCGATTTCCTGCAGTACTATTGCTGTAATTTTTCGAAGCATTATCATGTGCGATTTTAATCTCCTGAATATAGATTGGACTACAATTGGACTACGTCTCGCGCTAATTAATTTGATCATGAGCTTTAACCTTCATTAAATATCTTTTGATTTTACACTCCTACAGGGATCAAAAAAAGAACATTCTTGATTGCATTCTTATCAGTGATCATTTTCTTCTTTATCGTGTTGTAACTCACATGACCGAAGGCCTCTCAAACCACACAACACCAGTATCTCAGTTACCTCTCGAATGTAGGATAAAATCCCAATCCCTAACCACTACCATAAACAATTTTTTGCTAGGGCAGATTACGCCCGTAGTTAACTCATTTCCCCATAAAAATTCGACAGGTTTTCAGAATTCGTATCATGCAAATCTAGACATAGATACTGTTTGGCTCGCCTTCAAAAACATACTAAATAACTGTGTGAAAAATTTCGTTCCACTAAAAATGAAAGATGTCGAACAAAAGAACCATTCGATCACAACAGACGTTATTCTCATACAGCGTCGAGTAAGAGGAATACGCAGTCAATGAATATCTAATGCGAAAGCCTCTCGAAAATGTTTTAGATAGGAAAGGGTGTTGAAACGCTCAAGCAAGCTACGAAGCAAACGAAAGACCATTATTTCAAAATAACATTCCAAAAATATTTAAGAAATAATCCTCAAAAATTTTGGATCCATTTTTGTAACCATGAAAATGCGCTAACCGGATTGCCCCCAGACGACACGGATAAAACCGCTAATGTGTACGATTTTTTCTTCTCTATTTTAACTACACATTGCCACTAAAGTGCAGAACCTTGCACTTTGCTCAGTAATAATATTGAACTTCACAGAATTACAGATAACAGTATTCTTAATCTTCTCATCCAAGATCCTAAGAAAGTAACCGGCCAAGATAATATTTCGAATGAGTCTTTAAACATGCACACGGAGTGGTGTAGCATCTAATTGATGCTATCTTTCGCAAATCCATTTCGCCTTCAAGACTGCGAAAAAAGTTGACATTTTGACATTGATAGTAGTCGCCTGTTACCTCATCGCACTTGATGAGTCGCTGAAGCTGTGTGGTAAAGTAAGGGGAGACATATTATCTTAATTGCAGAATGCATTGTAACGGCGTCATATGGCTAGTTTCTAGCTGCGCAATCTTTTAGACGATAAATTCTGAAGACGCAAATTTACAACCGCACGAGGGCACTAGTAGTCGTCCCGTCTCAAAAGAATTGCTTTCATAAAGAAACCATCGATCCGCGCGGTTGTTACCAAGCGCAGCATTGGCAGTTTGATAACTCAAGCGCTTGCTCTGCACTACATGAGGCATTTCAGGTAGCACCTGGATGCTTTCGAATTATCTGTCTGGACGGTTCGTGCGTGCGACAACCTCAAGAGTCATATGGTGCGTGGGGCTGTGCACGGAATTTTGCGGTGACCTTCAACGAGAGATTGCCAAGGACTGCATTAAACGTCTACCCAAAACTAGACAGCGTAGCTGCTTGCAGCGGTTTTGGCTAGTAAAATCTATTCACTTCAGCGCTGATGAAATTAGGAGTCTTCCCAAGATGGAAAGGGCACGCGACATTGCTGACAGTTCCTTGCTAATATGGGGTATGTTTCATGTAATGTTTTGCTCAGGTATGCACGCAGGCTCTATTTTTGCTTATTTATTCCAAAAACATTAGTAAGTGCTCCAAAGCACTAATCATATGCTGTTGTTAATTGACTGTTTGAGCTTGTTGCTTTTTTAATACAGCCAGAAAATAATGTCATTATTGCTTTTTATTTTACCAAACAGATACGCGAACGCGGCGCCACCCTGACTTTTTGCCGTGACTTCAGACATTTTTCGTGTTTACTCTCCGTTTTCTTCGTTTGTTCTCTTCTGCACGTATACGGTAACCTACTAAGAATCGCTCGATAACCTCCTAGTTAACCTGCCTGCTTTTCTGTCCTGTTTCTCTCGCTCTCAGACATATTTCGGGTTTCGCGGGAGCCTTTCGCGCCCTAGCGGAAATTCAACGGACTAAGTGCGAACCCAGCGCGCGCCTTCCGCTTCCGCGCATGGGCGCACGCGCACACGCACGCACACACACGCACGCACGCACACACACACACACACGCACGCACGCGCACACACGCACACACACACACACACACACACACACACACACACACACACACACACACACACACACACACACACACACACACACACACACACACACACACACACACACACACACACACACACACACACACACACACACACACACACACACACGTGCTAGTCTTAGATGTTATAACAGATACTGAGAGGTGTTAACCTTTGCCATGGTTGCGAAGAAAGGACATAACAGCACAGCATATATGGGCCTTAAACGACGCTAAATAAATTTCATTCTGCATGCATCATTTCCCAGGATCAAGGTAGTCATCAATCCAGTAATTTAAACTCGGCGTTAAATATATATGTTATTCTGCTTGCGTCATTTTTATTTTCTGTCCCTTTCTCAGCGCTTAGAGGTGTTGGAGAGTGGAAACCAAGCCCGGATGCACAGTCTACATACCTTAAACGCGGAACGGGCGTGATTGATCGATGGCTCGCTGGCTACGAAATCCGGAAGGGATCCAAGAAATATAAACGACCCTGTTATGAGTATGCTTTGTTAATTTATATACTTGTGCTTATAGGGAAGCGTTGCTCTTTTAGCTCTGGGGTTGCACCGTGATGGAGTGGACGTCTGTAGATTCGGGTATTTGTTGAAGTGCGCACCTTGCCTCTTTTTCTTCTCTATGATCTGTTCCTCCCCTCTGCAGATTTCAAGCTGAAGATCTCGTGTTCTTACCGGGCGCTGTGCTGGGAAGAATAATAATTGAGTTCCCTTAATTTGAGGTCCTTCAAGAAATTCCTAGATCTCTCTTTGCACTTCTCCCCGGAGCTTCGTTTATGGATGATGTTGCTGTTAAGTCGAAGTGAGTGCATAAGTCTTCCATAGCCTGAGCCGCTTTGGGACGTTGAACCCCACAAACCAAACCAGGTCGAAGTGAGTGTGTATATATATATATATATGCCTGACTTCGCTTATCAAGCGTATATAAAAGCAGATTCTTTGAGAGTTCTGTGTAGTGGTTCATGAATAAAAAGTTACGGTTCTAGCTGTAATGAAGCTCCCGCACCAACATAAATATCGTTGTCAACGCCACACCTTAACTATTACTCCTGTCTGCAAGTTAAGGGATCTTAAGTTCGCAACATGAAAGAGCGCTTGCACATGTATTCTTGGTATAGGGAATGTAGAAAGCACACAAGGGCGATCCGTTTACCAAAATGTAACGAGCGAAAAACGTGTCGAAATTATTTTGGCTACAACAAACAAAGCGATTTGAGAAAGTGCGCTTCGTTTCTTGTCTTCATCTTTCTTGGACTTTTGCCGTGCTTCCCGCCACAGTGGATTTGCGGTATAGTCAGAAAGTTGCCACAATTTACAGAAAGCGGAAGTGAACAAGACTCAAGAAAGACGACCACAAGTCCATCTAGCAATGAAAGTATACTAATATATTGATATATGCCGGGAACATTAATTTTAATGTTCACAATTTTTTTCTTGTAAAACCTGCGAGATATATATGAATTTGGTCTGTGCAGATCGAACCCTATACAACAGGGTGAACACTGCACGTGATAGAGGTTGACAATATTTGAATAATTACTAAGAACTTACTAGGCAACATTTGAATTTTTATTTCAGGGACAAGAACATATTGCAAATTTTAAAGCGCTCATAACCAAAATTGAGCCAGTGTTTAAATTTTCCTAATCGGCAGTTTAGTTTGAAATACCGAACGGGATACCCCTTTGAAAGCTTGCTAAGGTGGCTTTCTTGCATTGCATGTTTAGACGATAATATCCGTGAGCTTGGCATCGCCTCAGAAAGAAGAGTGCAATCGCCTAAAATAAGCAGAGGCTCAAATAGTGCCTGCATTTGAGTTGTAAGAAATGCAAGCTTAGCTAGTTCATCTTGGAACCGACTATTTTTCACGATCATGATTTTATTTTGGCTGTTAAATCTTGTCTCCACGGATCAAAAGCGAGGAAGTTATATGAGTAATGTAAATTATTAATTGCGTAATTATAAAAGTCTATCACATAAAAATTGTTCTAGAGAGAACAAAGCTTCTAGCGCGTTATCGTCGCTCTTTGTGAAGCGCTGCAGCTGAGAGTCAAGGAGTCGACCGTGCTTATTGCACTCGCGTCTTCGCAGCCGAGAGCCCGTGAGAATCGGTGGCAAAGCCGCTAGTGCAACAAGCACGGCTGGCTGCTCTTCCCGCTCGTGCGGCTGATTCCGCCAATTTTCAACGGCTCACGCAAAGGCGTTTCTGGAAGCATGGCTTTCCCGCCCTCCAAGTTGCTCTCTAAGTGTAAAACACGGCACATTATATCTACCCTGTCGCACAAGCCGCCTGCAATCACCGCTATGATTATTCTCTCTCTTCTTTTTTTCAAACTTTAACGATATAAGTGCTTCAAAAAGTTCCCTGTATGCAACAGTTAAATGCGCAGGTGGACAAGAATTAAGCAGCGAAACGTAAAGAAGGTATCTAAACTGTGCCTGTGCACAGTCAACATCTACTAAGCGCACAACTGGAGCCACATTTTAGAGGAGTGAACCGCATACTCGAGCACTCTGGCAATAGTATGAAAGTGCGCCTGCTGTTCTACGCAGACGTTAGCATGATTTGGTCTTATCTGCACTAGGTTGCATCAGAAATAAGGGTCCAGACACATGGTTAGCTACGACATGTCAGCGTTAATTCATTGTATGGTCAAGTACATGGCGTCTGTAGACACAGCCACCCCAAGCGACGCCGCGCATGTTGACCTACTACGAACATTGCCATGGTGCATAAAACTGGCTTAACACGTGGGTAGGAAAACAGTGGCCTGATTTTGGATAACCTTTCTGTGTATGAAAAACGCAAATCACCGAAATAACCAGCACCAATCACCACTCACACCAGCTCCTCATGTCTCCCTTCGCATCAGTCACACAAAAGCAGTTTATCTACTTCGCGCCCGTACTTGTGTGCACCTACATTTTTATTTTGATCCGCAATATATTAGAATGGCCCGCTGCCCACCAAAGTCGAAGTTCACACCAGCTCCGTTACTTTTAAAAACACCATTGAAATATAATCGTCTGCGCACGAGGACTAATTTATTTTGGTCTCCTGAACGACGTTCTTTACAAGAACTTCCGTCCCAGGCCGACTAGGCTTCTACTCATCGTCCCAACGGACCTGCACATAGAAGTCGTACAAGCGTACAACGATGAACCAACCGACTGCCACTTATTCTACACCATCGCATTTTGCTGAATACAGCGCGGATACTACACTGGCCGAAAATGCCAGTGACACTGAAGCGCTATGTACAGACGGGCGTAGAGTGCCATTGACGTAAATCATCACCTGTAAAACAAGCTGGTCTGCTTCATCCTCTCGAAGTACCAGAAACTTTTTTCAAGCAAATCAGAATGGGCCTCTTGGGACCATGTCGACGTCTCCAGCCGGGAATAAATGTACTGTTGCCACCGATTACTTCACCGGAGACGTGGAAAGAAAAGCACTGCCATGAGGCACCGCCGCCGAAGCAGTTCGGTTCTTCGTTCGGAAAATTGTCCTCATGAATTACGCTCCTGCACTGACAATAGGCGATAGAGGAGCAGCATAATACCCAGAAATGTGGCGCCACAAACACAAGCGAACAGACACAACACGCGCGCATGTGTTTGTGTTTGTTGCGCAACATTTCTGCGTATTATGCAGCACCAACTAGCCCCTCAAGCTGTTATTTTGAGGGGAGCAGCGTTTACTGCAGAATTTATAGAAACCTTTCGCAGGTTTAGCAGTACCAGTCACCGTAAAGCAACCACCTATGACCTGATGCCATTGGTCAGATGAAACGCCTCACTATGACCCTCGCTGATATGATTTGCATGTATGTCGACGTAAACCGCAATAAATATGACTGAATAATTATTTCAACGTGCAGAGGAATCTCGACAACTAGCGAGAATGCGGATCAGCAATCAACGGGAGTATGATGCTCGATGATGGAATAATCGCCGCAGATACGTTATGTACGAACATGGAGACAAAGTGTTCGCCTGGACACCTTTTCGTCAGCCATAAAAACACATATAAAGCGCCAAACTTGTTTAAACTGAAACAAAACAAACTTATGGCGCGAAAAGAAATATTGAGGAGCGAAGTATTGAACACCAGCCCGACAAGTCAAGTTTAATTACGAGAGCACCAGCATATACCTTTTCTGCCCGGAAGGATTGGTTCGATAATCCCGTTTCGAAGCCCTTCATTCCCTCTCCTACAATATTATTCCTGAATAAGGCGGCGCTTCGGCCACGCAGCTGTTCACAAGCGTTAGTGCAAAAAATTGCCGCAGCGCAGGAAAAGTTTCGTCATTGCACAAAACATGCGCGTGCTCGCTGTCCAGCTTCTCCTGGCTGTGTCTTAGTTTACATCAACGGGAAGCAGTTTTTGATGTCTTCTCATGCACGCGTTGATTACCTTGGTCTTTTGTTTTCATCTTGCATGGTTCCTCTAGACCTGCCGCGCTGTCCTATCACTCGAATATCCCGGCTTATTTACTTCCGCAAGAAACAACAGCCTGAAAGTAAAGTTATGGGCGGAGACGCGATGCAGTAAAGCATTTTTAGAGTGCGTTTTTACAGAAGCTTCAGCAGAAGTTTGATGCGCAGGAATGAGAAGTAGCATTTGCGAATCACTAACAACCAGGACAAAAGCGCTGTTGAATGTGGCAACGTCAAGGCGCTCTGTGGTTCGTTTAGTTGGAGCATCTCAATGCCCACTATTGTACAATCGTACTGATTCGGTTAGAAGCTGACCTGCTGCTACATACAGAGAGCCTTAATGTTCTTCAAAGCACGCCTCTCTCGTAGCTTTGCTCTGTTTAATTTTTTCCTCTTTTCCCTTACTTCACACCTTCCCCACGGAAAGTGCACAGCTTGCTGGAAAATGATAATACATTATGGACAAGGAAAGAAAGGGGAGAGTTCAGTGAGAGTTATTCGACGCCACCCTTTTTGGGAGATGTTCGGTGTTGGCCATTGTGATGGGTGTGCCATTGTTGCTTCGTCGAAATGGCCTTTTAACGAAACAGCGTTGATGGCTCTGCTCTGCAGAAACTTCCGCGTCAGTGTCGTCGCCTTCAGCTTTGTGAGCGAAACTCTGGCAGGTCGTAGTTGGCATGTGGAATTGCAAAGCGTAGATTGGGTGCATGACATAATAATACTATATACTATAAACAAAAATCCCGAGTATCCCCCCACCAGGGCTGCTCATTTCAGGTTGTTATATCGCGAAACGATATGCAGAATGCAAGAAGCAACTTCTAATGTAACGCATCAATATAGTGTTATTTCTCTTTAAGTGCACGAGTGTACATGCATCGCCCGCTTTCTTCTTCCTCTTTATAAAAAATAGGGAGGGGGAGATGGCAATCAGCCACCTGGCGCTCTTGGATGCCCAGTAATGCATGCGGGTCCTGGGGCACACAGATTCCTTTGTACGGCTTGGTTAAAGCGTCATTTTATATTTAAGATGAATGGTCGCTAACAACCGATAGCTGGATAATATGGTAGCTTTCGGCTGGATTCTAAAGAGTATGCTCGTCATATTAAATACACAAATTAACGGACTGGCAATTAAGCGAGCAGGAACTGCACGCACGTGAATGAAGAACTGCAAAAGGATTCATTAATACTAACGCTTCATACCCTTAAAGACGAATTTTGTTCTCTCTTTTTTTTTTATCCGTATGAGCAACCACTCTTTGTGCGATTAATGATCTTTCATAAACATGAAGTTCTTGGCACGTGGAAACTCCCGAATGCTGGACGTCTTTTTGGTACATCGCTGCCTGCTTAGGCATCCGTCTAGCGTGTAAAGTAACCTGGCAGCTTTAAGCCGGTTTTAGCTTAATTTTCATGTTTTGGCCTCAGAAGCTACCTCGAAATAAAGTTGCCTTGAGCTGCAACTATCGCATATTCCATCGTTCACTTCTTGCAGGTGCCCACTAATAAATTAGTATAAGTTATGGCTACACGCGCCAGTTCAAACGACTGCGTGGCCTATGACTATAGGCCTATGAAACTTCAGAGTTCCTTCAACGTGAATGGTTTTGGGAACGCAGTGACAGCACGAAGTTTAGCTGGGTCGGGGAGCACACAGTCTTTAGAAAAGACAGGGCCCAAAATTGTCAACTGGCGCGAGGCAAAGTGACATTTCTTGATATTTAGTAGGAGGCCGGCTGCAGTAATGCATTTCAACACATGTTTCATTCGAGCGAGATGCGTCGGGAAATTCGGCGAGAAAACAATAATGTCGTCTAAATAGCACAAGTGGGCCTTCCACTTGAGGCCGTGCAATATGGTGTTTATCATATACGCTAGAACGTGTCAAGTACATTGCAGAGTCAGAACGGCATGGCGTTAAATTCGTACAGACTGTCTGGCGTCACGAAAGATGTCTTAATTGGCACGGTCTGAATCAGCCAGCGGGACTTTCCAGTACCCGAAACGGAGATCCAAAGATGAGAAACATTCGGAGTCTTGCAAAGGCGTCGTCAATTCGAGGCAAGGAATAGACGTCCTCACGGGTGATTTTGTTCAAGCGCTGATAGTCAACGCAAAGGTGGATTAGCCCCCTCTGATGGTGACAAGAACGACAGAGGAGGCCCAAGGACTGTGCGAAGACTGAATGACGCCACGCTTAAGCATGCCGGCCACTTATTCTTTGATGATTTCACGTTCGGTCGTGGAAACGCGGCAAGGTCGTTGACGTTGGGGCGAATGTGTACCGGTGTCGATCCGCTGTGTAACAACCGATGTGCGGCCTAAACTATAATGTGACAAATCGAAGGAGGAACGGAACTGGTCAAGCAGGGCAAGAAGCTGGGTCCGTTGAGTCGGCGTGCGCATATTGCCAATAGAGCTCGCGAAGATGTCTACTGGAGATGAATCGGCAGAAGTGACAGTAAGAGCACCGGTCGGTATATGGCAAGGATTATCATTGCAGTTGTCGCATTACAGCTTCGAGGCAGAAGGCTGCACATGTTCCAGACACTCGCCACGAAGAAAGGAGAAAGGGCAATTCAATGGATTGATGGCGGACATGGCGCTGAAGCCAGCTTTAACAGTAAGCACGGCAAACAGCAGGGGTAGACAGTGGCAATGCGTGAAGCCATCGGAAGGCGTATAGATGACAGACCCGTCGGAAAGAGAGTCGAGCGACAGACAGAAGAACGGCAGGACAGGGCGGGATTAAAACATCGTCAGCAACAGTGAGTTTGGCGCAAGTAGTAGAGATTTCGGTTGTCGTGGCACCACAGAGGAGAAACAGCGCTACTTTAGCATGAGTGCAGTCTATAACTGCCTGATGTTGGCATGGAAAGTCCCAGCCCAAGATAACATCGTGAGAGCATGATGAAATGACGAATACAATGATGTAGAGAGCGCCATGAATACAAACTTTCGCTGTACAGGCGGCAGCAGTATACAGGAGCTGAGAATTGGCGGTACGAAGCGAAAAGCATATAGCGGCTTTCTCGCTTTGCGCATCTGATGGCACCATTTTTCGCTTAGCATGGACACAGCAGAGCGGTGTCAACAAGGGCAATAACGTCGATGCCCTCCTCGGAAACATTTATCAAATTCGGAGGCGAAAACCGAGAGCTTAGAACTTCCGCCAAAAACGCAGTTCTTGCCCCTGGAACTAAGACCACTAGTTTTCCGGCGGCGGTGTTGAACGGCAATGCATGGGAGACACCGAGCGGCGGCGCGGAGATGGAGAGCAGCGAACAGATGGGTGATATTCGGAGTCGAGGTACTCCGAAGTCGGGGTTCTGTTAAATGCCGAGGAGTGTCGTAAGTGTATGCTCGGTGGTCGGCTTCGTCAAAATAGGTCATCACGTGACGGCGACAGTGACGCACCGCGTGCACAGCGATGCCAACGGCGTAACAAATCGGCAAGTTACCTGGTGTTCGGCATGGTTGAAAACGTTGGGGCGCGGCCGAACAGAAGAAACGGGAATGACTTCAGGGGGAGATCAAAGAGGAGGAAACACTGGCGGCGGCTGTCGGGCTATTTCAGCGTAAGTAAACGGCGCTGCAACAGGATGCGCAGCAACAAGAGGCGCTGCAAAGGGATGCATTACAACGGGAGGCGGGTGATAAACTGACGACATGGCCTCGGACACTTGCTGCCGGATCAGGTGTTGAAGTGTCGGTGCCAGATTTGATGGAGGGTTCAGAAAAGAGTAAAGCAGCGGCAGCTGCCGGGCGACATCTTCACTGACAAACTGCTAAATCTGGAGCATGAGAGAACTGTTGACCTCTCGTTACGTCGATGTTATTAAGAGTCGCGGCCTGTGTTGAGGGCAACCGAGTGAAGACTCACCCTCGGCGCAGTTCGTCATAACTATGGCATACGTTGATGATCTCACTGATAGAGGTGGGGCGTTTGGCTGCAAGCATGTGAAAGGTGTCTTCTTCAAAGCCCTTAAGCACATGCTTGATGCGCTCAGTCTCTGTGAATATTGCACTGACGCGCTTGCATAGGTCAAGGACGTCTTCAATGTAGATGCTGAAACTATCAGCTACCTGCTGGGAGCGAGAGCAAAGGTGCTGCTCAGCGCGAAGTTTGCGCACGGCAGGGCACCCGAAGATGTCAGTAAAGGTGGTCTCGAAAAAGCGGACCAGGTGGGGAAGTCCGATTCTTGGTTTTTGAACAAATTGTACCACTCGGTGCACACGGTTTACCGAGTCATGACCAACTGCTGACAGTAATGAAAATTAATCTTGCCCCCCCCCCCCCCCCCCCCCCCCAAACGCTGCCTCCTATGAGCTGCACAGCCAGAGATTGCCTCTTTGCCCCTATAAGAAGTTTAGACAGAAAGCGCATTTTCGCACCTACGGCAAACTACCACCATTGTGGTGACCGAGCAACAGCTGAGTGTTACGTGGTTAATTGCAAAAAGTACAGTACTCTTCTGGGATCTCATTAATATATATTGAAAAATGGATTTACCTGGGACAGTATTCTACATGTTATCTCCCTGTACTTCAATTTTCTATAGTGATCAGTTAAACATTTTCTTTCTTATTAACAGGCTAATACAGTCTTTAAAAAACATGCATGATGTACAGACACGAATCTGTTGTTTCTGCAACAGACCACTTGATAAGATTTGGCCGGGATTATTTCAACAGGCCTCATAGCGATGTGCTCTGCATCGCATTTTGTCTAGTTTGTTGTAGCTCAGTTGGGCCATAATCTGCATTTGACATTGCTGTGGTATATACAACATTACCACACAGCAATAAATACAATGTTAGAAAGCAAAATGAAACGTTTCGTTGCCGCTGGGTAGCGTGCTCACCTTGCAATTATCTTGTTTCTGATTCGATTCCCACCCGACTAAAATATTTTAGTCTTTCTTTTCACATCTCTTACTTTTTCTTGCTTTCCAGAAAATTACTGAATAACTTGGCGTTAATCCAAATATTTTCGACATGTGCAGTCACGAGGGTCAAAAATCGCTCTCGAATTGGGCCCGGGTTGCTGATTGGTAACAGGATGAGAACGTCATAGTCTTCCTTGACGGACCTGAGGTTCTGTTACCGCTTTCTGCACACAACAACATTCGCCCATGTGCAATATAAGGCCTTAGCCCTAACAGACAGAGCGAGCCTGCGCAAAGCACTCCTTCCCAAAGTGTCGGAGAAAATCCTCATTAACCTTGCTGGCTCATAACAACGGAGCAAAAGCATCAGTGACCGAAGACGTTAAGTCCGTTGACAGAGATCCTCCATCCACCGTCGACTCACCTTCGACTTAGAATTATTCTGTAATAATGTTCTCTTTCGCTTGCAACTCGGTTAGGTTCTGCCCATCCATTAGCCCTCTTGTGTACTTCGCCAGCTGCACGTACTCTGGGGCGGTTGAGAGAAGGGGAGGGGGGGGGGGGGGGGGGGGAGGGGCTCCGTCTGTCACTGCAAAGCCTTGATCCTGATTCTGTGACAACCTTCCAGCTATATGTATATACATTCACTGAATGTGGTTTTTTGAGAGGCAAATACAAATGAGCTATTTTCAAACGCCTTATAAACATTCTCAGAAAGCAACAGCGTTCCCCTTGTCGGCTGATAATACTAGTTAGCTATTGTGTTGAGCTCAAATCTCACCAGCCGGCCAAATGGCCCAGACTTGAATTATAGAGAGTGCTCATTCACAGCAACTGCCTTGCTCAAGCAAAAACGTTCTTGTACATACACGATAGTGAGGATTATATTTATTAGCCTCCGTACACTTGTCTTACAATGGAAGCGTTTCCCTCAATAAAACATGCAATATGGCAATGTTCTGAACCCGTTACATTTGGTACAACAAGATACAACATGAAAGTTTTCTTTGTTCGATCTCGAATTCATATAGAACCATGTCGACCCAGTGTGAATAATATATAATTCAATTTTCTAAAGCCGTCTGTCGTTAAGCAATGGTTGTTTAGTAATGCATTCTTTTTATGAGCGATGAATGACTATGTAGCCTAACTCTCTGCCACCTAGATTTTACTTGCATTTCTTTTTATCGTTGAAGTGTATTGGAGGAAATTTTATATCTAGGCTCATATTATATGCATAAAATTCAAAACGTTTGTTAGCTCCTTAAAGTCCTACTGTCAGTATGCGCTTCAGTAACACTTGAAATATATTTTATCTGATGCACTGGATCTTTCATTTTTTGATGTGCACGGAACTACCCCTAGGAGCAGTTAGTTCTGCAGATAGCAGTGATGACGTGCACTCAAGCTGCACCGGAAGCCCCTCAAGAGGGCGATGCTCTGTTTGAGTTTAGCTCGGCGGGCGTGTGCTTTATCACCCGACGCTGGGGGGGGGGGGGGGGGGGGGGGGGGGGGGGGGGGGGTGCGTTGGCTTTGGCACGCGCACAAATTCCAAGGCAGCCGTGCCCGACGGAGCATGCAAACACTGACTGCCGGAGAGAGCTGTTTGTTCGGTCAATATCGTTCGTGATGCCTCCTCCTTCGACTGCTCTTCCGAAGTGTCCGCCGCCATAACAGACTTCTGTCCTTCTCCGTAGAGCCTTCAGCTGACTAGCCCTCTATAGGAATGCTATTTTTGCTTAATTCTCGCTCTGACTTTGTTCCTTTCAGATAGGCGGAAGGGAACAAGCGCCCATAATTTAATTTAAGCTTCCTGTTTCTTACACGTTGCCTTTGTACGTGAACGAGCTGCCGTCAACGTTTCATTTCATTTCTATCTGCCAGCATAGGAGTATGAATCTCGAAGCAGCTTTCCCTGCCTATTTTCTTTAATTGTATTCAATACAGAAGCTGATGTAAGTGGTGGTAATGACATGCTCTATCTTTTTGTCAAGTAGACAAATAGAAACTAGGAAGGAGAGACCGCTAAAACCACGTAAAAGAACGTTCAATGAAGAAAAGAGAAGCCCAGGATTAGGAATGGGTCTTCACAAAACAAGGTTTGCACAGACCATTACTTTCAGGATTCTAGGGCCTTCTGTTGGCAAGTAGGCCGCAGCGTGACATGGATGACAATCTAAGCCCAGTGTATTACAAAAAAATTCGCAGTAGAACTATTACGCACCTGACAGGTATCATGCACAAATAAATACCTCTTGACAAAGAGATCGAAGAAGGCCTAAGCGAAGTAAATCAGTTGGGAGGCAACGTTTCAGTGCTAGGGCATAAATATTCCGTGCTTGAGTCTCAAAGATGGCGAAGACGAATGTTGCCCGGCGGCTAGTCAGAGTAAAGTCAGGCTTCTGGCTTTCTCAAACTACCATTTTCCTTTTGCCAAAAAGGCTAAAAACGTAAATAGCGTCTTACCGTCAGTACACTCGCAGTCTGTAAATGACACGTAGTGCGATCATTCACGAGAAAAAAAAGTGAATGAGTTCGAACTGGGAACCAGCGTTAAAACCAGGACGCCTTCAAACGATGAAATGAAGCGAAGTAAAGTTGATTAAAGACACTGCCTACTATTGTTACAGAGCGTTTCCGAGTTCAACGCCCATCGCGTAAACGCCCGTTATATTTATTTAATAAAATCCCGAAAGCCTCTCGCATTCAACTTATTAATATGAAGGAGAGCATCCGCCCAAATTTTAATGCGTATATTGTGAAGTCGTCAACTTGGGCAAATATGAGGTACATCGTTCAAGCGCTTTACTATTATTCGCTAACACGGGAGGTTGAAACAATACATTCCCAAAGTTCACTTGGCGCTCGAAACCGGCATCCACCGGCAGACATATTTCCAAATATGAAGAAGTCGGTCTTCAAAATAAAATTGCGATCGTCTAAAATGAACTTTAACTTTATTACAATCCTTAAGTGATAAGAAATTTTGACATACAGCTTGATCCCGCCAACCAACGGCATACCGTATGAACAACGTCCAAACTAGACTGTCTGCCCATATTTAGGAATGTTCCGACTTTAAGGGTGAGTCAACCAAATATGGGGAATGAGCCAAATATATTTTGGGGGTAGGCTAAGTCGGATTTGAGCGTAGGGAATACAATTTTCTGATATTCAATTTTTAATGCGATAGCCACGTGTTGGATTCATTGCGCACGGATTGAAAATTGATGAAGAGATCGACATGCAATATATAGGCGACAGAGCGAAGCGGGATCACTGCTATCGCGCCGCCTTGTCGTGCACTCTCTTTTTAGTTTACGTGTATCTCAGTCTCAAAACGCTGGCTAAAATTTAGAACCATATCGAAGGAGTGCAAAGTTCATGAACGTCATACAAGGTTGAAGAGGCCAAAGCTAATTTTACAATTTATTCCCTCGTATTTTCATCTGTTTTCTCACCCAACGTCGCCACTGGGACCAGTTCGCCAAGAGAACATGCAGTCGCTTCAATTCTGCATTCACGTCACGCTATAAAGTTGTCAACAACTATATTCAAATCATTATCGAATGCTCGTTAGCGCATCCTCAGATAGACAACGCGAGGTCTATGTCTATCGGCTCATTTTTGTTTCCATACAAGGAAACCGAGCACGCCAGTGCTCTGCGGCAGGCAAACAAAGACTTTCATGGATTTCGATTCATCAACAAACACTCTAGCCCCACACAAGACCGCTGAACCATAAGAAGAGTGCTTGTTGTTGCATAAATGTATGTAGGCAAGATCATTACTGAATTGTTCAGAAGGGAGAAAACGTGAACGAGATCGTATGCCGTTAGCAAAACGTGGGACAAGAAGAAAATAGTATCGACACTTTTTTGTAGGGTCACTGCTTTGGGTTTCGCGCAATAGTTGGGCTGCTTTTGCGTGTTTGCCCCGGCTAGTGGTCGATTTCTGTTCGGTGACCTGGGCAATGGAGCACTGAATCAATAAACTGGAGAAGGGGGCAGAGGTCGGGGTGGCTCCCGATGGAAAGTGCTCATGCATAGATTGGGCACTGCCCGCCCGAACCGTGTCCACTTTGGAGACAACAGGAGCACAATCGTGCGTCATGATCAGCATTCTCTATTCCGGCAAGCTCTCTGTTTAACTGTGACTTGCCCCTACTCCGTCTTCCCTCCTTCCGGGTTATTAGTGGTTGCAGGAGAGAATCTGGGCGGATCTGATATGCTCATTGAGAAGACGTGAGTGAGGTTTTCGGGGTTGATAATGACAATGGTCGGTAAAAGAAGTCCTTCCGCCCCCCTCCCCCCCCCCTAGAGTGTTAGTGAAGTGCAGGATGGGGGCACCAGAAGTAGCTTGAGATGTCTTTTTTTTAGCGCTGCAGCGCTACTGCCCACATTCTCGCAAAAACCCGATGTCGGAAGCCGAGCTGGCTTTTAACCTTTCTGAGTACGGATGGGGGACGGGAGGGGGAGAAGGAAAATGTCTTTGTCACGGAGGACCTGCACGTGTTTGTGTCCTGAAGAGCAAAAATGCTGCGTAGTGCAGGAGGGAGAGAAAAGGCTGCGACGCGTACCGACTCTCTAAACGAGGGAAGATAGGTGGTTGGGGCACGCTCGACACGTGCGAAACCGGTGCAAAAGTTAAGAGAAAAGGGTGCTGCGCCGGAGCGGCCGAACGAGGGGGGGGGGTGGGGGGGGGGGGGGGGGTTACAGGAGGGAGCTTGCTTTGGTTGGCATTCGCAGCTAGGCACACTTGAATACTTTCTGCCGTGTCGCTGCTTCTCAGGTTAGCATAGAACCTAACCAACCCGTGACCGTACTAGTTGTGTGACGCGGCGACGACGGGAGCAACAGAGGACAAGGCGACAGCGGCAGCAGGTCGATGTCGGGGCTTGAGATACGCATTTGTGCAGAGAAAACGTCAACGTCATTGTCAATAAATATATTATTTCTAAGAAAATGGTCTTGGAAACCCAAGCATTGTGTGATCTAAAAGCATAACTGCCAAATTAACTGAGCGAAATAACGTTGAATAATTGAGACACAACAATCACCATAACGAGAAAATGTACGGCTGCAGCATGATATTTTGTGATTAAAAGAATTAATCTGTTCTTTATTACCCGCTTCGGCCGACTGGACTGACATGAAAAATAACGAGGGCGAGCGTAATTATTCCTCACAGGCTTGCGATGCGCTCTTATTTCAATGCATGAAGCGAAACAATTTCGTAAGTTAGAATAACCAGCCGTCTGGCGTAGTATTCGCTATGCGAAGTAGCTGTTTTATCAAGCAGGGATGCGAGATCAAGCCCCACAGTCATCTATTAAAATAACGTCAATGTGTTACTCCATGACGCTCATGTAAGCAATTTACCCCATGGTCAAAATAGCAGTTATTTAGTTTCAGTAGCAAGCATGAATAAAAGCATTCGGCTTGGGGGACAGAAACGCCAACTGTGAACTCAACGTGCAGTAAAATGAAACCTTGCGATTCCGAAGCCCCAATTTCTACATTTTCGCTGTATATTAAAGCCCGGAGAAATCGTCGGACAGTGCGTTCTGGCAATGAAAAGAAGCCGCATCCTGTAAAATGACGGCCTTGCATTTTCCGACAACAATTAAGAGGGTAACTAAAAAAGATCTTCAATAATGAGTATTTTGCGCTCTTTTGCCAATATCGCTACGTGGGAGCTGAACAGTCTTTTAAGAGATCAGTAAAGTTAGAAAACAGCGTAAGGCAAGGCACAGCGGACTTAAGAATGTTTAGTAAATGTTTGAGACATGTGCTCAAATAAGGAACGGATATTTAAGCACCTTTGCCTGTATGCGCAGTCTTTTCCGCATCCTCGGCTCCTGCCACTTTTGAATATACAACGTCGCCCCTTATGGATAGGGCGGAGATACGGTATCGTGCGCAGCGCTATCGTCGAAATGTTTTGTTGTATATGAACATCCCGGAGAGAATAGAATTAGGGCACACCTAATCTATAGTGTTAAGGATGTGGCGCGCTAACAAACGCTCACGCACGATGTTTTTCACTTTTTAATTTTTATGTTATTTACTTGTATAAAATTTTCGCTTATGTTATATGAAGCAACACCAACGCTAGTGTTTGATAACACGAAAGAGCTCACTCGACCACAAGAGATATATCTCAACCATGAAATAACAAACACAGTCTACACACCACACATCCTTGACAAGCGGTTTTTGGGCAGGCACGAAACATTCCAACACGAAATATGCACCCACTGTCAGGAACAGTGCACAGCAGACCTAAAACATCTTATATGGCAACTTGCATCATTTTCACGCGGAAGAAACAAAATTACGCACATTCCACACGGCGACATGCCTACCCTTGAAGATCCGGTTCTATCAAACACTGCAATATAATATTCCATTGCTACATACGACAGTGAGAGCGGCCTGCTTCGAGTAGTGTGAAACAGGTCGACTTACAGCGCGCAGATCGGCAGCATGGCAAGCAACGAGCAACAGCTTGAAAGACCATGGAGACGAAGGTATAGACTCCCAACCCTCTTAACTCCCTAATTACCCAAATAGCGGCCGAGAGCCATCCGTTCATTCAAATAACAGCTTCATTCATTTTCTCATAGCCTACAGGACGATGACGTAGAGGTAAGCTCGGACGTCGCTTTTTAAAACGATGTGTCCCAGTGGCATTCAGTGAAACGCGCTGCTTGCGTTCGATGAAACGCCGGGGGCTTTGCCATTAAGGGCGCAACACAATAGAGCTTCACATACACAGACAATACTTATTTTACGTTTTTAGCGACAAATACATTAGCTGCAGTCTCGCCGTTTTGCTGTGGCTCTCGCTTCGCCAGTTCTGCGCATACGCAAGGAGCAGAGTGACGTCAGGGCCGCGTAGCTGGTGAGCAGCATAGCTGGTGCGCCACGCCGACCGAAGAGCAGACACCGCTCATCTCCGACCAAGCAGCAGGGACGCCCGGACAAAGAGAAGAACGTCTTGCCAAGTGGATTAACAACAACAACAATAATAAAATTAATAACAATAATAATAAATTGGTTCCCAGGAAATTGGAGAGAGAGAGAGAGAGAGAGAGAGAGATAGAGAGAGAGAGAGAGAGAGAAAGCTGTATTGTCGGGAGTAGTCTTAGTGGAAGAGCCGAGTGGCCGTTAGCTGGTGGCTTGCGGCGACTTCTTTAGCGCGGCTTACGGCGCCCAATTGTATATCGGGGCTCGCGTTACGCAGCACGTCCTCCCAGGATTCAACTGAGGGAGCTTCTATGAGAGCCTTGGGAGGCGGGTCCCCTGATCAATCCCACAGGATTTGATTAAGGTCGGCTTTCTCTCCGCACTTAGTGCAGGATAAGCTCATGCTGTCCGGAAATATATGTGAGTAAACCGCAGGGTTGGGAAGGAGTTCGTTTGCAGTTTCCTCCAAACAATTTCTTGTCTTGATAGTGATTTGTGTGGTGGTGGGTGTACTCTCCTAGAGAGTTTGAAGTGTTGTGTAAGGTCGCTGTATGTGAGCAATCATTCCATTTCAAGTTCCTCGGCATTAGGTCTCACTACACGGCCGACGTAGGTGAGCAGCCTCATTGCCTCGGTTCCCTGAGTGGACAGGTGTCCATACGAGTTCTATCTCTCTGTCGAGTCTGATATCCGCGAGGATATTTCTGGCAGTGTATGTTATTCTGTCACGCGATAAGTTACGTATGGAAGTTTTTGAATCAGTGACAATTATGTCCGCATCTGTTGTAGCGATGGCTAAAGCGATTGCGGCTTCTTTCGCCTGGTCTGAGTAGCGGACTTTGACCGAAGCGGCTGATACGCATTTACTGAAGTTACTGTACTGCTCAATTACACAGATGGCAAAGGCACTTTCAGTCATATTGTAGTCCAAGGCGTCGGTATACACCACCCCATCGTGATTTCGGTACTTTCTGTTTAGGGCCCTAGCTCTAGTTTTCCTCCTGCCTTCATGGAAGCAGGAATGCATGATGAAAGGTATTGTATCTGTCCCAGTTGCTCTGTGGACACCTGACCAACGATGTAATGAAAGGGGGGAAGGTGGGAGAGGAAGTGAAAAGAGGGAAGGAGGAGCCGTAGTGGAGGGCTTCGGAGTAATTTCGACCACCTGGGGATTTTGAACATTGCAGGGGAGGAGGTAGTGAAGGTTGGCAGTTCCTGCCCCTACGGGGCTGGGATGGTAGGTAAACTCCGCTTGCGGCCGGGGCTAGCCAGACACCGAATTTTATATGTTGTAGGCCGTCAGTGCAACCCGCCACTGCTTCGGTGGTGGACGACGGTTGTTGTTGCGGCGCGCGTCTTTCTCTCCCTGTTCTTTTCCTTTCTTCTCTATTTTTTCTTCTGTCCGCACGAGGCAGCGGAGGTGGCTCGGCCACAGAGCCAGTAGCAGGCCCGTGCATTTTCTTTTCCTTCTTCCTACAGCCACAACAACGTCCACTGACATCGCACAGCCCACGGATGTCTCTCCGTTTAGCCTCCATCGAAACGCAGCCGCCTGCAGAGTGTCAAATGCGGCGCATGGCGGTGGTGGCAAGAACATTTATTAGCTATGCAAGGGCCAGGAGGTAAATTTGAATCAGCCCATAAGGAACCGGTTCTTACAAGCACTAAGAGGAGGTCCATAGTTTGGGACCCCAGCGGCGATTGCCGTCTCCCGGGCGCGCCCGACTAAGGCTTGTTGGGCCTGTAAGTCGTGGCAGCCGAGCAGGATCGCCTCCCAGTCCACCCGGGTTGGGTTGTGGATAGGGGAATAGCTGGGTTGGAGGGGCAGGCCCATACCATGTGATATATGTCAAAAGACACCGCTCCACAGTGTGGGCAGCTGCCACTAAAGTAGGAATCAAAATGTATTGGTGAAAAGGCGGAGAAAGAGCCGCTCATCCACCTTTTTGAGGCCTTTGCATGGGCTGGGGAAAAGATGCATAGCTGCAGCAAATACAGAATGAGCGTAAGAAAGCGAAGAAAGCAGCAGAGACGTCCGAACAGAGAGAAACGGCATGCCAAACGATAATGCTAGACTGCCGAGCGTAATAGGCGGAGCGTAGCCACCGAGATGGGCCCTATGGAGGAGTTCCGTCAAAGGGTACCAAAATAAGATGATCTGAGGGCACGTCATGTGACCGATCTTTGCATTCGTGTTTCTGAAAGTTCAAGTGCTACCGGAACATTTGAAGCAGACTTTGCGAACAATCCGTTTGGACACGACAGTGTGTGCGAGAGTCTGTGGCATCAAATGGACTTGACACCAGTGAGTAATCGAATGTGTGAGACTTTGCGTTTGGAGAGACTGCCAAATCGAAATGCTGTGTAGGCAATATTGAGACTGCTGCATGCTACTTCACAGATCATCGTGCAGTCTTCGTTATTGTCAAGCGAAATGAATATAATATGTGTATACCTAAAGTCTTTCATTGCGAAACATACATTACCACAACAAGCTTAGCCAGGGAAATGTACCTCTCACACGTATATTCTGGCATAGCTGAGCTCAGCCACAGCCATTTTTATGCCTTATGCTTTGTTTTCTATTTTTATACACGAATAATTATAGCCAACAAACAATACTTTTCATTCTGAGCCTATGACACACTCGCACCCTCCTTTTCGCGGTTTCTTTTTTCAATTATTTAATGAAATAATTGATCAAGGTGCACCCCAACTTTTTAATTTGAAATCATCAAGCGTTGGCTTTTCGTGCTGAGCATTTTGACAGCCCTGAACCGCTTTTCAGTTTTAAAGTTTTGCAAATAGTTCAATGCAATAATTGATCAATTTCACAACCTAAATTTTTAATTGGCATCATGAAGCATTGGCTCTTAATTTTAAGACCTTTGACACAAGCTCCTACATGTAGTCAAGGTGACTAGACCGCCAAAAACTCCTACGAAGGTGTAGAATCAGCAGTGGAGAAAGTAAAAACGCAGTATACTGTACAGATGGGTGACTTCAACGCAGGTAGGCAAAAAGGAAGCTGGAGACGAGGCAGTGGCAGACAATGGCATTGGTTTCAGGAAAAGCAGGAGGTAGTTATTAGTTGAGTTTGTTGAGCGCATTATATAAATAATCGTGAATACATTCTTCAGAAAGCAGAAGAACAGGAAATGGAATGGAAAACATTAGAGGAGACTAAAAATGAAATGGACTTCATATTGTGTTCTAACCAAGCATTATGCAGGATGTAGAGGTAATCCAAATTATGCAGTGACCACATGATGGTAAGGTCTCAAATTAGTCCATATTTTAAAAGGTAAGAAAACAAAATAGTATTCAAGAAATTCATCAAAGAATAAGCTCTGGGAAGGAAAGTAGAAGAATTCAGGATCTCGCTACAGAATAGATATTCACCATTGACCTAGGAAGATCAACTATATGTTTAGATATATCAATACAGATACGCCGTAGAAGCAGGTGGTAGGATAGTTTGAGATGGTACCGGTAAATCATCTAGGTAGACGAAAGATTTGATTAGGGATCGCCGAAATGTGAAAGCTTTGAACCCAACAAATAGGATAGGATTGGCAGTGCTATCAAAGCTATTCAATGGATTCAAACTGTGCGACATTAGGAAGCATAATATGGAAAAAATTGAGTGTGTTCTAAATTATGGTGGCAGTCTTAAAGCGATGAAAAGGAAATTACGCATAGGCAATAGTCAGATATATGCGCTGAGGGACCAAATAGGCAATATCACGAATATGGACAATATAGTTAAAGTAGCCCAGACGTTCTATACTGATATATACAGTAGCCGAAGCAGTCAGGACCGTAATGAGATTGACAGTAATGAAAAGCAGTCAGATGTCCCGCCAGTAATGATACACGAGGTTAAATCTTTAGGAGCTATGACAAAGGGGTAAAACAGCTAGGGAGGATCAAGTATCTACAAACTTTTAAAGACTATGGGGATATCGTGCTAGAAAAACTGGTCACCCTTTATACTCAATGCCTGATGACATCGACGGAACAGAAATCTTAGAAAAACTATAACACATTGGCTTAACCCATAAGGTAGAGAGTGCTAAGGGCTTGAAAATTTTCAAACCAATCAGCTTACTATCTCTTACGTACAAAGTATTTACTCAAGTAATTGATAATAGAATCAGGAAAACCTTGGACTTCAATCGACCAAATAATAAAGCAGTGTTTTTTGGAAAAGGTTCTTGTCCATCACCATGCCCATACTATCAACCAGGTGATGGAAAAATGCTCGGAATATAACAAGCCAGAATGCATAACATTCATTGATTACGAAAAAGTATTTGGGTCATGCTAAATATCGGCACTCATGTATGCATGATGAATCAGGATGTAGACGAGCCGCCAATATACCGGAAAACATCTGTAATGGCTGCACGGAAACCATTGTTCTGTATAAAGAAAGTAATTGAATTTCCATAAAGGAAGGCGTTAGGCAAGAAGATACGATCTCCATAGGACTATTACATAGTTTGCTTAGAGTAAGTATTCAGATACTTAGTGTTTGCTCACTTAAGATTTGTGAGGAATACCTGAGTAATCTGCGATTCGCTGATTATATTAACCTTGCTAGGTAACTCGGGCGATGAATTGTCATGATTGATTGATGACCTAGAAAGGAAAAGCAGAGATGTAGGCCTAAAATTAATATTCGGAAGAGTAAGGTAATGTTCAACAGCGTCGCGAAGGAGCCGCAGTTACAATAGGTAACGAAGCATTAGAAGTGGTAAGCGAATATGTCTGCTTAGGACAGGAGGTAGCCATAGATCCGGACCATGAAAGGAAATTATCTAGGAGAATATCTGTAGGTAAAGTGCACTTGGCAACTATTCGCAGAATATGACTAGCAGCTTACCGATATCGCTCTGGAGGAAAGTATTTGTGATCTACCAGTACTCATTTGGGGGCTGAAACGTGCAGGCGAAAGAAAAGTGTTCTGCTTAGGTTGAGGACAACACAGAAAGCTATG
This sequence comes from Amblyomma maculatum, assembly GCF_055883805.1. NCBI lineage: Eukaryota > Metazoa > Arthropoda > Arachnida > Ixodida > Ixodidae > Amblyomma > Amblyomma maculatum. Next base: position 22,102,641 of record NC_139345.1, on the reverse strand, counting down.
GAGTAGAAAATGGTAGTTGCAACGTTAAGAGAAAGGAAGCAATTAGTGTGAGTCAGAGAAATAACTGGAGTGAATGGCATTCTAGTGGAAATAGATAAGAAATGGGCATGGGCAGAGCAAGTAGGGCGAAGACACAATAATCTATGGACGGTAAGAAAAACAAATTGTATTCTGAGGGAAGGAATTAAAGCCAAGTGAATGCAGCTAGCACGGGACCTGGTTATTTGGAGTAATATGGGAGAGGCCTTGGCCTTGAAATGGGTATAGTCCTGCTGCTGCTGCTAGCGATGATGATGATGATGATGATGAGTTTGACATATTTGATTTCGTATCCTGAAATATTTATTTTAATACTTATTTCTAATAATTCATTACCTAACATTTTAAATATTCTTAACTGGTATTAAGTTGAAACCAATAAGAAGAGAGGGGCATTGGCAGGGCATGTAGGGCGTAGAGAGGATAATCGATGGTCGCCTAGAGTAACAAATCGGACTGCAAGGGAGGAAAGCCTAGCAAGGGGGTGGCAGAAAGTTGGGTGGGCAACGTTAGGTAAAGTTCGCAGGGGTCAAGTGGATGCAGCTAGTACGGGACCATAATAACTGAAGGAATATGGGACAGCTAGGCCTTCACCCAGCAGTGGGTATAGTCCGGCTGATTATGATGATGATGCTGATGATGATGATGGTGGTGGTGGTGGTGGTGATGATGATGAATTGGCATTATCATTAGGGCCTGACTTTTTATTCTGAGTATTTGTAATATTTAAATCCTTCTTGAAAACTTTCATTTTTTTTTTAAATATGTCAAATATTTCATGAATCTGTTATTGCTCAAAATTTGCGTAATTAGCAATATCGAGCTTTGACTTTTCATTCTGAGCATTTTACACTTTCTAACATGATTTTGCAATTCTTTCGTCTTTGCAATTATTCAAATTCATGAATTCATCAGTTACACAAAGTACGTTTTAATCAACATCATAAAGCATTAACTTTTCATTCTGAGAAATCTGACACCTTTGAACCATTTTTTTACAATTTCTTTAATTACTGCATTTAATTAAAAATTACACCTTAAACTTTATTTAATTGCCATCATCGAGCATTTTTTTATTCATTCTAAGCATCTTGGCTGGCCCCTTTGAACATTCCTTTCATCATTTTTTTTAATTTTATTCATTCTTTTAGGTCATCAATTGATTATTTTTCCATTATCTCGGCATCGCCTATCACATAGCAATCAATCTTCATTCACTACAAACACAAAATACCATTAGACTATTTTTTTAAGCAGCCCCCGACTATTTTCGACACGTGGTGCCAACTACTACTATTACGAAGCCGACGGCTTTTCGGCCAAACGGGCTGCATAAACTATCGCCTAAAAATATTGCATCAAGTGGCGCACTTTTTCTCGAAGAATTACTGGAATACTTGGCAGAGCGATGTCTGAATGGCGTGTACCGCGATCCGTGGGCACAAATTTGAAATTTGCTGTCTTATACGACTGCTGTGCTACGCTAGCGCATCAAAATTTGGGAGGACTTCTGCACCATTATAACTCCAAATCAGCGTATTTAGGCTACTCATGACTAATATGAGTTTAATCCGGTACCCAGTGCCTACGTTCGTCGAATAGGCTGGGCACAAGAGCATGCCGCCCACATGCTGAAAAGGTTACACTCTCGTTTGTCTCAGCGCGTTGCAAGGCTATGTAAACTTAACACACATAGGAAAATGAGAGAGAGACTCTCTCTTTCTGTATTTAGAGAGAGACTATCTCTCTCTTTTTAAAGAGAGACTCTATCTCTTTCTCTCTTTTTCTCTTTAGAGAGAGACTGAATATAGCTACTGGTTCTTTTATTGCAAAAGCAATACTATGACAGCCAAAGCGAGACCTCGGGTGGCTGCAACTACGCTGTGAAGAGGCGTAGCTACGGTCTCCTCATAAAAAAATCAGCCTGCCATGACATTTGAATTCACGTTACCCCTATGCTACGGGCAGGAGCTGTCAACTCGGGTCGCTCCGTTCATATGGGAGGGTGATAACAGAATCAGACTGCCAGAACCGTTTACATCCTCGTTACACCTAAGACACGCAGGCGCGTCCATACGGCTTGATTGAAGCGGGACTTTATATGTGGGCTGGTAGCTTACGCTCTCGCTTCATGCCCATTAAGGAGGAGCTTAAGTGTCCCCAATAAGGCAGAACATTGCAATACTAGGGCATGATAGAGGAATAATGTAGCAGGCAAAAGAAGGTTCCGACGTTGCTTTCGCAATTGAATTAGGGTTAACCAGAGCTAAACCACAACTAATTTTATTTACGTTCTTTTTCTCTAAGGAGGGAAAGTAGAGAGGGAGAATTATAATAGAGTGAGAGAAGAATAAAGCCTCTCTTTCTTTCTCTCTATGAGAGAAAGAGCGGTCCCTCTCGTTCTCTCTCTTTAAATAAATTTTGTTTGATTTGTGGGGTTTAACGTCCCAAAGCAATTCAGGCTATGAGAGACGCCGTAGTGGGGGACTCCGGAATTTCTACCATCTGTGGTTTTTAACGTGTACTAACATCGCACAGCACACCAGCACTATCCTTTTCGCCTCCACCGAAAAGCGGCCGCCGAGGCCGGGATTCGCTTTACAATTCTTCTTTACATTTCGCGGTCACTTTCTAAATTTATACTTCGTATATTCCTTATATGTGAAACGACCACAACTTTTTCATAGTATCCATTCTGCTACTGTTCTCATAAGAGAAAGCCTTACTTGACACATGGAGAAAATCGCGTGGCGACATCCGTTGCGAGATTCCGCGGGGATCTGCTTGATATCGATGCGGTTCTCGTACATAGTGACCGATAATTAAAGTTGGTGATAATGATAGATTCAGTTCAGTCGTTCAGTCGTGTCCGACTCTTCGTGACCCTATGGACCATGTCACGCCACGCTTTCCGGTCTCTCACTATCTTCCTAACATCACATAACTTCATCTGCAGTACCTCGAGGATGCCATCTAACCATCGCGTTCGCTGCCTACCCCTTCTCCGGCAACCTTCAACCTTTCCCAACATCAAATCTTTCTCCAGCGACTCCTCTCTTCTCATCAGATGACCAAAGTAATGATAGATACGCATGCACATAAAGACGCACAAAACACTCCTGGACGCACGAGCAAGCACACGCAAACACATACAAACGCCAAGACCGCTTGCTTGCACATACATATCCACACAGACTCGCACGAACATAAAAACGAGCTCGACTGTCGTATGCGTATGATTAAGAGCGTTAGATATAGGGAGGAGAGAGAGATACTTTTTTTTTCTCTCTCTCTTTCTTATGACTGCATATCAGAAATTATTTGAAATGCTGTAGCTATAATTATGTGAGCTGACCAATCTGAGAGTGACGAAGAAACAGACAAGAAACCGGCAAATTTATAAGCAGTAAGAGCTTTAGCTCTTACTGCTTACTGCTTACTGCTCACAAAAGACGCACGTATGCACGCAGACACCTTCACGGACGCACACTAAGTGAAAGGCGTCATGTATAAAGAGTACAACCAACAGACTTCGATTATTTGCTTATGATCCCTGACCTCGCATCTTAAAGGACGGCACTTACTGCTAGAATCGCGTATGGGTGTCTTCACGTCACCTGCTGTGGTCTAAATCACACTGAAGAAAAGCATTTCCTTGTGCTGTGTCGTTGATGACCAGCCCTTTCCACATCTAAGTCATCGTCTTGTTGACAATTGCTCACAGTTACTAAAAAATTAAAACACGAGAAAATTGCTTAGTTCTAAATAAATTTTTGTTCGTCTGGACTTAAAAATGTCTGTTTTTACCATCTGCTAACTTTGAAGCAAGTAATGGGTGAACATCGCTCTTTGATGGAAGTAGAAGGTGCAAGGCGTGCAATGTCAAATCTTTCTTTCCAGCTCATGCTTGTAAACCTTGCCCTAACGATGAAGAAGAATCTAATCAGGAACAAATTTCCCTGTTACTGCTAGAGGCACCTCTGGATTTGTCAACCTCTCCTCGATTTCACTCAACCTCTTGTGCATAGAAAAGATCTCACAACGCTAGATTTTGCACCCACTCCGTAGTTCAGCCGTTTACTTTCTTCTGTCGATCTCTTTCTGCATGCAGGTAAAGCCTGAAGGCGGTAATAAGACTTACTTTAATCTTTTCACGCCTCTGTTTACTTCATTCGCCCCCATTACCTTCACACCATCTGATTGCTTTCGTTTTTCTCTTCTCCCTCACTGACGTGCGTCGCCCGATCTAACCACTGTGCTGACGGGTCATAAAAAGGAGCGGCAGCGTGCCCCACTTAGTCGTTGCTTTCGTGGGCGTTGGGAAATGATGGCGGAATCAGTGATTTGCATGGTGCCTTCATTGCCGATGCAAATCCTCCTTCCACTTTTCATTGCCGCTGTTCCTCGAGAAGCATGTGCGTATTTTTCGCGTATTCATGCTCATTACTTCCAGATAGGAAAAGGTGCCACGGCATCCCCACGAGAAGTTGGGAGCAATAAATTTAAAGCCCCAAGATGATAATCAGTAAAAGGGTACATGCAGTAGAACAAGCAAATAAAGAGGGGCATGCGCAGATGCGAAAAGATCAATAACCAGTAAAATTTGAGGTATTGACACGGATGAAGGCAGGTTAGATGAAAGACAAATTTGTTACTTAAGAAGCGCAAGATTATCGCACTTTCTCCGTGAAAAAACAAAATGAAAAACGGTAATGGAATTAGACGTAAAGAATTGGCGTTGTGGCTTTCGGTAGTCTTGAATTTTCTTTCCTCTAACTTGACTTGAAGTGTGATATCTTGTTCACAAATGAATATTTAAATATCACTTTTCAGAGAAATTGCGCTTCTTGTGATTCAGATTCCTTTGTAAAGGAGAAAAGCTACAGAATCGAAAACAGTACAAACTCATCTAGAATTGAATGGAAGCGCTCATTTTACACAGCAGGCGTTCCCATGCTTCAATATTTCTTATTAGCAGACAAATATTTTTGCTGTTGAGAATGCGTTTTACAAGGTTCTCTTGTTTCAATAGCATTTTTTACTCTTTTTCGATAAGGATAAAGTGCGAGGAGGATAGGATGGGAAAGGGGGGACTTAGCGTCTTGAAGAGACCCATACTACATCTCTTAGTTGCTCAATCATCTGGAATTCTGAAGTGTACAATTTAATGCTGTTGCAGTTAGTCTCCATACAGAAAAGAATCATTCCTGGGGTGCACTTAAGACAACTTAGTGCAGTAACGCGAAAGCAGTGTGTTCTGCCATGCCGCCTGGTGGAATCGCCCGACATACACTAGCGGACCTTGGTCGCACTCGGACAGATGGCGTATGCTTATGGCGCCTTTCCCCCTTTAACTGGGTAAATTAGAGTGGTGCAAATGGAACTTCCTGAAGGCGATGATGTTCACTGCGCCACGCGAGAGCGTTTTGCAGTTGGAAATAATTGAAGACGATATTTACTGTACAGTTCGAGAGTGTGTTGCAGTTTTGCGCCAGGCTTTATGTGTTTTGAGGTAGCGATAGTAAGGCCTCTTGTACCCGGGCCAAGGAAGCTGATCTCATCGGATGGTGGTTCTGTTCCTGGCTCTGATGACAGGCTTCATCCCCGCCACTAATATCCAAGAAGTGCTTTCACATTAAAATGCAGCTGCCGCAGCCGGGATGTGCGAGGAGGACATGACAGTTGCTTTGCGCCGAACACCTACGCACTAGGCATCTTAGGCAGCACAGATGCGTGGTGCCGTCTGTGCGCAGCTGTTGTACCTAAAGGACGAGGCGGCAGTTTTGTAGCTTTATAGCTCTTCTCCGTTGGTGTAACTGACTGATGAATGTTTTCGCATATCATTAAGGGCTGTCGAGGGGCCAGCGAATCCGGTATGTATTCGTGTCAACGACCACAATTTCTAGCCAGGAAGGAGGGTCACACGCTTTCCACTTTTAGAGAAATTCGCCCTTTCTTTTCTGCCCAGAGCTGACACGTTAGCAACTTAGGCGCCAACGCTACTGCCAGCTGGCTTTATGGAAGACGCTTCTAAAGGCTGCACCATAATGTAGCCTTAGACGAGCGCAGCGTTAAAGCCAACATGAGGGCAACATTTGGTTTAATTTTTATTGTCATGTAACGGGTGCAGATGTAATAATGTTTTTCTCAAGCTTCGTTTTTTCTGTGTTTGAACTGAGGTAGTAGACTAATCAGACTAGTTCTCGGTTGCAGAAGAAAAAGAAAAAAATTTAATGCTCAAATATTATATCGAAAATATTCTCGCAAGTAATGTATTCATAAAACCTAAATAAATGGACAACTTTGTATGCTGATTTATTTTAACCGATTAGTAAATTTATGCGCGCATTGTTTCAGAAATACTTTGTATATTTGTTTTCGAACGCCATTTTTTTGTTCTTTTTCTCCTAATCCAGTATTTATCTCACTTAAACTAGATGGCATCTTAATGAAACACTCGTGTCTGGGAAGCTATATAGAGAGGCTAGTGAAAGCAGACAGGCTACCATTTTCTACCTTGAGCACCTGGATGAGATACGGAACAGTCTAAGAAAGTTGAAAGCAATCCATATAAACCTTTTCTGAAACTCAACTTCAGAAATACATACGGCTGCGCAGCCTCTTCATGCTCTCAGTAGCAGTTATAGAGTCATCGGACTACCCTAATGTCGACATACATACGCAAGAATGAAAGAAGAGAAAAAGCAAGAAAAAAATATATAGCGATGCGCACGCCGGCACACGAATAGTCAGGATACTCGGTGTGTTTAAGCTTTTTGCTCGCTAGGTTCGAACACATAGGGGTTTATCGTATTTCAATGCTTTCTATTTTACCGATTCCGTGCTACAAGGACAAGACACACAGTGTTAGTTTATGGCATACTACTACTACTGGGGCTTTGCACTGCGCTATAATTGCAGTTTGTTCGCTGAGATGAAGCTTTTTGCACACCTTTTATATCAAGTCTCACTTTCATACATTCCGCATTTGCTCTTCCAGAAACACACCTCTTTTAAAAAGTTAAAGATACAAAGAGTAAGAAAGATTTATTGCAAGAAATGGAACGACATGCAGCATTTTCACAACCAATATAGCTTCTCGACCGGCACACTTCATTTTCACCGCTGTCCTGCTTCCTGCAGGGAATAAAATGGAAATTTGAAAGAAGGTTACTTGACGAGCTGCTAAAGGAACCCCATGAAAGAAAAAGAAAACGATGGAATGAGAGAAATAGCCAGAAAGAAAAAGGAAATAAAACTACAAAGAGAAACTTTTACCAAGAAAGGCCCCAAAAATGCGGATTAGTGCAAGCGTTAATGCCTCGGCAGCTGCGTTCAAGCAGAGGATAATAAAAACCAGGCATAACACTTGCATCTGAAAGGAAAGGTCGGCACCCTTATCACAAAATATACTTGAAAAGAAAATGTTGCGACCGAGCCCACCAGACCATATGAGTACGTGTCAAGGGGAATGGCGGAGAATGGTGCAGTAGATGCAGGAACGAGCGGGTCGTTTGCATCATGAGGTGACGAAAACGGATTAAGGTTCTTCTGCGGGGTTCCGTCTCCTTGAAATTAGAAAACATTTAAACAAGAAGGAAGGAGACACTAGCTACAAAAAACTGAAAAAGCACCCCCTGAAGCAAAAAAACAAGGCAGAAAGGAGAGAAAATATTAGCAGAATTAAGGCAGAAACTAGCGCAAGAGAACGCCACAGCATCAGAACCATCACATCTTCTATTCGACCCCTTCCCTCCATCCCTCGTCCTCGTTTGCGTACATACCCACAGTCCTCCTTTCCATTCTGTAGAAAGAAGTCAAATCTGCTCGAAAGCAGAGGCGTGAAATATTACATGCCAGCTCGGCCTGGCTGGCTGCAATTTAGCCGACCGAGAAACGCCAAATTTAGCAGGCCTCTCTCACGACAGATAGAATGAAAAAAAAAAAGAGCTAAAATACTAAGGAATGAATGTAGAATTAAGCCTCCTCCCAAAGACCCTGGACATATGCGCGTTTCGCCAATACCCCATTTTCATACCTTCTTTTTCTTTTGTCTCTTTTCTCTTCATCGTTCTTCCGCTCTATCATTCTTGCATTGGATTGCTCAGACGGTCGCCGGGTGCTATTGCCGCCGCCGTTATGAGGAAATTCCGAGCCAAGTGCAAACACGTATTTCTTCGACAGATTTCTCTTTTACCGTATCTGCTTACACGGTGCTTTTTTTTTTTTTTTTTTTTCTGGTGCGCCTTCCACTTTATCGATCTTTTGCACGCTTCTTTCTGCATGCGGAGCTACCACGTAACCCGGGTTCTCCACTTCGCTTTCTGGAGGAGAGGTCAGGTGTTTGTTGGCGTCCGACAGGGAAAAAAGGATCAGTTTGACATATGCAGGCACGGGACTGTAACACAACCCATTCACGGGACACATTTGTCTCGCCTTCTTTCCTTGGGTCGTTTTGTGTCAGTGGGTCTCTGTCTCCCTTCACAAGAGGAGGGTGTGGTAACGTACCGAACATGTGTGTAGGTGCTCCTAGCTTTGTTTTCCTCGCAGGAAAGCAGAGAATGGCATGCAAATAGCGACTGAAAGAGAGTTCGCTGCTCTAAGGAGAGAAATGGTTCCCTATTCTGATGGGGTATGTCTCGCGGAAATGTAATGCCTAATTGAGGTATGATGTGCGGCCTTGACACACTACGATGAGCTCGGAAATAAAGAACGTGTGCACTTCATACACCAGGGAAAGGCACGGCGTATGGGCCTGAGGTATGGCAAGACGTGAAAAACAAATTGCTTAGGAAGACATTCTGCACAGAAAGATTGGCTTAAGATGTATATAAGAGCGTGCACTTTACAAGAAGGAGGCACATTTTACATTGCGGGGGCTACATATTTACATAAGCTGAGTACTTGGTCCAGGACTTCAAAATGCCCGTTTTTCTCACGCCTTCTGTACGGCCCTTTTGTAATTTAGTGAAAAACAAAAATATTGGTGCCTAATCATTTTATTCGAATCCAAAGTCTGACACATTTAGGTTCATTTCTGATTTTTTTATTTATCAGAGTGTAACTCTCTGGCCCCCGTTCCTGCGTTTCGCGTTGTCGCAGTCGGCGTCACCGTTAACTGCTTCTTGTAACAAGCTCCACAGCTGCGGCAGCGCGGTGCTCTTGTTGCGCACGATCCTAGCGCCATTTCTCCCTCGCGCTCAAGCCGAAACTTATAGCCGCCGCCGTTCGCCACTGCGTACAAGGGTGTTGCACAAGGGTGTGGCTGGCGAACAAGATAAATGCTTTGTTGAATGCATTATAATATTTACGAAAACAGAAAATTCGTTAGCAATATCTTCAGTTCAGTTGGAACACCATCGAACTGGAAACTCCAACTTCACAGGTTCGGACCACACCAGTTGGATGTGGCTGCGATTTCTTATATTCTAACCAATTAGTTTGTATGCATCAAATGATGTTATTTATTTTTTGTTGGCACTGCAAATAATTTCTTTTTTTAGAATCGAAAATTTTTTCAATGCTTCACTTGGTGCCGCTGACTGGTGGAGTCCGTCACATAAATGAAACAAACACTTGAAAAAATATGAATTATTCATGACGATGGAAATCAAACCTCCCTCCCTTGGACCCCCAGTCGAGCGCTTTACCAACCGCTCTACGTCCCGGATCGTGAAACGCTCTTCATTATTCCCCTTGTCTACCGTGAGGATGATAGCGGGATTCCGCGATTGACAGATACTGCGCCTTTCCTCTCCTGTAAACAAATCATAGAACGCCGGTGAACTTTAATGCGATTCTAGTTCACAATACGTTCAATGAAATGCTGGTTGTGTTCAACTAAGGGCACGCGATGTACCGTCACGACAGGTCATGACGTCACCATGCGATTCATGCATATACGAAGCCAACCTCGCCGGTCGTCCGAACCAGGCGTCCCTGCGGCGCCTTTCATTTGCCTCTTCCTCGAACGCCGCACCACACAGCAAACAGAAGCAGACACCGACGTCTAGGAGGTGTTAGTACAGCAGGCATCAGTGGCGTTTAGAATTAATTTACAGGATAGAAAAGGTGTAGTATCAGTCACAATTCTCCGCGGACACATACATGTTCACGCAGTAAAGGAAGGCAGGACGGCGGGAGTGAAAGAAAAGAAGGAGACAGAGGTGCCGTAGTGGAGGGCTACAATCCACCACACTATAATTAATTTCGCTTCAACGCACTTTAGGGGTCAAAAGAGCCCCCTGGATGTTTTTATTATTTTTTTTTTGCGAACTGCTGTTCTTTCCCGAGGGTGTTTAACATTACCTTAGTCTTCTGCATTTTGATTTTCATGCCTACCTTTCTACTTTTCCTTTTGAGATCATCAATCATTATTTGCAGTTCATCCTCCGAGTTACTAAACAGGGCAATCTCGTTAGTAAATTGCAGATTACTGAGCTATTCTCCTTCGATCATTATCTCTAACTGCTCCCATTCCAAGTATCTGAATACTTCCTTTAAGCAGGCTGTGAATAGTGCTGGGGAGATAGTGTATCCTCGCCTAACATCTTTCTTTAGTAAATTTTGTTACTTTCTTAATGGAAAAGTATGATTGCTGTGCAGCCAATATAGGTATCTTCCGGTAATTTCACATACTGCTCGTCTACACCTTAATTTCACAATGACTGCCGAAGTTTCTACTGAGTCAAAAACTTTTTAGTAATGAATGAAAGATATATATAAGGGCTGAATATATTCTGAGCATTTTCTATCACCTTGTTGCTGGTATGGATATGATCGATAATAGAGTACCCTTTCCGAAAACATATTTGACATTTTGCTTGATTGAAGCCTTAGACTCTCCTGATACTGTGAGCGATTACCTTATTAAACAGCTTATATGTAACGATAGTAAGCTGAATAGCCTGTAATTTTTGAAGTCCTAGCGTCCCTTTTCTTGTGAATTAAAATAATGTTAGCATTCTTCTATGACTCCGGTACTGTCGATGACACCAGGCATTGCGTATATGCAGTTTTTCTAGCACTATATCTCCCCCGTCCTTCAACAAATCATCAGTTACTTTATCTGCCCCAGCTGCTTTCCCGCTTTTCGTAGTTTCTAAAGCTTTCTTAACCTCGTCCTTTGTCATTGGCGGAACGTCTGACTGCTTTTCACTACTGCCTATCATATTATCCTACTTCGGCTACTATATAGATTAGTATACTACTCCTCGGTTATCTTGATTGTCTAGTCCATGTTAGTAATGACATTTCCCGCCTTGTCCATCAGTGCGTACATCTGATTTTTACCTATGCCTAATTTCCCTTTTATCACTTTCAGGCTACGACCGTTCTTTAGAACATGTTCAATTTTCCATATGTTGTACAGTCTTTGTCAAAAGTGAAGAGCCCAGGGGATATGGTTCTGATCCACTTCGTGCGGCTTGCAATGAATTTCCAGTGTTTCATACTATCTTGATGGTAAGATTTTTGGACCTACCCACACCAATGGGATGGACCTCCACTATTGCTAAATCAACACCACTACATCGGCTCGGAAGCAGACCCCCCGGGCTCTACACTTTTGACAAAGGCTGTACTCCCGCATGTCGGCCACTTTACGCTTATTGACTACTTTCCATATCCCTGCCAATTCTATTCTGTCTGTTGGGTTGGAAGCTTTCAGAGTTCGGCGTTTCTTAATAAAATTTGTTTTCTCCTCAGCTAGTTTACCGGTATCCTTTGTTGCTATCCTACCACCTGCATCTACCGCACACTCAGTAAGGATATCTATGCAATTTTGTTCATTGCTTCTACGCTAAGGTCATATCATACTCGGTAAAGCTGAATATGTATTTCGTAGCAAGACCCTGAATTCTTCTGCCCTCCCCCTCACTGCTAATTTTTTGAACAACTACTTTCTTATGTATAATGATTTTTTTGTTATTTCTTCTGTGATATTGTGAAGAATATATTTTTTGGTAAGTCATACTTTACCACAACACATTCTCATGGACTCTGCTCGTATTCCGGCATGAATGCATCAGGTGAGCGTGGAATCCTATCGTATGATGTTTTGCAGTACTCGGATCTGGACTCAGACGGCCACAGCAGAAGTTGTTTGTTGTAGATGATTCCGCATGGGGTGGCGGCGCATCCAGATCACCGATCTATGCTCAAGCTCCGGACATTAACTATACCCGCGTGTCGCTACGGTGGGGCTACAGCTGGCAAAGTGAACAAGGCTAATGCCTCAGGGGTCAGGAAGCTTAAATCAACCTCATGCTATCAATAATTTGTAACCTGATGAACACATCTCTAATGAAGTAATTCAGTATCGCAATAAACCAGTGCAGCGGAAGTAATTATTCAGGAAAATAAATGTTCATTTCTGTGATCACTTCCATTAATACACCAAACTGTCGTATGCTGGCAAAGCTCTTATATCTCGTGTGTCAGCTAGGGTACTTCAAAAGCAGAACAAGTATGTATGCAAATAGAATTCTGTAAGCTAGTCCACCCAAGACCACTAGTCTCCTCTGTTGGTGATTCTATGGTTGTAGGTTCACTTCATGCGGGTTTACAATGCGTATAGCAATATTGGACCTGTTACGAGCATTCCTCAGATAGCTGTTTATAAGGCTTTGGAGCGCCGAAGGGGAGAATGGCACAGCCGGAGTTCAAAACACGTCAAAAGCGCCGCAGAGGCATGACTGCGTCCACCGAAGACAATAGCGGCTCATTTTCAAATGGGTTGTGTTCACCACTCGTTCCGGTTTTGAGGTGAAGGAATGGGACGAACCTTGGGCCATTATTTGTTTTGTTCTGTCTGTGCTATGCGAAACAAGCAATGGAGATATTTTAGGTTCGAACACAATTTGGCAACACAAAAAAAAAAAACGTGCATCGCATCCCCAAAAATACATTTGGTGCGTCTTTGGCTGCTTCCTTTGTTTTCTCGCTTGCTCAAATCCCAAAAGTGATTGTGATGGAATTATTTTTGGCAGTAAATGTAATGTATTGTAACATTATACGAAGCAATTTTAAGTGTACGTAGTTACAATCTCACTATATTTGGTAAAATGTAATTAGCATCATTCAATTTTTTTTAGAACTAATATTACCAAGTATGTCTTTCAGCATCTCTCAAGCTATGAGGTAGTTTGTAGTGTGCGTCTTCACGCCCAGACACGATAATAAGAACACCTGAGGTGATGACAACTGCCGCTCATTATCTAATGCAGACGCCTGAAAAAAGCGCCGTTCCTCGCTTATCAGATAGGATCGAATAGAAGCTTGTCCTGACATTCTATGGATGCATTACTGACGCTGATCACTGTGACAGCCGCCAGTCGTGCAGGTTAATAAACGCAGAAATGAAGAGCCAAGGGCAATTCCAAAACTATGTCGTGTCGTTTTCCTCCTCTTTATAATTCTACCTTTATGTCCCTCCGATGCCTATATGATAACTATAATAAAACTTCTTGCTGGGCTAGTTTTGTCTCCCTCCCTTCTTTGTGTTTTGTCTGTTTTGCGTTAACCTCTTTCCAAACGACGGTAAAAGTACCTCACCTAAAATGCCAGCGTAAAAGAAAGCGCTAAGCGTAGCGGGGAGAACTTATCTTCTTCTGCAGCAGAGATGACAGCGCGGCGCTTCCTAGTGCTTTCAAATGAAGATAAGCCAGGAGAGACCAGTGACACTTTTCAACGATTCGGCATTTACTTTAGCGAACTGTTTTCTTTATAATGTTAATACCTGCTGCTTCCTTCTCTGTCGCTGCTTCGGAAACCCACGACACCCGCTTTCTTTCCACTCCCACTCCCCTTCCAGGACCCAACAGGTCACGCTGCGCATTATTTTCGTGCCATCCAGCTACATCTCCTTACCGCCATTCTTCCCACCGTCGTTTTCTCCGACGCTTGCGTCGCCACTATGACTAGATCTCCATCCTCCATTTTCACGGCGCGAATCCTTCCGGATACTTCTCCTTCTCTGCAGTATTCTTTTGCTTCCATCCAACCTCAGCCACATCAAAGCTTTCCAGGCTTTTATACTAAGTTTTGTATCGTTCCATTTTTCTGATGCTTTTCACACACTAATGTTTTGTTGTCTAGCTTGTTTAGAGGCTTCTGCAACCATTTATTTAGGCAACTTCCCATCTGTCCGATGTACGGGGGTCCGCGGGAAAGTAGAATACGGTGCACAATACATTTAGTTCTAGGCGCTGTAGCTGCCGGAGCCTAATTAATTACTCTGTCACTATAGTGTAGGCCCATAGTCTCTGATTGGTGTCATGAGGTGTTGTCGGAATGGGTAAACAGCGTCGCCAACAACATCAAAAGTGCTGCCATATATTTGAGCCACAACCTTAATAACTCGCTACCTCTTGAAGATCCTTGCGCCGTGTATCTTGTTCGGTGACCTATCGCAAAATCATTAAATCTCTTATTATGGTCACATATATTCCCTGAAAAATTGGGGATAAGTATTGGTGCCTGTTAATAGAGCGCTCTTTGTCTGCGGACATCTGATAGCTATATAGCTGCCAATAATACAGTCAACCGTATCCGGAAATACTGAAATCTGGAAATGAGAAAGTAACATATATTTGAGCCATTGTTTGACTAACTTAACAGTTCACCGACTCTTCATGACCCAATAGACCACGCTATCGAAGGCCTTACAGCCACTACAAATTAATTAGCCAAGTCAATTGTACTAAACTATATTTGAATATTATAATAGCCGTCCTCACACCTGATCATTGGGTCATATGTCTTCAGAGTAGAGTATATAGTAGTCATATCTTCTTTATTGTCCTGTTCAAGCGGGGCGCGCTACTGCATTTATGAGAAAAAGGGCTATCTCTGTTTTAGTGTCTTAAATGTTACACGTTACGACTGAAGATCTTCCATGTTCAGTAGTACTTGCGAGCGGGCTAGTTGGCTATACGACTCCGAAGAACCATGCAGCGCCGGAGGTATTCGGAATCTTCAATGTTCCAGGTGGTTAGGGATGCACGAGGCACATTTTAGGTCACATGTAACTGGACGAGGCAAAACGAAACACAGCTAAGATTAGACTTTCCAACCAATGGCCTCGGCACAAAGTCATGAATAGACGTTGAGCCATTTCATGATGGTGCCAGCAATTGACCTGCGATATCCCTCTACGGTATTGTCCGAAGTTGACGTAGCTGAAGATTTTTGTAAAATGGTTGTGGGCACAAACCAGGCACAGTTACCAATTTCAGAGGTTTTTGCACCACCTTCGCCGAATGATCAATACGACGTGCCCTTTACAATAGCTGAATTAGACGCCGCTCTTGCTTCTTGTCGGCATTCATCTGCACCTGGTCCTGACGGGATTACTTATTCAACCTTATCGAACCTAGGCAAGGATGGTAGAACTGCACTACTTAATTATTTCAATGATATATGGGCTTCTAGTACTGTTCCTGAACACTGGAAAATTAGCCGCCTGGTTGCTCTTTTGAAGCCTGGAAAGCCTCCTCTCGAACTTACCTCATACCGGCCAGTTGCCCTAGCAAGCTGTGTTGGAAAAGTTATGGAGCGCATGGTGCTGGCAAGACTTGAGTGGTATCTAGAGAGTAATGATCTTTATCCTAATATGATGACTGGATTTCGCCGCGGACGCTCTTCCATTGACAGCGTCATCGACCTTGTGGCGACAGTAGAACACGAAAAGCGTCACCGTCGACTAGTAGCTGCTGCATTTTTAGATATAAAGGGAGCTTACGACAACGTCCTCCATGAAGCTATTCTTGATGGACTTGACGACGTGGGAGTTGGTGGCCGTCTGTGCTTGTGGATTGTAAGCTATCTCAGCGGCCGTTCTGTTTACATGACTACGCCTGAAGGAGATACTACCCACTTTCAGGTCGGTCGTGGAGTTCCACAGGGAGGAGTTCTCAGCCCAACTTTATTTAACGTTGCGCTAATTGGCCTGGTGAGTGAACTGCCAACTAACATCCACATAAGTGCATATGCTGACGACATCTGCATCTGGGCCTCTGGTTCGACGCACCCACAACTACGTGCGAGACTGCAACGAGCTGTGTCATTAACATCGATGTACTTACGGCGTCAAGGTTTATTTTTAACGGCAGAAAAGTGTGCAGTGATCGCGTTTACGGGAAAATGTGTCAGCCGCTACCCGATTACCCTTCATGGAGTCGTAATACCATACGTCTCCAGGCACAGATTCTTGGGAGTAATTATTGACCACCGACTATCTTGGTCGAAACATATTGCTATGGTGAAGAAGAGGCTAATTAATTTTTGCCATGTACTTCGTTACATAGCTGGCATCAAATGGGGTCCAACTGAGCGCTCCTTAATACGCCTTTACGAGGCTCTGTTTGTTGGCTACATCCGGTACAGTCTCCCAGTACTCTCTAGTATGAGCATTTCCTGCTTGCGGACTTTAGAGAGCGTGCAAGCGCAGGCACTGAAAATATGCCTTGGACTGCCCAGATGCACCTCTAACAAAGGCACAATTGAAGAGGCACACGCTCGCCCAATGTCCATATACTTGTCACACGAACCACTTCGTGTATATTTACGAGCACTTACAAGACACCGTTTTCACCCACTCAGCAAGATTCTGGATGAGAGGCCGGACTGCAGTTTTACAACTGCACTCCGCTGCCATCAGTCGCAAGTACCGACAGGATATGCCCTCCCATATCATCCCACCCAACCACCATGGACGATGGATAAACCTTTTGTGCACCTTCGTGTTCCCGGAATACTAAAGAAATCAATGGTACCAATTAGTGGACTCAAACAACTTACTCTGGCACACATCTGGCCAGAATATCCCAGTTATATTCACATATACACTGATGGATCTGTGTCAGCACAGGCATCCGCTGCAGCTGTGGTAATACCAGCTCGGAAAACGACTCTGCATTTCCTTTTGGGACATACCTCTACATCAACCGCTGCCGAACTTGTAGCCATTCGAGAATCTATTCGCTATATATGTGGGGAACCACCTCAAAAATGGTGTATATTCACGGACTCGAAGATTGCATTACAAATTTTGGAAAACTTCGTACGCCACACTGCCTATCAGTCCCTGGCACTAAACATTATGGATCTCATCACATCTGCCCAGCTGCAAGGCCACACGATAATGTTTCAATGGATTCCTGCCCACTGCGGCCTCCATGGGAATGAGCAGGCCGATGTTGAAGCGAAAAGCGCACTCATCAATGGCTTCCAAACAGCTGTGCCTTTTTCAAGAGCGGATACGACGTGTCTTCTAAAGAGTTATATGAATATTGCTACAGCAGCTTACTGGGCTCAACCAGACGCCCGACACATCCGTCTAAGAAGGCTTGATCGAACATTTAAATTTTATGTTCCGCGTGATATTCCGCGTCATCAGACATGCTTGATACATCGACTTCGTTTAAACGTGGCTTTCGCGCGCAAGTACTTACATTTAATTGGACAGCTGGACTCACCGGAATGTTTAACTTGTGGCATCCCAGAGACTGTGGACCATGTATTATTGGTGTGCCCAGAATATGCGAACGAAAGAAATGTGCTAGCTTCTTCCTTGAAGCGTTTAGACAAGAGGCCTCTGTCGGAGGAACTGCTGCTGGGCGCTTGGCAGGACAAGGGGAAGGGCGTCCAGGCAGTGCGCGCTCTTTGCCGTTATTTGAGCGCCAGCGGACTTGATTCACGTTTGTAAAGCAAGCTGCTGTGCCTGTATATATATTTCATATGCCTTCTCCCACATCGTCACCCATCATGACCTTCTTTCTTCTCTCCTTCCCCTTCCCCAGTGCAGAGTAGCAGGCCAGATTTGAATTATTCGGGCCAACCTCTCTGCCTTTTCCTTTCAATAAATCCATCTATCTATATCTATATCTGTCCGCGACACCTTGATAATCGGTAAACACGATAGATGCAGGTTCTCCATTGATAAATGTTTGCATCTTCGTTCTTGAGCAGTACTCGACTATCGGCGAAGCCGTCGCGCCATTGACAGCCCCCCATTGTCATGTAATTTGCGCCAATGTTTAAAGACGGCGCGGTACAAACAAAAACGATTCTCGCAGCAAACGCCCTAAAGAACTCGAGAACCTAGAAGAAAAACCCTTTGTAGCGGAGAGCATATATACCCTTGCCCGAGGTAAGCGGTACCGTCTCCCCTTCACTTGGATTTGGCGGCGACCGGCCGATAAACCTACTCGGGAATTCCGGATTTTATTCACGCCTGATCAATGATGATTCGCGTCTCGGCGGAGAGGTGATGACGTTGAACGCGTGCGTGGGCGCCTGTCTTGACGTCCAGCGTAAGCAATCAGCTCGTGCCACGTTTGGTACCGGGAGAAGGGCTTTTTGAACACTGAACAAATTGAAGATTGCTTACATGCCTCTCTCGCACATTTGAGTATTCTTTTAAAAGAACTTTTAGACGGGCAAGATGGTTTTCAGCTTCAGACAGCATTCTTAGCTCAAAAAACACACGCACACGGGAGAAAAGGAGGGACACGGGACATGTGTTCTTGTAGGTACACTGCTTATATTGAAGATTGCTTACATACCTCTCTCGCACATTTGAGTGTTCTTGTAGGTACACTGCTCAGTATTATTGCTTCTTTTATAGCTTTGCATATGTTGAATTGTTTTGTGAACACTGTACACCTGTTTCAATATTACTGTGCAATTCATTTGCATCATCTCTTCGCAGCGTAAATTTCTTTTTTTTTTTTTTTTTCGGTCTGTGAACCTCTGTCGTCAGCTCGTTCTGTGGCTTGATACCAGCGAAATGGGACCGCCAAAAGATCACACTGGTTTTTCACTTGGAATCAACAAGTACAATCAGCTTGTCAAGCAAGTCCAGAGTATTTCTTAAAGACTGGAATAGCTACCTTCGAACGCTTTAAGGGTTCCTGAGAGTGCACAAACCACGATCGGTGCATTTATGGTGGCGCACGCATAAAGCTGACCGTGAGTGGTTTGTTTTAGTGTTACATCGTTCCCAATAGTATCGTTCAGACAACACTGAGGTAATCGATACGGGCAAGTTTTCGCGCCTGTTACCATAGGAAAAAGAAAAGACGGGGAGAGCACCCCGCAGAATATAAGAGAGAAATGAGCAAACTCTCCAATAAAAATATTCCTGGGAGCTACGCCTGCTTCCAGCACGTTTCATGGGCCCGCCAGCCGAGCTGTCACGGGAAACGACCGCCGGGAAAGAAGAGACGATGCGGACCGAAAAGAAGTCGGAGAGCCGAGCAACCATCTCACAAGAAGCAGGAGAGGGCGAACGCTGACACTAGGAGGGGAGTCAGATGGGGGGACACAGAGGGTGCACCGAAGCGAGCAGGGTAAGGCAAATCCGAGACGTTTTCGGATACTCCCAAGAAAACGATTTCTGGATATTACCGAGCGCAGTATTAGTACGCCCTCGGCAGCAGGAGCCGGAACGGGGGTGCCTGCGTGCCAAGCTTCAGCAGCGCAGCACGGGTGTCCACGCGGAAAGTGCCCGAGTGTAGGGCTCTCAATGCAGCACAGACGCACAAAGAAATACTGCCGTGTAAATATTCGGATAAAGAAGATTCTATGCTTCCATCCCTTCCCAGTGCGGTCCCGTGAGCCGGCTCGCGAGATGTCTGGCTGTCATGTCGAGGTGACAGATTTAATCTCTCACGCATCCCTAATGTACCCCCTTTTTTCATATCTTTCCTTACGAGGTTTTCTTCACGCTAGATTTCGTAATGTTTCGGTAACGGTTCTGGTCAATCGATCGCCCCCGCCCTTTCTATGACATTTCTTTTGTCCGCTCTTGTTCTTTTTCTTTGCATAAGCAGACGCCCTGGTGCGCTGTTTGTAGCATACGTATTTGCATTTATTGCCGTGTACAGCTATATTAAATAATGCAGTGGCGTGCAGGTCTACGGGTTTCATCTGCTGAAAGTTATTTTTTTTTTAATTATCCACGAATAGAATAGACTCGAGGCCCTGCCAGTGCAATCGTAGTTTGAACAAACTGAATTTCGGCATCCGGGCCTTCTGGAGGTCTATAAGCCTAGTTACACCAACCGCTACTTCTTTCATGCTCCTTTTGTTTTCACAGCAGCTGTTTGAAGAAACTGTATCTTTGTATGCGCCAGTAAATTATAATCGCAACTGTATCCCCTCACGCTTTGATCCGCAAAACCAGCTCGTATTGCGGACATTCCTAACCTGTATCCATTGATTCATCAAGCCAGGTTCAAGCAAAAGGTGAAATATATATCCGAAACTTTCTTGCAGAGTATGGTCCACAACATTTATATATATATATATATATATATATATATATATATATATATATATATATATATATATATATATATATATATATATAAATGTTGTGGACCATACTCTGCAAGAAAGTTTCGGATATATATTTCACCTTTTGCTTGAACCTGGCTTGATGAATCAATGGATACATATTACATATTATACATATTATACTACATATTACATATTATACTATATTATATTATACATATTATTATATTATTATACATATTATACATATTATATTATATTATTACATATTATACTACATATTATATATATATATATATATATATATATATATATATATATATATATATATATATATATATATATATATATATATAATATGTAGAACTGGTGGGACACCATTTTGCCTTTTTCGTTACCTATGCCTATAATTCCGCCTTTCAAAGCACCGCTGGCTACAGCCCATTCTTCTTAGTTTATGGCCGTCGACCAACAACCCTGTTCGACACCACCTTCTTTTCTGCTCCTGTCTCCCCATCTGCATCGTAAGGCGACCAGTTTTCTACACGTATGGTCCATTACCGGCGAATTGCTCGCCGCAACACTGAAGCCACCCAGCAAGAACGGAAGCACTACTATAACCAGCATCACCGCTTCTACCTCCTTCACAACCGGGGATGAAGTACTATTCTGGACGCCGATCCGCACGCCTGGATTTGCGAGGAGTTCCTCCATCGCTATATCGGTCCTTACACCGTGCTCCAGCAAACATCTCCCATGAAATACCGCGTTGTCCCATCGCATACCATCGCCGATCGGCGTCGGCGCTCAGGAGATGTTCATGTTTCGCGCATGAAGCCGTGCACTCGCCGACCCGCTTCAATCTAAATAGCGACCAGGGTGACCGCTTTCTTGCCGGGGGGATTTGTGTGAGCGCGATGCCAGAGCTTTTACCTCTTTCACCACCGTTGTTCGGTGTTCGCAAAATGACGCGCAGTGTTCCAGAGTGTGGCTGGAATAAAGACGTTTGTTCAAGTTGTAGCTCACAATATATATATATATATATATATATATATATATATATATATATATATATATATATATATATATATATATATATATATATATATATATATAAATAGGATGTCGCACAACTTTCCTGATTATCTACTTCATTCTAACAGTTTCGGACGCTGGACCGTTCTTCTTCAAGGTAGAATTGAGAATTCTCAATTCTACCTTGAAGAAGGACGGTCCACGGTCCGAAACTGTTGGAATAAAATAGATAATCGGGAAAGTTGTGTAACATCCTGTTTGAATTTAACTTTGGCCCATTAGTAACAAGCAAACCATGTCTATATATATATATATATATATATATATATATATATATATATCATTGCCAGCTTCTTTTACTCAGGACTCACTAATAAACTTCTTTTTAGAAGTTTATTAAGACTAGTCATTTCTATCCTCCACATGCCCACCGTGGTGGGCTAGTTGTTAGGCTGCTCGACTACTGAAGCAGGCTACTCGGGTGCGACCGCGCCCGCGCTGCAGCTGCGTTTCACTGAAGGCGAAAAGCAAGGCGGCAGTGTACAGTACGATGTGACACCCTCTTTCCGATGTGACACCCGATGTGAGTGGAAGTAAAAATACCACAAGTAGTTGAATTATCCGGAACCCTCCTCTGCACTGTCACTCGCAGCCTGAGCTGCTTTTGGGGTTTCAAGGCTTATGAAACAAATCCGGCCCCCCTCACAGCACTGCGTCTTCGGCAGAGGCACTGCTCTCTTGTGTTGTAATTTCTTAATTGCTTCCTCTGATCATTTAAGCTTCAGAGCATTAGCCCTTATTAGCTCGTTCGTCTGTTTCACCCCGTCATCGTGGGGTGAGTTTCCGCAGCGCAGCTACCACGGTTACCAGGTCGCAGCGTGCAGAGAGGAAACTCCTGTTTATATTTAAGTAAGATGAGGAGGAATGGAAACATAAGATAAAGAGGGCGGGAGAGTGGGAGGCGCCTGATTACCTAGGGTCCTGGGAAGCCTCCTCGGCTCGCCCAGTGTGTGGTTAGCTCAAAATCCACCGCTAGAAGATAGCGGATGCAGGACACCGATACGAGCCCGACTTTCTAAGGCGTACGTGCTCTCGGAGGAGGCTCCGCAAACCCCATGCGCCTCTCTCGCTGCTTAGATAGTTCTCGACACCTTAGTCTGCAAAGATGGTTTGTGTGATCGTGCTCACTCGAGTTATCACGATTTTCTTTTTGTGACCAGCGCATAAAGTGATGTACGGATTAACTGCCAAAGTTATAAGCATCCTTTCTAAAAAAGATCACTTCAGTGCCTCGCTGCAGTCGTGGGCAAGTAATGAAGCCCGACTTTGCTAGGTAAAATAGGC
The DNA here is from genome assembly GCF_055883805.1 of Amblyomma maculatum. NCBI lineage: Eukaryota > Metazoa > Arthropoda > Arachnida > Ixodida > Ixodidae > Amblyomma > Amblyomma maculatum. The sequence continues at coordinate 22,079,922 of NC_139345.1, read as the reverse complement.
TAAGTAGTGTTCAGGCTGCAAACTCACAGATGATTACAGGTGTGTAGCGTGAATCTTCGAGAGTTAGGTGTAGGCAACAAAGACCTTTTTAGGGACACATGTCTAGAGAAAATTAGCATAACGTTTAAAACGCAGCTTTAGAGCCTCCCTCCTCGCCGTAGAAAAGGTATCCGTATGCGGTGCTCTCGAAACTTCCAAGAATAACCTTTGACCATCCATGGTTGATGTGTGTTGTTCGTTCCTGTATTCTTCGTTCCTCGCTTTCCCTTGTGTTTGCGCTGTGCCCTTTGCTGTTAAACCAACTAGCCCGGAACAATACGCTCGTGACCTTCAGTGGTTTGCTGGTAAGAAACTGGAGACAGGGAAGTGAAGAGGCAGAGGCGAGGACAGAGGGTGGCTTGCACGATGACAATCCAAAGGCTGGTGCAACCGTAAAGATAAGCGAGGTATTGAAGAATAGTCTGAAACCTGACAGTGGTTACACCGCAAAGAGCCGTCGGGCTGATGCTCGGCAACGTGGAGAGTAAGGTGGAAAATGTGCCGAGAAGAGGAGCGGTGGCATCAGAACTGCATGCGCATGACGAATATGGCTCTTAAGTTTAAGTTGTTGTGTGCGAGCTTGCCTTGAAAGTTTGGTGGCGCTGTGCAGTCTGAGTGGGTCGCAGGATTTATGAAAATGATACCTTTAACCAGTGGTGTACACAGCGGAAGACGTGCGGCTAACTGACTTGTCCCAATAGCGACACCTTCGTAGGACATCTAAACCAGAGTCGCGAGATTTCTTTCTCTGGGAAAAAACAGTTAAAGCAAACAAGGGTAAACAGATATTAAGAAGAGTGAATATGGAATAATATGGCATGAAAATAAATGCTTGTTAAGCTTTATACGCTGTAAAGGGTCTCGAAGGTATATTATGCAACGCATTTCATTAGTTGTAGCTCCTCCAGCGATCGCATGTCAATTTCTGTTTTTTTTTTAAATAAATTTCTTCATTCACATTTATCCAGCCCCGTTAATGCCAACCTGGAAGAGGGTGTCTGTAAAAGCACATTTGCTATAGATAGGGCTTTCATTTTGGTGCCTCTCATGTGAGTAATCCGCGAATTATTCCTGCTCTCATCGCAGGACAAATTTGCGCTATTGCAGCAGCATTTCAAAAACACATTCAAAATTCATTCAATGATCGCTTGTCATGTACGGTTTGAACGTTTTTATACAACAATTTTCCAGATAGGCTTCAGCCACTGGGTGAAAGAAAAAACTGCAGTGCGAAAAGGAGGAGCAAGAGGAGGAGGAGGAAAGGCAGGGTAAAAGAACCCGGTTTACTACCCTGTACTGGGGGAAGGGTAACAGTGTAAAAAAGTGACTAAAATAATAAATGGAAAGCAAATATCGACCAAGAAAAGGGGGTCATTCCAAGCGGAGTTTATGTATGGCATTGCGTCCTAAGACTAGAAAAAGTATAAGAATCAAAGGACACTGAAATGTGCCATATCAAAGGTAAAAAACATAGAAACGAAGAATAATCTGCGCAGTGCCTAACTGCTGCGAGTGCCGAGCCAGCGGACCATAAATCTCTGTCTGACGGGGAAAGTTGATTTCCCCCATGGAAAGAATATTCATGCGACCGCTTGTTTCTACCGACGTAATTCGGGTACAGGTCGGAACCCACGACTGCAGGTGCAGTGAAAAAGGACAACTACCGGGAAGGCTGCTGGTAAGTAGAACAAAGGATACGTCACAAAAATGGAAATACCGCTGAATAAGTGAAACAAAACAAAATGTCCAGATGACAGGGAGGAACGTGTTTTGGGTGAAACGGATTACATAAAAAAAAAAAGAGGGCCTTAAGCGATGATTTTGGCCTCGAGATGAAGCGCACTTATATTGCACTATAACAAAACTTCTGTAAATGCGAAGTTCGCACCATAGAAATCAATTAAATATGTATGTAATTGCTCAGTAGCGAGACAGAATAATTAGTGTTATTTGTATAAAAAATTCAAAAAGCTGTTTTTAATATTTCTATACAATTAGAATGATGAGAACAAGCTTTACAGTTGAATATGGCTGCGGCATCGCCACGGCGATATGCACTTCTCTGCAGTAGCTAAAGTAGCGGTGACTTATATTGTTTTGTAAGCTCGTGCGTCAGTTGAAACAGCACGCCTTTTTATTCAACTGGGCGGAAATTGGAAAGTAGTAGAAGCGCTGATGAATGCGCTAGGGTTTTCTGGGTCCAACATTGAACTCTTCATCAGCTAGGCATTCTTTTCTCTCAATAGAAGCCAGACATTATTGGGTTCAAAACGTAAGTAGTGCTGGTACCAAGCCCCTTCTCATTTATCAGGCGTTGCCTTCAAATTATATATTAAAAAATAACAGAACTTCAATCTCTCCCCACTCTTGCTAGTTTTCATAATATAAGAAACTCCTGAAAAAAAAAAAAAATAGAGCATGTGTGGTTTATTGCGCTCCTGCAGGTCAAACGTTCTTCATCTTCTGATTGTAAGCTGTACAGCAGCGTACAAGCTGAAAAAGGCGCTTTCGAATTATTCAACTAGTGGAAAACCTTGATTGCTTAGGCTTAGAAAAAAAAAAGTCGCCACAATGCCAACGTTCTAATTATGGCAATATGTTCCTCCTTATGTGCGCAGATATCCTTGGTTTCAGGCAAAGGAGAACCAAATGAATTCCTACAAACGCATGGTCTTAGTCAGCAGCACCGCTGTTTCAGCAAATTCAAACCGAAGTACACCTTTCGAACCCTCACCAGTTTTCCATTGGCATGCAACTTGACGGCGTTAATATTTTTTTGATTACTGTGGGGAAATTTTGCACTCATTTAGAGGTGACCCCCGTTGTGTTTATCTAGTAGCCTGAGCAGCCGCGCTGTGATCAACGCAGCTCTTGAAGGGATAACGGGAACTACGCGTCGCGCTGGTGCAGACGAGCAGCCACAATCGAAAGCGAAGACATCACCTCACATGACAAGCCGTCATTTTACTATTTCTTTGAGCTGCTGCTCCCCAAGCCATCTGCAACCCTTCGAATGAGTGTCCTTCGAGCTGCCCCCTACCTCTCAATGAAGACTACTTCCGGTGGTCTGTGATGATAGCATTGCAGTTATGAAACGTCATGTAGACGTCCCCTCGTCTCCCCTAAAATATAGAGAGCAGGTTGAATATTATTATTATTATTATTATTATTATTATTATTATTATTATTATTATTATTATTATTATTATTATTATTATTATTATTATTATTATTATTATTATTATTATTATTATTATTATTATTATTATTATTATTATTAGATTCAGCCTGCTCTGTCGTCCTTTTTCTGCACCTGCTTGAACAAAAGAAGTGAATTTGTCCTGCGCCAATTTGTTAAACGCTTTATTCGATGTGGTCTGGTATTGAATGATTTCTGATTCTAACTTCGGCGAAAAGCGACTTGGGCTTACTTCGGCGATCGGGGTCGGTCGGGCACAGGAGCTGTCTGCTCCTTCGGCCAGCAAGTCGGCTGCAGTGCAATAAATGTAGCTGCAAATATTTAGCCAACGCCACCTAATTACAGGTGACCGGACGGCAGCAATAAAGCGCTTAAACACCGGCAAGCATGCAATAAGATACCTAGCTTCTGCACCCTTTTTTGTCAGTGCCTCCTGTCGGCTTTGGTGCTGGTTCGCACAACTCGGTTTCACTTTACGCTGCTGGCGTTACGGTAAAGTCATTCAAGCGCGCTGCTTAGTACTGTTTGGCTCCACTTGATGACTGCCTCTCGCAGCCGGAGTAAGGACCCCCCGATCGCATTCTAAGCTTTCTTTTCCATGTTATGGTCAAGTGACACTCGGAATTCGTTCGTGAAAGTCTACCAAAGTTGCGCCTTATCGCACGGTCGCCTTCACGTACCGAGCCTAGGCTGTATACGTAAAGCTTCAGGAGCTCACAGTAGACACAAACAGGCCTCAGGCTTTTGGCAGCCTCTACCTCGCCTCTTCAACATCGCATTGGTTTCTTTCGAAAACGAGGCCCGTTAATCTGGTAATGGCAGATGACGTGCCAAGAAGAGGGAGCGCTGTCGCTGGAGGGTAGCCACTGTAGTGAATTGTCGCTATCTCGCCCGCTCATATATGAAGTGTAGCTGCAAAACTTTTAAGGCGTTCACTCCTGCTCGGCAACCTGTGCTCATGTAATATGAAACGTACACGCGTAAGAACATTTTCGAAGCCAGGAACATGCGTGGAGACTTTCTAGAGAAATGGCAGGGCTACATGCTGCATTATTTCCGATAAAGAAATGTGGAACGCTTTCGAAACGCGATTTACTTTGAAGTCGGACATAGCCGGATATTTGTAATGAAGCTCTCTTTTCTTCAATTAAAAGCAGACAAAGTACTTTCAAGTGCTTTCTAGTGCCATTCATTAGGTCTGATTGGTGTTATAAAATTTTACTTCGAAATGATGCCCCCGAAGATTACATTTTTAAGCCTTCGCAGAGTGGTTTTGTGATCGAGGAAAGCTACTGTTGATCCCAAGGAAGCGGATTTAATCCCGATCACAGCAGCTACTTTTCGTTGGAGGCAGAAGGCAATGCATCCGGGAGTTGTGCAATAGCAGTGGACGTTAAAAACCCCAGGTAATAGAAATTTCGAAAGCCCTCCAGGGTATCATCCCTCAAAGCCTGAATAGTTTTTGGAGTGTTGATATCTATCAACTAAACCAAATATAACGGATGGTTTGGAAAACCTAGTCATTGAATACAGAAGTAGATTTATCTATCATGGCGGGTGATGGTAAGAAAATGTAATCTGCGCTCAGCCTGTTACAGAGCTAACAGTATGCACGCGCGCACGCGCGCACGCGCACGAAATATTGATATTCTGGAGACCACAAATAGTAATTGACTGTCATTTTTACAACGTAAATAAAATGTACTCTCGAAGTCCAAAATCTTGAGCGACGCTTACACTATTCATGAGGAGCATTTGACTTGAGTTTTCACGTACGAGAAACTAAAATTTTTGGGCACTTCTTATATGCTTATTCTATGATCACAGGGGCGGAAAAACGGGTGCCAGAACAGGCACAACACAAAGTTGTTTGCAGATGTGTCGCGGAGGCTCTTTCATGCACACGACGTGAAGAGGCTGATTACGGTAATGGTATAAGGCACATTTATTTCATGGGCAGAAGAGTAGCCCCAAATGTAGTGAATGTTTATGCAGAATAGCATGCCCTCAAGTTGCCAGATATTTGATAGTAATGAGAATAAAAGAAAGCGCTTCGTTTTGAAAAGAAATCGAGACAAGATTACACCAGCTGCAAAGCAGCATGATACGAACCGGAATCAGAAGCAAGCTTGGAATTTTCGCGGGAAAGAATACCATTCATGACGAGAAAAAAGAAAACAGACGAAATAGTGCATCACTGCGAGGTCGAATCGAAGATCTTTTTCTTGGACTTCTAAATCAGGTCATCAAGTGTTGCTCTTTTTTCTGGGCGCATTTATTCGGCAGTTCTGGACAAACAAGCTTGCCGAACAAACTTGACATTCGCGAAGCAAGACAGCTCATTGTAATCTCATTAAGAAAGCCGTAGCAAGGCTCATGTCAACATCTCGTTCCGCATCGTCACCCACGGCTCATTGTGAGGTACTTACAACTAGGCGCCCCGTACTGTCACCCTGCATTAACGTTTGCTTTCAGCCGTTCTTCACAGATGTTTGCTTCACTTGTAACTGCTCGAGACGGGTGCCATTAAAATGTGTAGTTACGGTAGCTGCTAAAAGATATTCGTTAACTCACTAAGCCGAGTGAAACAAGGACGCGAGCAAAGCCGCGAGTGAAGTCTCTTTCTCACATTTAAAACCGAGTTCCAGTTGCGAATGCATGCTTTCATTATTCTTGTTTCTTGTGCTTTTTTTCTGCCAGAGCGCTTTTTGTGATATTGGGTGCCTGTATTCTGAGGCGCTTGACACTTCGTAGCTAACACTTCAGGCTCAACAAAAGAGCGACGTTTATTCAGGTATTTAGATGGGGAAATTGCATGAGCAGATACGCTTTTGAAAGGGGTTGACTGAAGAGATCTAAACCTACCTAAAAATGTTTGAATTCTAGGGCCGAATCATGACACCAATTTTTATTCGTTCTTTATAATTGTGGACAGAAAGCATTAATAGAGAACTATTTCAAGACATTCAAGTAACAAATTCAGGGCTGAGGTAAACTGCAAAGGAAGTCATAATCATTTGTCTGCCAAATTGTTTTCATATATCATATGAAGCACGGTTCAGGGAGAATAACGCCAAAAGCTTTAATCTACAATCGTAGCAGGCGTCCTCACAAGCAAAAATAGGCAATCAATTTCAGGTGCTACAATGAAGAGTTTGATGATCAACGCTGTCCTCGTCAGCCATTCATTGCAACTTCCAATGAATGTTGATAATATTCTCAATATGTATGTACATGAAAGATGCGTTACAAACATAAAACCAGATGAGACAATAATAATATTTCTCTATATATTTTTTATTAAATCTAATTTATTTTTGTGCGCAGGTGCAAGGAAAGAGCAATCACAAAATGCTTCTTTTTTTTTTAACGGTGAATTGACGAGGTGGCATTTCCGTCATCAAGATGCCTTCTCAATCAATTTCTTCATTAAATTCATAATATCATATGTCTCCTACAAGCTGCATCACGTTGTGCCTCAAAGCTGTTAGCCCCGGATCACAAACATTAGCGAGAAAGTAGCAAAAAAAAAAAAAGGGGGGGGGGGGGAGTATGTTTGAAGGGAATCCTGTTCGTTTTCTTGCAAAGAGTTACTGTTCTTACAAAGGTTAACAGCAGTCCATGCAGATTTGTCTCTAATTTCGGAAAGCAGACAAGTTTTCTGATAGACAACTGCCGGTACAGTGGTGTTCAGGCTATATTGAATTAGAACTGGTACGTCTCTTTCCACCGTATGCGAACGTAATGACAAAACGCACACCCCAAATAGTCTCTTAGAAAAACACGTAGAAAAGCTCTTAATTCATGGCCGCGTATCCCATCAGTGTGCTGGTGCACGCCTTCCTTAGCCTGGATCGTCATTTCGTTCAGAATTTTCATCGCACGCTTACATCCTGAGACCTTTAGATAAGAGGCGGACAAAGGGACTCGTACTGTTGCGCTTGTAGCATGAGTTTGGTGTTGTCGTCCCTGAACAGCGCTTGCCATTATATATGAGGCATTCTAACGAGAAGCCTACAACAAGTTCACTTTCTGGTCTGTTTCAGCTGTCTCTTCTTTTCAGTGCACCATCAATTAGCTTTTCTCTTGCTGATACTTGACTTTGGAGGCACGTCGTACACCAAGTATGTCCTCATAGCAAGAGTATCACGTGAAGCTGTGTTCAGGCGTAACATCTGTTTGAATCTGTTAATGTCATGTTCCTTTCTAGTAAACTTAAGTCAATACAAAAAGATTAAATTGAACCTATAAGGAAGTACATTAAAAAAAGAGGAAGAAATACTCATAATGAGCGGCTAGTTATTCAATGACATTCACTCAAGCACAGCCATACGGCTACAAAGGAAAGCTATACAGCTTTCTCAGACACTTTGTAGTTAAGGAAGAATTCACCAGGTTGAATTTTTCTTTAACTACGAAGCTTCTGAGAAAGCTGTATAGCTTTCCTTTGCAGCCGTATGGCTGCGCTTGGGTGGATGTCAATGAATAATTACTCACTTACTATAAATCTACCCCACCTCGGTGATTCCCCTAAATAATCGACGAAGAAGTAATCATCTTATGATTATCTAATGTATGCTGTATCCCAGGCAGTGCTTAGGCTTTTTATTTTCTAAAATTTATGCATCGCTACGAATTCTTTACTCATGTCCAGATTTGCAAGGAGTGGTGTTTTTCTACCTATAACTAGCAGGCTGCCTTTCCTACCCGCTCTATACCCGACAGGTTTATATGTTGAGTAAAAGTACTTATGGGTCTGATTATGATATCAGTTTGGCTTCTACTTTTCATCATCATCATCATCATCATCATCATCATTTATTATACCCTTAAAGGCCCCGGGTGGGGTGTTACATAAGGGGGGGGGGGGCGGGAGGTAGTACATAAAGATAACAATCGTTCATGGTCTAAACATAGGTACAAACAGTCAAAATGCTCAAATACAACAATTCAAATGAAGGAGGCACTGCAAATAAAAAAGAAGAGGAAACAATCGGTTATGAAGCGAAATGACATTTCAAGCGTTCTTTAAATCTAGTAGGGTCACGTTCGGTTACAATGTGTTCGGGAAGCTGGTTCCATTCTTGAATTGCGGCTGGTAGAAAAGACTTATTAAGCACATAAGTGTACAACTCGCTTATGAGATACGCACTTGATACGAACTTGAAAAAATGCAAGACCTATTAGAAAGCTGCCGAGGAGAACGTAGAGACGTTAGTAAATTCTTCTATATTTAGTCTCCTGCCCATGCACCTAGAGTGTCGCACCTTTGAACTTCCTGCATCTGCTTAGGCTGTTGTTACGCCGAGCAATTATACCACTGCAAATTCTACAAGTGATATTATACAATGGAATTCAAGCACAGCGCAAGGTACTGTACGCCTTATAAAATCCCCCCCCCCCCCACCCCTCTCCCCCCTTCCAGCTTGAGTATCAAGGTAGGATTTTGCCGGGATCTAAGCGGATAAACAGCGTTCCTTTCTCTTTGTATCAGATATAAGGCATTCAGCGACGTATTATAATTATGCTCATTTCCATGATCGAATAAAAAACTCGTATAGCTTGTAAGATTCTGCTACGTGTATAGAGATGACAGTGCAGCAGCTCGCGATGCACGGTATTGAAGCTCAGAGCATAGTTCTTTACACTGCCGTATTCGCATCCTTGATGGGTGGTATACCTTACGCCGCCTTGGAAACAGGGGAAGGAAATAAATAAAAAAAGGCATGCAAAACCACCAAAGCCGGACGCGGCAGCGAAGTAGAACACGTCTGCGTAACAAATAAGGAAAAAGCGAGCGCCTACTGCGCAGCGAGTATTCTCTGTACCTATTTCTCGTTCGTTTCGCTGTGTGCCATGTAATTTTTGTACGTTTTTCTGTAAAAGCGAGCGCTTTTTTGAGCCCAAAGTATCCAACATCAATTATTTTGCATTATTTCTTTTTTCATTTTGAGGCAGAGTGGCACTTTAGTGTATTTTGATCTTTTTTGAGCTTTTGAGCTTTTCTTGAGCTTTTTTGAGATTTTGAGCATTTCGAAGTAACAGAACCTGTCTTTTTTTATATATTTGTCTTTTTTTTTTTTTTTACTGCTGTTTGCCTGAAAACGTTGTTTTTCCTCAACAAAAATTTTCCGGTTGCAATTTTACGACACTGTTTCAGGAGATAGGGGTGATTTCAATGTAAAATAGGAAATGTGGTGCTTTGTATATGTGTCGCCAAAGGGGGAACAAATATCGAAATCGTTTACCAAGCTCCTTTCGTACCACAGGTATGAAGTGGACACTCAGTCCATTGAAACAGAAGGAAATGAATAGCCTTTCATGGCAATATAATGAGACAAAAATAATGCGAATATCGCACACTTTCCTAAGCCACAAACGACAGCTTTCACGGAGCAAAAGCGAAGTAGCACGCAAAAGGTACATGAAGGTGCTTCAAAAGCCCGTTTAGTTTTGTCCTATGAAGAAGTGCTCTCCGCTAAATGCCTCTTGAATAAATTTGAAATTACAGAACAGATACGCTTTACTTAAAAAGAGTATTCTTCTCATCAAAACAGCGCAATCGCTAGCTTAGTAATCTAAACTAACAAGAACTAGTGCGAAATATCAAACTCCCCAACAATGGCAACATACAAGCGCGGGAGTAACCATCAAACTTTACTAAAAAAATCCAGATATATTGCCAAGTAAAAACGGTATTTAATAAGCCGTTGCCCCGTGGGGCTCCGAGTTTCAAGATGATTTTTATTCTTTACGTTTGCTGGGCTTCCCTCAAAGGTGATTTCTCAAGTTCATCCCCTCAAGTAGCCGCTAATAGCTGTCATTTGCTTTATTTGGCCCGCATGATATCTCAGGCCTTGTATAAACGTAGAACAACGATAAGTGAGTTCACTAGAGACGTAAAGAGGTTCATAACTCTAAGGCGACGTTACGTCTATTCTGAATGACATAACTCTACACAAAAGTGCAAAAACTGAAGGCCAGAAAAGTCTAAACATTCCAGGTATGCATTTATGTAATATCCAACAAGAATAAAAGATAACTTACCAGCAAAGAATGCAAATCGGCATATATTTCCTCGAATACATAACACCACAACGTTTCCCACATTAAACAAACGATACGCAAGGGCAATCAATGCCAAACGAAGCCAAAGGCACGCTTGATTGGTTATAGTCTAAGCCGGTAGCAGATGAATTGAGAAGTGGGCGCAGAAACAGGCCGATACTAAGGGATGCTTTGTTGCACCGTTATGCAAAATTTTGCTAACTGAAACGAGTATGTGTTAATAGTTTAGTTAATACAGTTTAGTCGTTTAAGTTGTCCTACATGATTTTATGTGGGTATGTTAACACATTTTTCAGACTTAATACCACCGCAAAAGATGTGATGTCTATGTGGCAAGTTAGCCGCCATCTAAGCGATATAGCTTTCGAGGTGCTTGTGCACTTTTCTTAGAAGTTTAAAGTTAGTCTTTATTTCTTCTTTCCAGCCATGTTCATCACCGAGAGATAGAGGCTTTCGCCTCATTGCACTTTAGTAGTCAAAAGTGCCCCCTATGTCATAAAGATGAAACCAGAGTAAACTACTATGTGCAAAATCCATGTCTTTACTTTTAAGCCAAATAGACAATCATAAAGCTCTCGCGTAACTAGGTCTAACCATAAGCTAAGCCACAGCAAATTTTTTCCCTTACATCTTTCCTCTCCTCTCCTATCCACAAACCGCGGAGGTGAAGCTTTTGCTCCACTTCGCTAACAGCAGCAGTTGGCAGGTGGCAATGAATTAAATATGCAATTGAATATAATTACACCTGCACACCATGGCATAGGGCAAATATTTAAATTCAGTTAATTTGGTTTGGTTTATATGGTTTTGAGTCCTAAACAAGCTCAAAATATGAGGGACTCCTTACTAGAAAGCGGCAGAATTTTTGACCATCAGGGTTTTTTAAGGCGTGCTTCTATCGTACAGTGGACGCGTGGTTTACTTTTCGCGTGCTTCGAAAAGCGGCCGCCGCCACCGCTGAGACTGAACCCGTATCCTTGGGTTCACCAGTCAACGTCCTAACCAATCAGGCAACATGGCTTAGTTCAGTTAAAATTGTTCCTGCCCGCTCTAGCAGATGGCGAATAAATGAATGCCCTAAGTAATTCAGTCCTTAGAGCGGACGATGTATAATCGATGGCAGACTTCGAGAACATGTGGCTAAAATAATTTCATATCGCCGCTTTCACTGTAAGTCTCTCTCCTACGACCGCTCGCACTTACATTCTACCGTTTTACCAGAGCATAATAAGTTATTAGCCTCACTTGTTTCAAATACCCTATTTAAGCTCGTCAGAACAGAGTGGAGCGCTTACTCCGCCTTCCAAGAATCTTGACAACTATTGAATGGAAGGATGATATACTAGAGAACAACTAGAGAGAAAATAGACCTTAAAAGCGTTAATTGTTGGGCTAGTTGGTGATCAGACTCAAAATTCATCTTGTTGGCGCAAAAGGACAGGACACACAGAAGGAAGACACGTACACCACAGGCGCTGTGTGTGTACGTGTCTTCCTTCTGTGTGTCCTGTCCTTTTGCGCTGACAAGATAAATTTTGAAAATAAACTTGGGTGCGTCATCACTCGCCTGCAAAAAGACAAGAAAAAGTAGTAAAAAGGACTTCTTCCTCCTTGAAAGAGTTGACAGCGTAACGTCATGGTTCATTCAAGCTTGCTTAAACGCCCTCACTTCAGAATGTTATGTTGAACGCTGATAAAGATAAAACAGAAGAACATGCATGAAAATTAAATGGACAAAATAAGACAGCTGAAATAAAAATGAATGCTGGCTGATGGACCAGCGAGAGCTGTGGGCTCCCTGGCAAACTGTCGGGTGCGCGATTTAGTGCACAGGAGAAGTACTCAAAGCATAAAGGTGGTAAGGTAGAAACATGCCCTGGGTGTGTATAATCGACGTAAATTAACATCCGTCTAGAGGTGCAGCAAGAAAAAGTAATGCTAGCCAGCCGCCGGGTTGCTGAATCGGCACTCGAAAAGGCAAGGCCTTTCAAGCCAGGAGTGAGGAAGTCTTTCCATCCCGTTCACGCCGCTTCTTTTCTTTCATTTTCTATATCCGAGGGCGATGAAGGGGCCTTTGGGCTTAAATATTCATTAGGTTTGCCACTGTCCAGACTTGGAACCATTACCAGGCTAGGCTGCATTAGTAATGGCTGGCGCAGTGCAAAAAAAAAAAAAAAAAAGGTGGGGGGGGGGGGGGGGGGGTGAGAGCTAGCGAGCGCGGCGCAGTGACACAAAGGAGCCCCACCTCTTTCGCCTTTCATCAAGTTCGAAACGGGGCCTTGGCTTTTAGCAATTTTAAATCACTTCTGCCTTATTTTCTGCTAAGTTTACGAAAAATAGCTCGGCGTAAGCCTCGTACACATATAGCGCTTAAGGTTGATTTTTGTTTCTTTTAGTGGGCCATTATTTTCAGTTACTGTGTGAATGCAACCAGCGGGCTTGTTGTGCTTACCCACAGTCTTAATAAAAATGAGCCATCCATAAGTATCAATAACGGGTTTTTGACGATCAACCAAAAATGTCCACATTTGATAGGTTCACACTGCACCTTATCAGTAGAGGATGTTCTAAAACAACTGACCCGGAGACAGTGCTGCCATCAGACATTACGGTCAGATGTTTTCTTTTTCTTTTTTTGGTAGCGTCGAACAAAGCGCGCCGGCAACGTATACAAGCAGTTTCGACGTTTCTTTGAAAAACGATAGTTCTTACGCAACGCATTGCGCGACCACCAGGTTCAGTATAGCGCGGAAAGCCAGCTGCGTCTCCACAATGTCTGTTTTCATGTCGCACATAAAATACTGATGAGGAAGACGCATAACATATAGCTGAAAACTATAGCAAGTCGCCTAATTCCGTAGCGTCTTTTCCTCGAAGGTACCTAACTAGTTCAATGCGACCGGCAAGAAACATCCGCCAAGTTATGTTCCAAGCGCCCACTGCTTATATCAGAGCGCAGACCCTTGTCATGCGTAGTCTTCAGTCATTAAATGTGGTGATTGATGTTTTTAGTACTTCATTAATCAAATCCAACAGAAATGCAAGCTAAAAATGCCTGCATGGCTGTGCAACGTAAAAATAAACAAACAAAGAAAAAACTTAAATCGAAACATGCAGAGTTGATACGTAAGTGCCTGTCACATTGCCCATTTTGAAAATAGTGAGTCTGGTGCGTTCCAAACTCCCTGAAGCCGAGTTTTCAAAAATTAACAGAAAAAACACAAAAATTGACAACGTGATTCATGATGCTATAAGGCTATGAGCTAGAAATCGCGTCCATCACCTTTACAAGGAACGCTTTAGGCTGTTTAAGCGCTGCTTGTACAGGTGATGCACCAAAGAAAAAATGAGTAGAAAGTGAGGAGGCTATTCAGTGAACGGGTGTCCTAGCTGATCTAAATCACCTGCCTGTTTTCGCACACGGAAATTCAGCTTGAGGCTGGCATAAGCATCATATGTACAAAAATGACAATAAGAGAAAGAGATTTGTAGGGCATTCAAGTTCCACAGGGAGATTGAGTCCGAAAAAACTTCCGTCAGCACTGCTCCAGTATTTGACTTAAGAGCGTTAGCTACAGATGCTTCAAGCAGGGCTATCAGCTTTATGGATTTTGCGCAACTATTGTTAAATAAAGCCACATTCGTTATATCCTGCCTATTTATCCGTTATATTATGCAGTTACTAACATTCATAAACGTGTGCATCACAATACAGAGAATCATTTGACACAAATTGGAACCACCCCGCCGTGGTGGTGCAGTGGTTAGGGCGCTTGACTACTGTGCTCAAGGATGCAGAATCGAACCCCGCCCCCGTTGCGGCCGCTTTCCGATGGAGGCGAAAATCAAGCAGCCCGTGTGCTGTGCAATATCAGTGCACGTTAAAGAACCCCAGGTGATTGAAATTTTCGGAGCTTCCACTTCGGCGTCCCTCATAGCCTGAGTTGCTTATACCCGATATACCGAAGCAGACTAACTGGAACCCACTGCGACAAACAGTTCGGCCGTAAAGGCCGTCTGAAGATCCTCAGCATGCACAGCTTGGAGGCAAAAAGGTCGTCGGTATGGATTCCACGCAGATTTTGGGCCTCATCTCAACCAGTAGTTTTATTTTCTTGAACATGTCAAGTAACGCCACTTTGAATGTCCTGCGTCAAAAGGGAAACATCCTATTCGTTTTGATGTATAGCCATCTGCTCCGTGGATTAAATACTAATATCATGGATTAAAAGCCCATTTGCTCTATCTGGAATATTTATTCGCTATATCAGATATTAGATCGTATAAACGTGGCCATCTTAATGAGACAAACCGTTTGCCACCATCCGGAGCCCTATATGACAAACAGTTCAGCCGTTATGCCCCCCCCCCCCCTAAAAAAAATTCCACCATTTTCACGGCTTCGCGGAAGAAAGGTCGTCGTTGTGATTCTCGCGCACACTTTAGACTTTCTTTCAAAAGTAATTTTATTCTTTAGAAGGTGCTGAATACCTGGACACAAACTTGAATATTCTGCGTCAAACAGGTGACCTCCAAATTGTGTCCAAATGGTTCTGAAAATGGTCCCACACATATGGCCGATATACTGGCACGTATGTAAGCAATCGAAGGTGTGGTTATCTTTCGAAGCCCTATGCACTCACTGATGCTATGCATCTTAATTAGTATGATCGCGTGATAACTATTTTATTGCCTTTTAGCCTCAGTTTCACGTTCATATTAAACGCGCGTGACTTTGGAAATAAAAAGATGCAAGAACTAACGCTCTCAAAAAATATGAAATTCTCAAGGCAGCTCGTGCACCGCTTTCGTGCACCGCAGTCATCTACCGCTTTTCAGCATTTCGGTACCCCCTACCCTAGTTTACGTCAGCGCGCACTTACATTAGTGGGGGAATACACAACGCAAAATGCATCCGAGTTTCCGCTTTCCGCACGGACCACTTTTGTTTGTCCTGCTGTGGACTTTGTGTGGCACCTCCTTTGCAGCCTTAGGAGAATCATGGTTTTGTTGCACGACATCGGTCGCGTTTAAAATGCGCGGTGCACGATTAAATTGAGGAGCAGTTCAAAAATTGTCTTGATGTTTACCCAAGCTATTGGGATTAGGAAGACGGTACAAACTTTATATTTCGTGGTGGCTACGCATTATTGGATCGCAGGCCCATGCGAGGCTCTTGAAAGACAAGCCAAGGTTGGAGCGATCAAAGTTAAGTGGATGTAGACGTAAACTCACTTCGCAAGTTTCATCATTTAGTGACAGTATAGGAGCTTCCGAATGCTGTATAAATAGAGTGCCATTAGAAGGGAAAAGAACGTACTCTGTAGTGTTAAGGATGCCGCCACAGAAATCAGGGAATGTCTTTTTTTGTTTCCGTGTCATTTTTGTGCTTATGTGTTCTGTGCTTGTATGTTTATGTGCGTTTTATTCTATTTTCCTTATTAATGCCTTACGACGTTTTAAGTGCGCTAAGTGGCCCCACTTGGGTAAAAGAGTTTTTGTTCTCAGTTTCCTGGTTCTTGTTGGTAATATGCAATCATGAGCAGTTCGTCGTAGATTCCGGAAGCGTTCAATCGGTCTAATTTACGCCATTTCAGGAGCTGTGATACCTGAAAGGAACACAAAGAGACAAAAACGAGCGCGGCTTCATAACTGTCTCCCTACCTTCGTGCAAAATTGCAACTCTTGTGAAGTGAGGTCAATGTACCAAGCAGCCCGATCTACCAGTCGTAGTGCACTGCCTTTATGCGGGCACTGCGTAGTGCCCGCATAAAGGATTTTATAGAGCTGAACGGGTCACGTGACTGCGCGCGATATTTTCACCTCTCTTCTAGTGCGTTTAGACACGTTCATTATTACGCAATTGTGCGATAAAGTACGTGACAAAATCACGTTAACCGGCGTTCCCTGGAATAGGGCTAGTTTCTCTGAAGTGTACTGTCATAGTTCAACAATAGCTGCCATTGCGCCTCACAACCTTTCGGCGTCTAAAGAAATACGGAGTCATAAATTCGTGATTTGTATAAGCCGTAATCAGACACGTTTATCGAAGAATAGTCTTCGTATTTCCACCGCAGACGTCACTCTAATGATAACCAGAAGAAGGCCATGCCTCTCTGGGAGTCTCGTAAAATCTACTCCAGCCGGTTCGGAAATCTATAAAAGGTTTCCTGTCTTTCAACACCACATTGCCGAATAAATGAGGTCTGGCGTTGCCACTCTGTCTCGCGCGTGCGCGCATCGCGGCTGAACAGGCTACAAGTTGGCATCAACAAATTGACGTCTGGACCGCGGCCTGGCAAGCCTCATGAGGAATCGGCGACCAGGCCAGCTCCCTATCCACAAAGTGGAAGCGGCTCCGAGCAGAAAATGGTGGCCGTCGCTGTACCGTCGCATGACATCTTGACAGTTTTAGTGGGAGCGCTGTCGTTGGGCGTCGCATATTAAAATCTAAATTGGGCCTCGCAAACTTTTTGCGCATTTCACAGACGCGGGGCTTTGGAAGCTTTATTCGGCCTTGTCAGCCAAATGCAGCAGAGTGCCTCGTTCGCTCTTTTCTCTTTCTCGGCTGCTACGCTTGTTCATTTGTGCTCTATGGCTGCCTCTGATGTGTCACTAACAAGAGCTCAAACATGCACGGACACAGAGAGACATTTATGGACACAACAAGTGCTCTGGCGCGACTTTCGTTTGGACTAGCACCGATGAATGCAAATGCTGCCAAATTGCGAGGCTCGTCACAGGCCGCCCCCTCTACAAGCAGTCGAGCTACAAGCACGGTCGGGACGCATCACTGCCTCCACTGTAGCTGGTTGACACGTTTCGTCTGACGGCACAATTTCGTTTATAATTGGGACATGCCCTTTCGCACTCTGGGTGTCGTGCGGAACACATGTGCTGTGTCCAATAGTATACGTGTTAAATTCGAAGCAGAGCACAGACTGTAGATTCTTTCATCTTTTAATTCAGGCTAACTTATCTTTCTTCACTGGCTCAAAATACGTAGGTAGCAGTTTAATGATGTTATGTTTACTTCTAAAATGTACGCTTATTCTTGGTTACAGTGTATTTGGTTTATGTTACAGCTGTGGAGAGATGGCGACAGCCTTCAGAATTTTCCTTATTTCTTGATTTATACAGTTGTGCGATTTCTTACACACTTGCTTTGCATGACCTGTTTTAAGCATGACAGTACCGCTATTCTCTAATAGTTGACCTATGACCACCGTTCAGTTCAGTTCAGGCGTTCAGTCGTGTCCGACTCTCCGTGACCCTATGGACCATGTCACGCCACGCTTTCCGGTCTCTCACTATCTTCTTAACATCACATAGCTTCATCTGCAATGCCTCGAGAATGCCATCTAACCATCGCGTTCGCTGCCTACCCCTTCTCCGGCGACCCTCAACCTTTCCCAACATCAAATCTTTCTCCAGCGACTCCTCTCTTCTCATCAGATGACCAAAGTAGCTGAGCTTTAACTTTAGAATTTGACCCTCCAATGAGCAGTCAGGGTTTATGGTCGACAATATCGACTGATTTGATCTTCTGGCAGTCCAAGGAACTCTTAAGAGTCTTCGCCAGCACCACAATTCAAACGCGTCAATTCTTCGGCGGTCAGCCTTTTTCACAGTCCAACTCTCGCATCCATACATCACAACTGGAAAGACCATAGCACGGGTTATACGGATCTTGGTTGGCAGACTAATGTCTCTGCTCTTTACTAGACGGTCAAAGCTAACCATTGCTCTCTTTCCCAGAAGCACCGTATGTGGTCACAAATGAAGAGTGTAAATAAATAATTATATAAATAAATGAATGGGATGGGCATTCCTAGACTGCAAAAACAGCTGTCATATTTTTTGTTTCGTGCTATATTAGCATAAATGAGGTAAATTATGATGGGTAAATCGTTCGCAGGTGGATTGCCATTTGACGTTTCCGCAGTCGCTAGTTCAGTGATTGAATTGCCTGTTATGTGGCGGTGGTAAAGGCAACATTTAACGCGTACTGCATACGTTCTAACTGAAAAGTATACGATGGAAGTCATTAAAGGAGAGGGCACACTGACATGCAAGCAAGTGTACAAGCAGAACCGCGACACACGCAGAAGGTAAGCTTTAGTCAACTAGCGTACGATTGCAGCATGCAGCAGTGTAGAAGTATGAGAGTTCCTGCAAGTTAAATTTGGCTCCCAATAGTTATAGTATTCTTCTGTGCTGGTAGGAGATCACGTGCTTGTAAAAAACGATTTTGTCAAGTACATTAGATGCAGAGCAGGCATAAGGAAAAGAGGCTTTTACGGTGTTCACATTAATGTGTTTCTGAATTTCATCCACCCTGTTACGTAATCACCAATCACGTAATATCAACGTGAGCGAGAAGCGAGAATGCACGTGCGTGTCCATGGGTGCTTGTGCTTGCGTATGTGTGCTTTTCAGTGAGAGTGAGTGAGTGAGTGAGTGAGTGAGTGAGTGAGTGAGTGAGTGAGTGAGTGCGTGAGTGAGTGAGTGCGTGAGTGAGTGAGTGAGTGAGTGAGTGAGTGAGTGAGTGAGTGAGTGAGTGAGTGAGTGAGTGAGTGAGTGAGTGAGTGAGTGAGTGAGTGAGTGAGTGAGTGAGTGAGTGAGTGAGTGAGTGATGAAAATACCGACTGGAATTCAGTGCACGTGTTCTGTTTCGTCTGCAATGAAATTCGTCAACAAACACAGGCTATCTATCGTGTTGCGCGACGATGTAGGGAGGTGCTTTCATACTTTTCGACGAAAGCGGTGCGTAAATGAAACGGGCAACTTGTCAAGGAAACAAGCTACTTAGGGGATATCCCTCTCACGCACCCCATGGAAAGGCTTTTCCTAGGCTTTTCGGTGCGGGTAATTGATATGTACGGTTTGATGGCTGCCCTCACCTCACGTTTCGAGTCCGCTGCAGGAAAATCCTGTCCCCTCTCAAACGAAATTCGTTGTAATCACTCAAGGCTGCTTACGCGCATGAATGTAAAATCATTATAATTCCACGAGTGAAGTGCTTTCAAGTGAAGTTCTCGACATCTATTTAGGCTGTTTTTGCTGTATTGTGATCAGATTGTGTGAGTTTGTGCATTCGAAGCTGTCATGCTTGATAACCTATATGGAAGTCGTATCCGCCGAAAGCTCAGTTTCAAACTACGCAATAAGTGCTGCATATATCATTGGTCCGAATGCCTGTCGTGAGCTTGCCTCCAAGTTCACTAGCACATATTCAGTATATGCAAAGAGAAATTGTATAGCACCACCTGGAAAGCTGTAAAATCGAGACAACTGGTTCGACATGGAGGTCGGTGAGTGGCGGCTATATATAGAGAGCGACACCAAATACCGTTGCGGGAGCTGGCGGTGGGATCAGGCGCGATCTAAATGATGCATCGTCGATTGCTTGCTGTATCCTTCATACGACCGCTTGATGACGTTATCTATTTTCTTGTCAGCATTTTCTTTATTATTATTTTTTTTGCTGTGCAGGGACTTATGTATTTTGCTAGTCATCTCGTGTACACACAGCTGCCGGCATTTCGCGTAATGAGGTAAGGAATGTTTTTTCATTAAAAACACTATGCATTCGCATTGCTCTGTGCTGATATTTACACACACACACACACACACACACACACACACACACACACACACACACACACACACACACACACACACACACACACACACACACACACACACACACACACACACACACACACACACACACGCACGCACGCACGCACGCACGCGCGCGCACACACACACACACACACACACACACACACACACACACACACACACACACACACACACACACACACACACACACACACACACACACACACACACACACACACACACACACACACACACACACACACACACACACACACACACACACACACACACACACACACACACACACACACACACACACACACACACACACACACACACACACACACACACACACACACACACACACACACACACACACACACACACACACACACACACACACACACACACACACACACACACACACACACACACACACACACACACACACACACACACACGCGCGCACACGCACACGCACACGCACACGCGCACGCGCACGCGCACGCGCACGCACACGCACACGCACACGCACACGCACACGCACACGCACACGCACGCACGCACGCACGGCTGCTGCACTAGTAGTATTGGCTTCCTGTAGTCTTTCCCTTTTTCTACTTTCAACCGTCTGCGCAGCCTTCCGAACAATGAGGACGGCTTGGACTATGGCGCTGGAGGCGTCTCAGCTGTTGCACGCTGCTGGCCATATCTGCAAAGCAAAACATGCTGCCCAACCATTGATTGCATTTCTCTTCTGTTGCACTGGTTTTGTCTGTCCACTTATGGTCAAAGAATAACGCAAAAAAGTCTTGAAAGTTATGTGCCTTAGCTTAATTTGCAGACTCCCTTCAACACTATGGCCTGCAACAGCCTACGTTCTCATCCTTTCCGGGAACCGATGTAACGCTGTGATTGTTTAAGCGCTCCGCGAAGCCGGCCTGTTTTGACATTTACTCAGAGTTACTTGTCTGGTACGACTGCACTGAACTGATTCATGTAAACTAATAAGTTTTGAGTAGAATAAACAAGTGTGTATAGAAAAATCAAAAAGAAATTTCAAGACAGCAAAATTTAATATGGAGGATGCTACATTCTTCTCAGCATAGACGTATGAGTAAATAAATCTTAGAAGCATTGAATAAATATCATAGCAGGAGTATATAAACTTCAGGGCATTCAGTAGTTTCGGACATGCCTTGGTTCTTATAAGTTTGTCACAAAGCGGACTATGGTTGACGCGGCCAAAGATCGAGGGCCTGTAGGTATAAAAAACGAGAGCGCGTGAACCACTTAAAGAATGTTAACTGAAATGTCAAGATTTACAAAACTCTCGACTCAGCATGAAGCATGAAACGAGAAAGAGTAAACGGAGCGAATCTATCACAGCTACCGCTTTGCTTGGGCTAATTTGAAAACATAATTTCAGGAAGCTCCTTCTCGAGTTCGGCTTGATGAGTTCTGAAACAATATTGAATTCCTACAACTGTTAAGAGCTTCCTAGCGAAGATGAAATATTTATGATAAAAGAAACATAATGGTAATCCTAAAGTGAACATAACTGGGAGCGTTATTATTGGGATGGCATTTAAATTAGATAAGGTGTTGAAGAAACATCACTAAAAAATATTTTCGCATCAATCTACGGTCATCTACTCTTTCTGCATGCCACCTGTAACCTGCATAAGCTCACCGGACATCTGTGAATTTTAGAAAAAAAATCCACAGATAAGAAAATAAGTTCAGCGTGCAGCTTAGAGTGCGATAACAAACAGTTCAAACAAAAGAAAAAAAAACATGTTTATAATATACATGTCAGAAACAAAACAGAAATGAAATCGTGAAGAAAAACACCCACTCCACCCGTGCACAATAGTACAGGTTAAAAGAAAGAGTTCAGGAGATCATGAGGGGTCCAAGTAAGTGGGAATGCCTTGCAGACAGGCCGGACATGGGTGGATAAAATGCGAAGCTTCGCTGGCGTCATGTCGAAGAAAGCTGCAAAGTGGAGCTAGGGTAGGAGAAGCGGAGAAGACCAATAGAAGACGCTGGTGGACTCCCGTGAGCAGCCTTAGTAACTTGACATCAGAAGGAGAAGC
The DNA here is from genome assembly GCF_055883805.1 of Amblyomma maculatum. Taxonomy (NCBI): domain Eukaryota; kingdom Metazoa; phylum Arthropoda; class Arachnida; order Ixodida; family Ixodidae; genus Amblyomma; species Amblyomma maculatum. The sequence continues at coordinate 22,057,890 of NC_139345.1, read as the reverse complement.
GTAGCCAGGCGGTAGTGTAGGCTTAAGGCAGGCGATCAAAGGGGGCTTCTTGGCACCACAGACCAATAGTTCATCGGTTGCTACATTCACGCTTGAATCCCATGCCCTGTGGTGCGCTGCCCTCCTTCACATGTCGGTTTACTAAGAAGTCGGTTTCCTCACACGCCAGCTCTCCGCTGCTCGTGCTCGTCACTTTTCGTCGCAGTCGTCTTGAAAGCTTCAATCACACGTGCACATGCGTAATACTAGGCTGGCACGTCCAGCGCTCAGCTACCGACGCACCACACTAAAAAAAACCGAGGAATATTTGTGCGCCTCCAACTAACAAAATTATTCTGCGCATCCTACTGGGGCTCGAAAAATCTCGAAGGCCGGTACTAAGCAGCCTGCGATGTGAAGTGCCCGAATTAATTATATATGTTTGCACGGTCCGTCACCCAAATAGAAGCAATGAATGCGCGTTTTGTTATGAAATTGTAATATCTTCATTACAGCTTAACATTACGTTTTAATATTAAGTAAAAGTTTCCTAGTTTCTTTCAAGACTGAAATAAAGAAAAAAAATAAAATCCTCTCAGAGGTAGGTAGAAGCACAATCGCGACTATCGTTTTCAGTAAAATAGGTTAAAAGTTATTTTTGTGCCCATCATGAACTGGCCTTTCAGTTCTAAAGAAAACAAAGAAATTTCGTTCCATATGTATGAAATTAATGGTGCAGCCTAATATCCTACAAATTAGAGGATGCGATAAATGTTGCGGTGTAATTTTCGTCAAATATACATCAAGAAATGTTTCCCTTTGATGGGCTGGAGAAAAAAAAATTCGGGTATTTCTATTTCGGACAAGTTGACCTATACAGATTGTAGCATCCCTCCACATGAGCGTCCGGGCTCTCACATGGATGGATGGATGGATGGATTATAGGAGCGTCCACTTCGAAACGGGGTGGTAGCAGTAGCTATCATGCTCATTTTTCTCCCTATATCTTAATTATTGCTTTAGTTTGGTTAACTATGCCATCATTCTATTTATTGACTTTTTGTTTCTACAATACTAACATTATGTCACTTTTCTGCTTTTAAGCCAACAGCCTTCCAGTCGTTTTTTGCTAGCTTCTACCGTCGGTTTATTCACCCGGCCACTGGTATCTCTAAATCCCAAAGCTTCAGGAAAAGTGAATGCGCCTGCATCGACTTCCGGATGGATACCATTACATTTGAGTATAATATGGTCAATTGTTTCACTGGAGTTACCACATACAGCACGTGCGTCATCTTCATTGTTAAATTTATTTTTGTAGCTGCGTGTTCCAAGGCACCCTGATCTAGCTTCAAAACGTAGGGCACTGCCTCTTGAGTTATCAAAGAAAGCTTCCTTCCTGATCTCTATTTTCCACTTACGGTACAATTCCACACTCTTTTTTTTTTCGTCGAATTTATCCAATTGTTACCTTCTGTGTTTTATACCTGTTGCCTAACACTCTTTATTTCTTTGTCCTTGTGACCAGCATACTTACTAGTTACTTTCCTAGTTCTTTTCCTCCATTGTGATTCAACGCTTTTTAGGTATAGGTATTTAAATACTTTAGCTGCCCATCTGTTACTGTCCAATTTTCTCAGGCGTTCCTCATATAATATTTTACTTCGAGCTTCCCGTACTTCGAAACACACACAGCATTGCGGCTCCACATGGCGGACACCAGCTGCGCATTCCCCCGTGACTATAAATATAGCGTTATATCTCGAAAATTGAGGGAGGCCAGTTGGAGCTATTGAGGAGAACAAGAAATCGTCCAAATCGCACACATACGCCTCTGCTGCTCGCCGCCGCAAAAGCATAGCGTCATCTAAAATAGGGATTTTCTCTTTCACAACACACACGCACGTGCTGACCATCACGCACACACAGCAAATCCAAAACACGCTTACAACACACGCGCACACACGCATAGGCTGCTGCGACACGAAAAAGAACAAATGCGTATGGAGAGAGGAAGCTTTTCTACAAGCACACACAAAGCACGCAGGCAAGTCTCTCTGAACCATTTCCGGCATGCACTCTGGTTCTTCTCCCCCCGCAGCTGGCATTACCATTATCGGTGCAGACCGGGCGAGCTTCGGGGCAAACGGGTACTCTCGGGGCCGCGGTTCCGGCAAGCTCTACACTCGTTGCCTTCCCGAAGGACGGGAGCCTTCTCAAGACATTCTATTTTTCTGCGCTGGTTGATTTCAGAGCCATTGGCTTCATATACTCCGCTGCCTTAGGAATCCGCACCGTGCAAACGGGGCATTCTCTGACCAACGCTCTGCTGCATATATGGCGATGTGCAGGGACTAGAACTCAATTTACAGCTGTCTGTTCTGGTGTTGGGCTCACTACGTCCATGCCGAATGCAAATTGGATATATCTTGCTGCATCGCGGAGCAGAGAGTGTGGGCGGGAAAGTTAAAGGAGCAAATGAATTCAGGGGCAGTCATGGCGGGAAGTAATAGTGAAACGATTCGCGGAAAGCGTGGAATAGCACTTATTGGCTGAGCCTGTCGTACCGTTCCGATAGCTGGCCGAACGGTACGGGTTTTCTGTCGATACCCAATTTGCTGTTCCATGAACAGGAAAAACCATGGGCCATATTGTTCCTAAAGTTCCATCGAATTCTTTAGGACTCCGCGTTTAACAGAATTTTTACTTTGCTTGATGCAGAGAAACTTCAAAATTGTTTCTTCCTTTTTCTACGAACCTTATGTTGGTGAACATGTCTGAGAGACTGGCTCATAAGGTACAGTGGCTTCTCAGTAAAACCTCAGGCTTTCATTTATCTTCCTC
>NC_139345.1:21905067-22052567 GCF_055883805.1 Amblyomma maculatum | reverse complement strand
CTCTGAAAGTGCTCAAGAAGCGCAGCACCACTTCGTGCTTTCCTCATTACGCATTGTGTTTCGTCTGTACTAATCTTTCAAATGCGAAGCATTAGATGTTCAGGCGCATGTGTTTATGGAATGCTCGCCCAGAATGTGTCAGCAGTGGCTGTGTAGATTATGTTGACTATAATGGCTACAAATGTTGCATAGTTGGCTTATGTTGATCCAAATTAAACTAGCCTAATTGTAGATCTTGAAGAATTATAGGCAATTATTTAATTATTACTAAATTGAACGCAGCGCCACAAGTTTAATATCGTTCGATAGCATAAGTCCAGTTTAATTACACTGAACTAAATCTAGTTTCCAATTATTACTGCAGTACTGTGATCAAAAATTGAGCGTTAACTGCAACATCGTCATATATCTTTGGATAGCTTCTGTCTAGTATAAATGCACTAAACAAATTAAGTCTTAATTGATTACCGTTAATTCTGACTAAAATAGGAATTTATTATATAGCATCAACTCATAAATCGTGGATAGCTTACATCGAGTATAAGTACACTACAATAATTGCAGGTCATATTCAGTAACAGTTAGTGGACTATCCTGATTCGCAAGCGAAATTTAGGCGACAATGGCAAGTCATATACTCCAGAAAAGGTATCAACGACTAATATCAAAAATCAGGCCTGAAACTATTCGAATACAATTTAATGCTAAGCTAACGCTTGAATTACTTGGGTAAATAAAGCACGCAACAGTAGCGAAACAATAGTACTTAAAGCATACGCATAGAGAGCACAGAAGGATACTTAAGTGCCTCTGCTAATATTTTACATGCCACTGTATAGTAAATGCAGTGCAATCTTCACCGCGTCTCTTGTATTCTGAAACAGGCACTGTACGTTGAACATACTATATATCGAGCGGACTATTATACGGCAAACATTGCATACCTTTATGATGCCTGCAGGACTAGGATGTCTTAGAGTTTCAAGTCGAACTTGATTCCACATAATTGCAATGCCGGCAGCTAAAAAAGGCAATTTAAATATCGCTGCTATGAGTACTTTATACATTTATGTCCAATATTCATATTAAGAGAGAGGAGTGTGCTTAAAGCTAGCTGCCTTATAAATGAGTCTATTTCAGCACCATTGCATATGCCATAGGTCAGCTTTCATTTACCTTCGTTTACGCGGTCACCTTTAAAGGTTTTACAGTACCTCGCCACTCCTTTGGGTAATCATACACTGTAGCGACAAATATTACAGCACACATTGTTATATTGGTGTTACACCATAATATGCGCAATCATGACAGACCCCCCCCCCCCAAAACACACACACACACACACACACACACACACACACACACACACACACACACACACACACACACACACACACACACACACACACACACACACACACACACACACACACACACACACACACACACACACACACACACACACACACACACACACACACACACACACACACACACACACACACACACACGCGCGCACGCGCACGCACGCACACGCACACGCACACGCACACACACACACGAACACGCACACACACGAACACGCACACGCGCACTCGCACGCACACGCACGCACGTGCCTGCAAGCACGTTCCGTACTCAGGCAGCCGAGAGATACACGCGCTTGGCAGGTTATAGCTGTCTGGATAAGGCGGAGGCTGACGTTTGACGCCAGTCACCCGATAGTGGTATAAATTTGTCATTGCAAAAACAGTTCGCGTGTATACTTGTGCTTGTTTTCTCTTGTATACACATGTACGAGTGGGCACGAGTGCGCACGAGTGTGAAAATTGTTTGGATGTTGCATCGGCGATTGCTGAAAAGCTGCTAATTGGCATTAAAGAAAGCTGCCTGTTGAGTTGTGCGAAAAGCATAGAAAGCTGCCCCACTGTGGCAGAGCCACTCTTCCGACAGCGTAATGATGCAGTGAATATGCATAATTGGATTTTATGCGTTATCCTGCAACTAGCCTTTTCGGCGAATTCTGTTGATCAAAATAATGTGGACATGACAATAGGACTGCGCCTGTTTTGTTTTGTTTTTTTTTATTCTTGCAACACGTACGTATTTCATACTTTTGGTCACCACTTCGCAGGCTACAACCAATCAAGAAAGAGAACCGATCAAACAAGGTATTGCTACAGAACAGGTAAAATGGCAAATGCTGACTTTCGCAATAATTCCGCAATGCAAAAAGAATAACAGGTCTGTGCAAAGGGGCGCCGGAAACATTGAGGAAACGAAACAAAAAATAATATATTGAGCTGACAATGTGTAGCGGGGTGTAATTAAGGCTGCGCATAAAATCGTGCTTTGTATGTATTCAAATCGCTTGAATATATAATTTACGTTTCTTTAAGTAATGTTTGCTATCTTGATAACACTTTCATGAGGAGACAGAATGCTTCATTCCCTTTTAACATACGCTGTCGAGGTCGCAGAGTGGTTGTGACGCTCAATTGCTGGTTCTAAAGACGCGGGATTGAATCCAGGCAGCATCTTCGATAGAGGAGGAAAGCAAGGCCCCCGTGTACTGCATGTACGCGGCGCAAATTACAGAATACAGAGCGGTCGGAATTTTTTAATCCCTCCGCTGATATGTTCCTGATGGATTGAGTCGCTGTGGGACGTTGAACCGTCTAAAACCAACTTTTTAATTTGCGCTGAAGATGAAGGAGGACTGTTGTTTTCAGCTGCAAGGTCGAAGGTTCCATCCTATAGCCGTAGCAAGAGTTCGAAAGCAATAAAACGCAAAACCAGTGAAGAAGCCGTTGCAGTTCTATGAATTCGCTTGAGCCGAACATAAAATAAGAAAACAAAGGTCGCTCAACGTTTCCTCAAAATCACATAATGGATAGTTTTTCTATTTCTTCTTCATTGGGCACTGGCTGCCATCCCGATACATGGTTTCACTATTTCATGCGAGACACGTGAACCCTACTTTTGTTTAGTAACAGCGGTATGATGTCACCCACAGTGCTACGAGAACGATCTGGAGGAGACAAGTTCTGAATCATGAACCGTTTAGAAAAGTTGTAATGAAGGAAAAGGTACTACAGAATTGTACTAATCGGACAACAGTTCGCATTTACATCATCGTTAAGTTACATTAAGTAGCAATGCAGAGGGGTGTAGTTCTGTGAACTTATTCCGCAAGAACCTATTCTCTATATACCAGGCTACAATGAAAGGGGTTAAACTACGACAACTGCACGAGCCACCATTTCGAGTGCATTATTAATGACTTTCTCGGAAGGCATATATGCGCAGTACCTGTCTCTGAGCTGTTGTTAATACAGGCTTCCTGGCGTAGTAAAACGTTCCAGACGGAAATAATACAGCACGGACAACGAGCGGCACAGCGAGCGTCAAAAATTAATATAAAAACGATTCGCCCTCAACAGTGCCTCTGGAACACTCAATAAATTACTTCCACACCCTACATTTTCCTCTTTCAATTTCAATGTTCATTTAGACATCCCTTATTCAGCTAGCGAATGCTCCTCGTGCCATTAGTTGAGCCCAGCATCACTGAAGAGAATTACTAAGAGTCATAAATGAAAGCACCACATTCCTTGCCACCACGAACATACTTCTAATAACGGGTACTTCGATACTGTTTTGAGTTATAGTTATTAGAGTTTGGAATTATTCTTTTTCTGGCGGGGAAGAATTCTTAGATGTACCGTGCCGCCGGAAGTCCATTGAAAACGACTCTGTCGAAAAAAAGTTAATTATTAGCAATAAAAATAACCGTGGCTTGACATTTATTACTGGGCCGTTTAACACAATGCCGTCCCGATGAGACGTATTATCTACTGAAAAACTGAAAGCATGCAGGCATGCATATCTTTGAGGTCATTGTGAAACTTCGCTTCCGTATGTAATTTATACGTTATTTCGCAAAGCAAGGAAGTGTTACAGCTGTAGAGTATTATGTAGCCTTTTATAACAATTTTCCATGCTCACAAAATGCGTGAAGTAAAAGCAAACTGTCAGTAAAGAGGAGAAAGACTATTCAAAAGCTGGCAATAGTTTCAGCTTTTGATCGCTACTAAAACTTGTTTGACATTAGACGAAAACGCTAACTTAAATGAGAAGCGTAAGAAACATATAGTTAATGTTTTTAGGAAGTCAAGTTTTCGACACCCTTCAGGAAAGTTGGAACTTTGGTGACGAAAGATAACATTTTTCAGAAAACTTCTATTTACTTTCAGTTTTAAAACAAATTGTTAGGAAGGTTAAAGGGCACGAATGTCATCGCGAAGTATTACCAGTGAATGCAGGACCAGGAGACCCACAACGAAAGAAACTTGAAGCTTTTTTGAGCCTGAAATCTAATAAAGTGCTCATAAAAGTCACTGTGGTATGCACCTTGGAATTAATTATCTGTAACATTCAATATCGAGTTCAGCAGTTTCAATAGTATACCAGGTCCGCTTTACAAAAAATGTCCGAACATTCATTGTTTAAGTGGCACGTTGAAAAAAAAGTTATCCTAGCAGCCAACGGGGGAAGAGAGAGAGGCATTCACATATTTGTTTGATGTGTACCAACTTGTATCAGTATTCAGTGACTGGGGCCCGCCACCCGCTTTCCTTAACGAGTTTAATTCAAAAACCTTAGGCCCTGATCGTTCCAGGACATTTTGCCCGCTACTCAGCCCACATTCTAGCAATTAAGTATTCACAACTCCTTGTTTCCGAAGAAGAAACCCAGCAACGTTCCATCGATTCCGATGTCTATACTGCATTTATGCTCGCGAACTGGAACGCGTATCGTCAAAAGCCGATACTAATAAACGGCGCTGTTTTTGTTTCCCCCCGTCGCAGTGGTGCAGTGGTTAGTACGCTTAATTACTGTTCCCAAGGATGGGGGATCAAATCTCGACTTCGGCGGCTGCTTTTCGATGCTGGTGAAAAGCAAGGCGTCCGTGTGCTGGGCGATGTCAGTTGTTGTGCCGGTGGGGTTATCACACAGTAGCCCACCGTCAACAGGGTTGTGCCAGTGGATACCGCAACTGCCACCAATGTTGTGCCGGTGGGGTTATCACACAGTAGCCCACCGTCAACAGGGTTGTGCCAAGGAGTTGGTAACGCAGCGCTCGTCACCCGTTTCGTGAACGAGGGCTGTCAGCTCCCTGGGCGGTAGCGATGAATCCGAGTCGGCGTTGGTGAGATGAAGAAAAGGCTTTATACACTATTTACATGCATTTACACAACAAGATCGGCTCTGGGGCCGAAAGCTAACATAGCCATACGCGACGGTGCTCGCGCAGCGACGGCCGGGGAGATTCCGCCGCGTCCGCACTGTCAGGGGGCGAACTGCTCCCGATGGACGTTAGTGACGAACTCACACTCGGAGTCTCGAACGGAAGCACTTGAGACTCCGTCGCCGAGAACCGTTGACGCTCAAAATGGTCCAATCCGACGGCAGCACTTTCGCAGGGCCAATGGGAGAGCTTGCTGCGCTCTCGCTCCAAATATGCCACGGGGCGAGAAGGGGTTCACCGCCAGGGCCACGGCGCGCCGTGCTGTCTGGACATTCAGCTCATGTTGAAACACGTCGCTTCTCTCCCTTTGGTACGACTCGCCTCCAGTGCACTAGTGCTTTGCAGAGAAGTATCCAGAGTTTGTGAAGGAGGCGTTCGCCGAAGAAGTTTGACGTCCGGCTGAATTTCTGGGCGGCTTTGGCCAGGCACAACACAGTGCACGTTAAAGAACCTCAGGCGGTCGAAATTTCTGGAGCTCTCCACTACGGCGTCTTTTATAGCCTAAGTCGCTTTGGGACGTTAAACCCCATAAACCATACCAAATGTTTTCGTTTCACCAAGTATATTAAGGTACGAACGCTGCAGAGTCAAGTCAGGCTAAATGTATGTATGCTCTACTTTCACCGTTTTCAGCACAATTCGCAGAGTTGCGCACAAATGGCTTAGGAATAATATCTTCACTTGCTTTATTACCTTAAATTACTGGCACACTTGGCCTTAATGGTCCCAGTCGAATAAAAGTCTACAAAACCATGTGGAAAATTAGATAAAATATTCTGTACTTATATCGTAACGTCAAATTTTTCAGCAGTGGGGTAGTTTTTCTCGTGGTATTGTTATGTGGTCTGTAGTTATGTAGTACTTTTTTGCTGTAACAAAAGGAATTGTGAAGTTACGAAAGAAATTTCGTCTGCCAGAAGAGGCTTACTTTCAAAAGCAGCACATAAATTGTGTTGGGACGACATAAAATATCCTGCAGTTTTTTTTTTTTTTTTCACCCAGTAATGTAACGTTCCATGAAGGGTAACTGGACAAATGAATGGTTAGCCTCATTACCATTGCACACGCGCCTAGCACAGAAAATAGCTTGAGAGGAGCAAAAAGAGTTTAAAATAGTTTTTTTCCTCTCCTCTATTTTATTTAGTAGCGTCAACCCCATCGCACTAAAGGAATAAATTTGGTAGATTAGATATCAACCCAGTTCATACAGCAGTGCACTATTCATGCTTTCGCAGGTGATAATATCAATAGGTTCGCACAAGGAGCACTGGAGCTAGCGCAGCCGTTATTAACAGTACCACCCTGTATTCTCCTATCCCTTTTTCCCTTTGCGAGCGGCGCAGCGCGACGAATCTCCAGAAACCCGCAGCTGCAAAAACAAACACCACACAGTTTGAGAACGAGCTGCCGGCGCAAATTTCTATCTCCATTCATGAGCGTATCCGTGCATGTGTACGTTCTCAACTTCGCAAAGCGCGACGAGGGAGCCGGAAGAACCGGTGCGTGTTTACTGAGGCACGTTTCAGCCGTGAATATTCCTTTTTGAACGACCCATAGCTTTCAGACCAAGTGGACGGGAAGGTAGCCTGCTGCCTATTTCCTCTTCTCTTCTTCCCCTCCGGCCGGGAAAGTAGTTCGACAGGTGCGCGTATTGTGATTCGGTCGTTTCACATCGCAGAATAGCCGCGAGCAAATTGGTTTGGCAGAAAGCCGTTAAAGCCGTTAACAATAGCAACGCTACCTTGCTACAAAACAACGGCTGTAGGGCGTTGTTTGGCAACTCTCGAACGCGTAGTAACTTGGCTTCTGGTGTTGTTGCGGCTGCTTAAAAGCAATCGCGCGCAACTCGTGCTGATCGGCCCGGCTGCTCTCTGCCTCGCCTTAGCGCATCTGTCCCGTATTTTATAAAATCTTTCGGCAAGCACTTAGGAGACGGTACTGTAAAGGTGAAAGCTTTCAGCACACACGAAGCATATATATTTTTATCTGAGAGGAGCAAATGACTAGAAATAGTACTGCAAATTGGGCATGCAAGTGTAACGGAAAGAAGGAAACGCGGAATTGGTCAGAACTCTCGTGCTCAAGTTTTTGAACGCGTCTCAGGATGGGTCTGACCAGGCCGGCTGTGGCTCAAGTGTACTACTAAAAATTCTGATGTCTTCTTGAACTGCGCATCATTCGGCTTCAGACACTGAAATCGCCACAGTTGCGTGTAATAAAACACAGGGAAACTTGTTACAACTCATGGTGAAACTGCATACAATGGCAACAACGACAACAACAACAACAACAAAAAAAAAAAAAGCTGTCGCTAATCGTGGGTAAACTTGCCGTCGTGGCGGCAGCTTCCATCTCACACGTTCGCAGAAGGTAAATGTACAGTAATAGCGATATTGTCGCGACCTCAAGAACGCCTTAAGGGCCCAGGACATCCACACCTGTCTATTGATACCAGAGCAGAGCGTCAACGCAAGCGGCGGCGACCCTTGAACCGACCGCGGAGCTCGAAAGGGAGCCAGTGACTTCGTCTTCTGTGGCAGGCTGCGGGTTGACACGGCGACAATATTTATCAAAACCTTGCCGTTCAAGCTAAGTGAGGATTAGTCGAACTTGGTTAACTATTAACACTGGCATTGGTAATGCGACATGTTGAGGTATTAGCAATACTCACGGAAATGCAGCCACACGGCGATGATATCCGAGAACAAGTCCATGAGGAATTGGTGCAGGCACAGCCACGTCGTATGCTGCGTTGCGCGGATCACCGAGCGTCTTCATTTCAGATAAAGGAAGATTAGGTGGCACTGAAGTGTATCCATCGCTGAGAAGCGCAGTATTGTAGGGAAGATAAGGCTTCAAAGTTCTGTTGGTTATTCAATATTACTTTCATATTACTGTTGGTTATTCAATATTACGAGGCAAACCTCGAAGAAATTGGTGAAAGTTACCATTCCAGCCTAACACATGCGTTAAATTCACTGAAATGAGAAACTCACTATTGAAATAGTTTAATATCAACTCACGAAGGACATTATCGCTGCGCAGATGGTCATTTCGATAGAGAATTCTCATTTTCTGACCGACAGCCAAACCGAAACCTCATCTTTAAGCATACTCGCGATGAAGGATCTCTAATAACTTGCATAGCCTATATTACAAGCTTTCATTCTAGGATACAACTGAGAAACTCTATGGTACGAGGAGCTCGCCGGCGTATGCAGATGTTGAAATACGAAATCTGGTTTAAGGGTATATTCCAGAAGCCACTACATGGACTTTGTCATTATTTGGTTGCGTGTCCGGGTATCAAGGCTCCGAATCCACGATATGAGGGGAACAAAGGGTGTCTTTATATACTATTTACATGCTATAATGCAGAGCAACATGGGCACGGGGGTCAAAAGCTACTGGCTACACGCGACATTGTGCGCACAGTGATGAGCAGAGAGATTTCGTCACGTCCCTTCTGGGCGAGCAGCACAGGACTCGACGGACGCTGCTGACTGTCTGTCTACACAAGCAGCAGCCCGCCTTCTTTTATAGGTCAGGAAACGATTGGCATTTCAACTGCCATTCTAGAGGCAGCAGTTGGCGGCGGCCCAACGGTTCCAATACTGAGCGCTCTGGTCTCCAGCTTTGAATCGTGCAGTCGCGGCGCGATGGGAGAGGAAGGGGTGCCACTAAAGCTTCTTGGAAAGCAAACTAGCGCACTTCAAAACAAAGACACAGGAAGAGAACGACAACACAGCGCTGACTTCAACTCTTGAAGTCAGCGCTGTGTTGTCATTCTCTTCCTGTGTCTTTGTTTTGAAGTGCGCTAGTTTGCTTTCCAAGATGATTTATCAACTAGCCCGTTCTTCCACCCTTGCAAGTGCCACTAAAGCGCCGGTAGCGGGTCGAGGAGCCACAGAGTCTGGTAAAAGATGTCCAGACTTGTCCGACCCCGGGGCTTCCTCTCAGAGCGCCGTTGCCACGCAGCGCATCACCGGGACTTAAGGGGCGCCAGACGCTCGCCGCGCAGCCGCTCGGCTCCAGTCTTCGACTGCTGCAGGAGTCGCGCGAACACCTGCTAGAAGGATATCACAACGTTCTCACGTTAGCGTGATAGAAGAAGCGTCAAGTGCTATTATGAGTGACATTTTTGGTGCCAGCGTGGTTTTCTTTAGCCGAAAGCTTGACTGTCTAAGCATGAGAGCGCAGTTCTTCAACCAGCCGATATTTTAAAATGGTAATGTGCTTTGACTAGGAGATTCTACGCAAGAACGTGAGCTTATTTGTTAAAGAATGTTATTCAGCACACATCAGTAGTGGCTAAATTTTAAGGGAATGTTTATAGCAATTGATGGCGTTAATCAACATAAGTGTATACTTGTATGATGATTTGTTACATCCACACTGAGGGCGGGAGGGGTGATGTAGTGATTTCATTCAATTAAATTTCACTCTTATTGTTTTTACATCTATATTATGCTATACCCCACCTGTCGCTGCAGTGAGGGAGGCAAATAGACGGATGACAAGAAACCGATATAATAGCACGAAAATAGAGACTTTATGCAACAGCTGTCCGATCATTATGAGCCGTTGATTCACTGTTTACTAACACAAAATCAGCGGTTATAATTGGGCGTAGAGAAGCGGAAGCTGAAAAAGGCTTTCTAGTCGTCTTTACTTTCAGTTGCCCAAACAATCAGTATTATCTGCTAAAGCAGGCAATAGTTTTATTCTCCGACCACGATAGAATGAGAGAATCTCGCTTTATCAGGTAAATATGAAGACAGAGTGATCTCCACACGTTTACAACTAGTTCTCTGTGTCATAAAGGCTTTAAATAACTTAAGTGTTAAGTAGAAACTTTATGCACCTAGTTTGTTTTTGTTTTTTTTTTTATCCAACCGTAGTGCAGGAGTCATCATCGTCGATAATCAGCAAAGCCCGCACAGAGAGTCTCCCGCTCCATTTTCTCGTCGGCAATATCTGAATGCCAGGCAGCGATTTTTCCTTTCTCTCGTGCATTCATTTACACCATCGGAGAAACGAATTAGTACTTGAATCTCACAGCATTGTGAATACCGACAAGGAGTGAGAGGTTGGCCGGAAATTTTCGAACGCAATTCAGCTTATAGGCTCACCTCAGAACTCGTTCTGCATAAAGATTCCAGATTGGATCAATTGAGGAACTATCAGACTGCGAAAACTGCCCATCTAACTGAATAGTATTAGACTAAACTACGTTGAATGTTGTTTGTCCGAAAGTACATTGTGCATATAGAACTGCAGCAAACATGCTTAGAGGCGAAAGAGCAAAACCTCATCGCTTATTAATAATAATAATAATAATAATAATAATAATAATAATAATAATAATAATAATAATAATAATAATAATAATAATAATAATAATAATAATAATAATAATAATAATAATAATAATAATAATAATAATAATAATAATAATAATAATAATAATAATAATAATCAATCAATCAATCAATCAATCTTTATTTAATGTGCGCAGGAACAACCATGTGGTCTTCGTGCTGCAGCACAAATAAAAAAAAAGAAACAAAAATGAAAAAGCACTAACATGTTTACACACACAAAGAGAACACAAAAAAAGAAATAAATAATACATGAAATGAAACAGACGAAAAGTATCACGGAAAGTAAGCAAACAATGAGTAGCATCACTTATATACACAGTGAGAGAATTTTTTAGCACACCAGGAAATAAAGAAAAAAAAAAAACGAACGGTAGATAGAAGACAAAAAAAAAAACAACAACAACAAATAACTGACATTGATTATAGTAATATAGAAATATACATAAAATAAACAACCCTTCCAGGCGCAACAAGTGCATGGTACTTAAAACACAGGCTAGAAATACAGAATAATACAATAAAGAAGTAAAATTGAACAAGGGGCAGTAAGATTCGAATATAAAGTTTAAAGTTGAAATATAAGTAAGAAACGGATAAAAAGTAGTTCACGATACAGACAGCATTGAACAGGAGAAAAAGCAAAAAGTGAAGTAAATACAATTTAAGGCTAGAAAGTGGGAGTTTTAAGTGATAAAGTACTATTTAGAATACAACGCTACGAACATCCAATGTAAATGAACAGAGCGAGTTTTGGAAGATGTCAAGGTGAGGACAAAAAGAGTTAAATAACCACTGCATCCTGTCCAGAGGGGAGTGGGAATGAAGAGGAGAAACCTGAAATGGTCTGAATTCCCTCATGCTCTTTTGCGGAACGCGCAGTAGGATGTACTCTAAGAGCTGAGGGCACATAATGTGGCCATGAAGGAGTTTGTACAGAAATATGATATCAAGTCTGATACGACGGCAGTGAAGGGTAGGAAGATTCAGTTGGGCGCTCCTGGTGGAGCGAGAGGGGGAAGTTGCGCAAGGAAAGCGATAATGAAATATCCGTAAAAATTTTTTTTGTACTCTGTCAACCTTGTCCAAGTTCGATTTGCAAGTGCCATTCCAAACAACCGACGCATACTCCAAGACCGGCAGGCATATGGACAGGTACAGTTTTAGGAACGGAAGTGGAGTATGGAACTCTCTCGAAAGTCTGCAAACAAATCCGAGTGTGCGCATAGCCCGCTGAGCAATGCGGTTAGTGTGAGAGGAGAAGCTGAGGGTGCGGTCAAAAAGTACACCAAGGTCATTAATTTCATCAACCCTATCCAAAAGCACGGAATTCACAGAATAATGGTAGAGAAAGCTATGTGTTTTACGAGTAAAGGACACAACCCTAGTTTTGGAAGAATTGAGGGTAAGTCGATTCATCGCACACCAATCAGAAAAAGCAGATATGTCCGATTGCAACAACACGCAATCTTGAAAAGAATGTATTACCTTGAATATTTTTATATCATCAGCATAAAGAAGAAACGAGGAGTTCTTTATCGCCGAGGAAACATCATTAATAAAAACGGAGAAGAGAAGCGGGCCTAGTACTGAACCTTGAGGAACTCCACTCGTTGCAGGGTAAACGAAAGAAGTCTGTCCATTGACACTGACAAAGCAGAAGCGATCAAGGAGATAGTTGCGTAGGAGGGCTACGAGTGAGACTTCAACGCCAGAGAGTAGAAGTTTTTCAAGAAGTAGTGAGTGAGTAACAACGTCGAAAGCTTTGCTCATATCACAGTACACAGTGTCAACCTGACCCCTCAGAAGGACTGCTGCAGAGGCATACGTCATAAACGTGACAAGGTTGGTAGAAGTAGAGCGGCCCGACATGAAGCCATGTTGATTCGGTACTATGATATGTTTGAGATGGAAGGAAAGTACGCTGTGCAAAGCTAATTCGAACAGCTTAGAGGTTGCACATAGAAGAGAAATCGGACGATAATTGGAAACATCAGATTTGTTTCCAGACTTGAAGACAGGAAACACGCGTGCCGTTTTCCACACGCGAGGAAAGGCAGCATTTTTTAAACAGTTATTAAATATGGCAGTCAGTACTGGTACGAAGATATAACTGAAGGCTTTTATTATGGCAGCTAATAATAATAATAATAATAATAATAATAATAATAATAATAATAATAATAATAATAATAATAATAATAATAATAATAATAATAATAATAATAATAATAATAATAATAATAATAATAATAATAATAATAATAATAATAATAATAATAATAATAATTTTATTGCCACAACACATTGGGATACATGCAGACTCGGGCCTGTCGAAGCCAAGAGGAGGCTTGCAGGACTAGGCCCGGCAAAATTTGCGGCGAAAGGTAAAGGCAATAAAATATCAGGGTAATACACACACACACACTGAAATACAAATACTAAGGAAGATACATTGCATAAGAAATAAAAAAATAAATAAATAACTAAGAAATAAGAAATTCGAACTTGCAAGTTTCCAGCGTCATTTAGGATTAAAACTTCACAGATTTCAGCATTTGGTTTACGGTGGCTTTAGAAGTAGCGGACAACGCCTGATCAGGAAGCATATTGAATATTATAGGGAATTATACACATCGTTTTGCTTTCCCGTATCTGGTTGCGTATCTGGCGACCGTGTAGCGTTGACAATTCTGTAGTGTACTGGCAGAAACTGCTCTCTTCTTGAAAGCAGGATTCCAAAAGTGCCGAAGAATAACAGTTTGCTTATATAAATTTTCAAAGGACGGAAGGCCACGAAAATTAAACAAGTTCACTTGATGAGGAAAGGAATGTTCACAGGCGGCGGTACTCTTCAACATATATTTTAGAAGAGCGTCTAGACGATCATGCCACCTTTGCGAAGAGTATGTAAACACTGTGATGAATATTTTATAACACTGTATGCAAGTGCATGCATGGTTGTCTTTTTACCTGTAAAGGAAGTAAAGGTTTAACTGTAAACAGTAACCATGCTGTTCTGTGTAATCTGCTACAAACGTAAGCCATGTGGCTATGACATGGATGAGAGATCGCTATCAAAGTAAATCCCTATATATTTTATACAATCAACATTTTTAACTGGAGTACAATGGCAGTCTTGATCATTGTGGGAGTGCAAAAAAAAAAAAAAAAAAAAAAAACCTATTCTCTCAGTACAGTTGTCTTTATTGGATTTTTAAAAGAGACCAGCTTTGTTTTTTTTTTATTTTTTTGTTTACCAAAAGACCATTCATGAAAAACCAGTTCATTGCGATACAGATATTTCCTTGCTGTAAAGCAACAGCACTTTTGCAGGAAATATGCTTCGTAAGTAAAACCGTATCGTCGGCGTACTGAAAGACCAAGGCATTTGTTACTGCTGACGCTAAGTCATTGATAAATAACCTGAAAAGCAATGGTGATAGGATAGACCCTTAAGGAACCCCAGCCCCCAAAATCTGACGGCTGCTAGCGGCTGTGGTGGAATCAAGGGATATGACTTGTGAGCGATCTTCTAAATAACTTCTCAACAGGTCATGAAATGGTCCCCTAAATTCAAGCAAATATAATTTTTACAACAATTTTTTTTATTTATTTACTGTGTCAAATGCCTTGGCGATATCTAGAAACAAGCCACATGCAAATAGAGTGTGATCAAAAGCTGTATACAATTCATCTGAAAATTCTTCGAGAAGTGAAAGCGTTCCACGACCTTCGACGAAACCGAACTGTCGGTCTGCTATAATCGACAGAAAAGGTTATGCAGTAAGCACACTTCTAACATAAATTTTCTGAGCGCGCTGACATCCCACGCACATCCGCAGGCAAACGCATGAAGAGTAAGCGCGATATAATTGAATCGGTATTGCAAAAACACGTGGGCGCCACCTATTAACTGCCGGCTGTAGTGGCTCTTTCGTTTTTCTTGTTGTGCGCATCAGTCTACAGATTTAGGTGGAACAGAAGCTCTTTCTGGCCAAGCGTATGTTTAGAAATATCCCCCGATGCCAGCTTAGAAAAAATGTGATGTACGACTGCGACTGTACCGTGCTGAGTTTCGCAAATGCAGTTGTACGACAAAGGGAATGAAGAGGATTGTGAACGAAAAACATAGAAAGAAAAGATATTTCCATTATGCACACGAAAGACAAAGTGATTGCACCATGCAAATAGAAACGAGGGAGATTGAACTGTTTCTTATTATGCAACTGACCGGCCTCGCGTTGCATAGATTTCAGCTGCCTCCGTGAAGGATTATGTCCTGCAAATAAAACCGACTTTTGGGAAGGAACTGTTAATATAGTGCAGCATGTCGCAGTACGAGATATGCTGTTCAATGAAGGTTCTCGCCGATCACAGCTGATCGAAAGAGCCAAGTTGTTTTTTGTATAGCAATCCATAATTCCGCATGATAGCAAATGTGTAGCACTCTCCTCCTGCAAAAGCATAGAAGGATTATATGATCTGCGGAAAAATCCCAAAAGCTGCCCCACGATTGCCTTTCTCGCACATGCTCATGCCTCTTTCCTCCGCAGTATGCTAGCTTTTAACGTAATCCACACCAGCGGCACAATAAAGTTCCTTGAAACAAAATGGCATCATCTGCTTCATTAGCTCTTGTACTCTCGTCTTCCTGTCTTCTGACGTGACCGTCGTCTCCTTACTGCTGTTCTTACAGCCGAAACTCGAAGAAACAGGAAGAAGGGCACGAAGGAAGAGCTCGGAGTAAACGTCCTTCTGATGTGCCTTGCAACTCCTTTTCTGTAATTTCGCTCGTCTTTTTATTTCTGGACCTCTAATTTTCGGTGCTTCGTTCTTTCCTATTCTTGTTTTCGAGTTTGTTGTTCTCCCTTCTTCTTTTCATAATCTCCTCTTCTCCCGCTTCGGTGCCGTCTCCTGGGAAGCGGGAATTAGTGCTAATCGTCCCACAGATTTCGGACAATGAACCGCCGTCAGGCGCGTACACTGCTTAAAGGGCCAGAGGTAGCAAATGAGTAAATCAAAGCACTCTTTCTGTACAGAAATGAATGGACGAAGCTCCAGGTTGCTGCCTCTTCACTATAATATCTGTCCCTTCTTCTGTTTGTGTTGTCTCCTCTCTGTGCGGAGAGAACTGACGGCCGCAAGCGTAAACAAGCAAGCAAGCAAGCCCGAGAATGCTTTCTTGCTCGGTTGTCGTTTGCTAGTTGGCCGCTGGTCTCCCGGTTACGGAACACATCGGAGCCGCTGTGCGGCGCAAGGCGAGAGCGCAGCAGGAATACATAACATAATGGACTGGATGGAAAGCAGGCCCTTACCCCGAATTGCTCTGTATGTCCCATTCCTAGACGCGAGTATCGGAGCAGCTTTGACTAGCACCAGCAGAAGGTTTCCTCCCCATGCGACAGAGGATAGTGCCACCGTAGTCCCTTATGCATTCATACGCAGGCGCTGCTTGAGAGACACAGCGTCGCGACGCGTGCTCGGGAGACCGTGCACTGCAGCCGGCGCCTTGCTCCACTCCCTCATTACGTTTTCCGCACCGTTGGGCGACGGTGCGGGCTTGGCTCGTCGCTCAACGAATCTGTTTGCCGTGCGCGCCCGCTCGGGCGCAAGATAACACGTGCGCTTGCCACCGACGAAGACGAGGGGGAGAAAGTTCGCGTCGAAATGCTTTGTGCTTCGCACTGTTTTTCGGGGTTCAAGAGCGTCTCTAGAGATGCTATATTTGGTCGCTGCTTCTGTTGTAATTCTCTCACCATTTGCGCTTTTCACTGCAACGCTTTCTGATTACCATAAATTGTGCCACCAGATCGATTAGTTCCAAAGGTACTTGTGTGCTCTTTGTACCACCGCGTGACTACTCTATATCTGTTTACGAACGTCAGGGGCACCACAGACTGGTCTCGACGAAGTGAAGGTGTCTAGGGATTTTTAAAAAGGGAAAATCACAAGAAGCGAGTCAGATAGAGAGCTGTGCAGGAGGAGAGAAAGGGTCGGCGAGGGGCTGGAAGGCTGTGTGACATTTGTGTCAGGCAATGCTGCATTATTTTAGAGATGTCTACAGGTACGAATAAAGTTTGTCAGGTGTTGGAAGCATCAGCAGTAAGCAGCAGGTGTGCGAAGCAGAAGAAAAAACAAACAACAGAAGAAGCTAGCCCCACACATGTACATGCTCTTTTTCAATAGGCCAAAAACAACGTGTACATCGGTGTGCAAAGCTGGTTTCTCGGAGCAGAGTTTGCTCGCTCCTACTAGACCAATAAACATTTCGCTTTAAGAATGGCGAAGCTACGCAAGGGGTGCGAGAAATGCTCGCCCGAAGATGGCGGCCATACATTGATTTCAGTTTGTTTTAGGAGGATGGTACCTGCTATATCATATAAAGTTTAGACATTCCTTTTCGTGCCACAAATGATAGCGGCCTTATTTGAATAAAACAAAGTGAAAGCTCGATAATAAAATTTGGCAGAAAAGAAAACCATATGGAAAAGAAATAACAAGAAAGAAGGCGACGTTATGCAAAGCCTGAAGGCTTAGATAATTGTGTTGCTCAGCTGGTATTGTGGTTCGTTATATGGAGGACGCCCTGGGAGCTCTGGTATTGTGATTTCAGTTCCTAGAGCACTTTCTCAGTGATGTTTAGGGTTGTAAGATTTTAATTATTAGATGTTTAGCCCTGGACAGTGATATAGTTCTGTAATAAAGTTTAAATAGAATATTACGATGAATAAATGCTGCGCACAGAGCCTTGCACCTTTAATGCAAGCCGATAGTGTATGTTCATTGGCTTTCAGAGACGCTGGGCAAAGAGAAGTAGAATTTTGTCTTTACAATATTCAGTTGTAACTCCCGCTGAAATGAAATATATAGACAGAGTTGGATAGTTCTATAGGGAGAGCATGCACCTACGTCACAGTAGCCGCCATTTTGGGGTGCTTGACGCCCAGCAAAGGGCTGCTTGCATATATAATCCGTTTATCGTTATCTATTTCAACTTCCACAACTGAAGCTGTATGCTGCGTCAAAACTGCGCCCATGGCGTCACTTGAATAGCTACTATAGAAGATTGCGGGGTCGTCATCAGTGTTGTTCTTCGGTCAGATAAATCAGATAAAGAAAATGCCATCCTGCAAAGTAATACGAAAAGCCCAATTTGCCGAGATGCGACTAAGTAGTTGGGAACCGAACATTGTGTCGTGTTACATAAGGTGTGCAGTCGACACTTGAATAATCTGTCCAATCAGCCTCTTGAAATATGCGATTCTTAAGCTGCCTTACACTTGTAGTACACTCTGAGAGCCTGCAGTTGTGTTTACTGAGCCAAATTTATTTACTACTTCAATACAAATATTACCGCCTTTAAACGTTGAGCGCCATATTGCCAAGGTTGCAGCGAAGATATGAACTACGGTTGAGTGGGAAAGTCAACAAACAAGCTCGACGAGCAAACCAAGGCCCAGATTGGTATCAACTCTTTTATTGCGAAAGCAATACTACTCTAGGTTTCAAGCCTTCAGCGTAGTGCGGCTGAAGCCACGTCTTACCCATGTGACGTTGTGAAGTCGCACCCCAAGTGGCGCCAGGGTGAGAGCTGGGCTACCAACTCAAGCGATCGGCGTAGCGCGGCGGCAGGCACGTCTTACCCACCTGACGCTGTGAAGTCACACCCCACGTAACACAAAAGCAAGAGATAGGCTCCCAACTCAAGCGGTCTGCGTGGCGCAGTCGAAGCCACAGCTCAGTTGGCAGGAGCTGCCCACTTGCGTCTCTCGTTTCACATGGAGTGGTTATGTCAGAATCAGCCTGCTAGGGCACTGGCATTAACGTTACCCCTATAGGCCATTAAGGCACGTTCACACGGCTTGGTTGAGAAAGAAGAAAGAGAGAAGAAGAAGAACGCTCGGTAACCGCGCAGCTAATGTTTTCGCTCAATATTTGGTTCAGCAGCTTTGAACTCTTGTAATTTTTTTGCTCATTAGCTGTTTATTTCTAATAACTGCCCGAAATTAACTTGCATGGCAAAATAATACAGCTATGATGGCCCTTCCTCCTTCTGCTTCCACAATTTTGCTCTGGCCTAGGAGCATCCTACGAAAGTAATGACTAAAGCACGAGCTCACGTGTGATCATAACGTGAAATGTACGTCCATACTCTTCTAGTAGGCAGCCAAGGAAAGAACAAAATCCAGATCCGGCGCTACGTCTCACACACCTCTGACAGCATTTCTGCATCATCACTACATCGGGGATGTTCTAAACTACCGGAATAACAGGCTAGTTGGTGCTGCATAATACCCAGATGCAGATTCATAATACAGTTGGTAGTGTGCGCGTGTGTTGTGTCTCTTCGCATGTGTTTGTGCTTGTTGCGCAACATTTCTGGGCATTAAACTACCGGAGTTGTACGCAAATACAAATGCAGCCCTTTATGCAGCGAAAGGGGAGACCTGTCTCGGTATCACGGCTCTGCGATGGCGCGTTGTATAGTACGTAGCGGCGACAGCTGTGCTTTGTTGATTTTCTCTTCTAGCCGGGCCTAATAGCCTATCGGCATCACTGAGCGTGAACTGCCTATTGACGCTATAAATAAAAATCCAAGGCATTTCATGGCGAGGCCGAAAAAAGTACCGTGTGTCGTATAGACGCCGGAATACAAAATCCTTTGGATTTCGCATGATGCTAGCTTCATTTGCCCTAGGTCACGTGTACGCGCTCATTCGGAAAAGACCAGCTGTTCTCAATCTGGGACTCCATTTACTGCGGCGCAAACAAGCTCATTTACCGAGCGCCCTCTGATGACTTGCCCCTGTTTGGAGAGGGGCAGCAAGCAGAAAAGCAAAATAAGAAAAAAATATGTCATGGTAAGGGGGAAACAGCAAGAGATAGCTGCCAAACCAAGGGGCGAATCTAGCTGTAGTTGTCGTCGGTTTAAAAAGAAGAATAGGGAAGAATAACGAAACATTTCCGCGAGAAAAGGACGTAAAGAAAGCGAATGCATTGTCGGTGCAAAAGGCGCGATGTTTCGATGTCCAGTGCAAAAGATGAAGCGGTTACGCTGTCTTCACTGCTCATTGTTATTTAGTGCGCATTGTGGAATTTGCATTTTAAAATGAGCAGATATTACGCGTCTCGCTGAACGCACCGAGTTCCGTAAGAGTATATAAAAAAACCAGGGATAAATTTTTGACAAAAAACTACGCTCTGAAAATCCCTGTAAAAGCATAGTTGTTTCACCAATTTGCCTGAAACAAGGATAAGCAAACAGCAAATGACAAGCCTGTGAATGATCACCTCTACCTTCAATTTTGTACCGACTATATTTATTGGTAATTTTGAAATTATGCAAGCTTGTCACATGTATATATATTTTTTCAAACTTTCAGTACGTACATAATAAGATTGCATTGCACGACGGCACGAGACATCAGAAGCAATTTAAACGAAATGGCGTAAAAATCATTTTTGCGCGCTAATTATGATCATGAGATGTGCTTTTCGTTTAAATCCTTTATGTAGATTAAAACATTGCGGCACTGTTATTTGTGATGGCTCTTGCGATACGGCAGCATAAGTGACTACCGAGACGCGATCGACATGCGGGAGAACAGATCGACATGCGGAAGTACCACTAACTTTGACTGAGTAAGGAAACTGCGCAGTGAATGTGTGGCGAACTAGCTGAACAAATCATTATGGCGAAGCCTGAAGCACAAAAAAGAGGGAATATGAGAAACACACCGGGTGAAGCGTTTTGTCCTGTGTCTCTCTCATGTTGCTCTCTTTGTCGCGCTTCAGGCTTTGCCAAAATGAGTAAACTCTGCCAACTAGGCCAAGAAACAGCCTAAAGAACAACTCCTTGGCGTTCGTGAAACCGCTCTTTGGTGGAGCGGCAAGTGTGCGCAGTGCATTTTTGTTTGTTTGTATGGAAGCTTATCGCTTTGCAGCGAGGGAGCATGCAATTGGACAGACGCAACCTTGCACGGTGACCTGTATTCGGGGCGTCGCGTAAGCAGTCGTCCATGTTGGCACTCAGAAGTGGATCCACTTCGCAATAACGGCGGATGAAAAAAGATATTTGAGATGGGAATGTTATCTCCGGCACGGCAGCATTCTTGGTCCGTGGAGCTCTAAGGAGGCAGAAGTATTGGGCCGAAGAACCTTCTATGCCATTAACATCTTGGTTGAAACGACACCTGTCTGAGTCGTTTCTAGACGCGCGCACAATTTTGCTTAACAGTTAGTGTTTCTCGGCGATGCCGTTCTGAGGTATGCGACGCTGACATGGGTATTTTCGCCATCGATGCTTGACGGGCTGGCTCACCGCACGACGCCTTCTTCTGGCGATGTTGAACTCACAGACCGCTAGCAGGTTGCAAGGTTATTCAGAAACGAGGGAACCTCAAACAACATCGATAGCAATCAATCACACTCAACTACTACCACAGAAAAGGAAACTCATTACAAGTCTTGGAGCCATCAGTTGATCCTATACCTGTATAGTTGTTTTGCCTAGACGAAACCGGTGAAAATCCAAAACGCGCTTTTGATGGCTTTAAACGCGGCTACGACTATTTAAAAACGATATTTTGCGTATATTGTGAGCCCTTTACACTTTTCCGCTTTGCATAAAAGTCAACGGCTATATCTATATCAACATCTATATACATCTTAGAGCTACTAACTTCTTACAAAATGAATTTTTTTTTAAACTGAACTTGTCTTACAGGATTTTGTTAATAAATAAAAATTAGGTCAAATAGTTTCGCCGTCTCCTTTACCATATATCATTCGTTCTTTTCGTAAACATCATGCCTTGGTGTGGAGAGGTTTCTTCGATTTGGCTGCGCCAGTTGCATAAGTTCAAGGAGTGCAGCACCACCGTCCTCATTTTCCCGGTGCCGCGCGCGCCGTCTGCACTTGTATCCTCATTTTGTTAAAGTCCAGGACTAGTTTTGTGCGAATTCTTGCCCATCTCGCACTGGCTCCGGAGGATGGGCAGAAAAAAGGCGCGCAGCATGACGTACCTACCATTCGGTCATCGTGTTGTTTGAGGCCGGTATTGACCTCAGAAGGCCTACAGCTGTGAAAAGAAAGCTGCTGCGATCGAGTACGTTCAGCAACGTTGCATGTGCCAGCATCACATTGCCGCTGAGTGATGGGAGTGCTGGATTACGAGCGTGCACAGCGATTCTGCGACATCAAACTTGTCGCTCCCGCGGAGCGCGGAACATAGGCGTTTGTCACTCAGCTGGATACACCGCGCAATGAGGCACGTGCTTCGGTTTTGGGCTGAAGCAATGATTTGAGCCGAAGACCAAAATTCTGGATTTATTACCGCTGAACCAGTCATAAGCCTTGTTAGGCATTCTGATCTAAACTAATATTCGTGGCAACTGCTTACAACGTTCTCTAGTGTCAAGGCGCATAAATGGCATCTCCGCAGACCAATTTATAACGGAAGTGTAGCCGTGGGTGAACTTGTCGCAGTCAACGTCACTGTAGCCATACAAAAATTTAAAAAAAATTGCCTCAACATCTTTGTGCAATAGGTGGTTAAAATGTCGAAAATAATATTGAGTATTAGCTAAATACTGAGTACCACTTGTTACACAATTATATGGAAGCAACAATGCACCTTCCAATACATCAAGCTTCTAATCCAACAGACCAGATCGAATTGGCCGAGATATCAAAGCTAATCAATAAGCGCAAGGTGGCCGATATAAGGAAGTATAACATGGAGAAAATTGAGCATGCTGTAAAGAACGGGGGAAGCCTTAAAGCGGTAAAGAAAAAATTGGAAATAGGCAAAAACCAGATGTATGCGATAAGGGACAAGGCGTGCAACGTCATCACGAATATGGACAAGATAGTCAAAGTAGCCGAGGAGTTCTATACAGATCTCTACAGTAGCTACAGTAGTCATGACCGTAATGAGATTGGCGGTAAGGAAAAACAGTCAGGCGTTCCACCAGTGACAAAGGAAGAGGTCAAGAAAGCATCAGAAACTATTAAATGGGTGAAATCAGCTGATGAGGATCAGATAACTACAGATTTGTTGAAGGACGGGGGTAAAGGCAGGAAAAGCAGAAAGGCAGGCTTGAAAATCAATATGCAGAAGAGTAAGGTAATGTTTAACAGCTTCCGGAAGGATTAGCAGCTTACATTAGGTAGCGAAGTTACTGGAAGAAGTAGTCAAATATGTCTACTTAGGACAGGTAGTAACCGCAGATCCGGACTATGAAAAGGAAATAACAAGAAGAATAAGATTGGGATGGAGCGCATTTGGCAAGCACTCGCAGATTATGACTAGCAGCTTACCGGTATCGCTCAAGAGGAAAGTATGCAACAGTTGCATCTTACCTGTACTCACGTATGGGGCTGAAACGCGGAGGCTAACCAAGAGAGTTCTACTTAGGTTGAGGACAACCCAGAGGGCTGTAGTACGAAAAATGCTAGGGGTAACATTAAGAGATAGGAAGCTTGCAGTGAGGGTGAGAGAAATAACTCAAGTTACCGACTTTCTAGTGGAAATTAAAAAGACGAAATGGACATGGGCAGGACATGTAGAGCGAAGAGAGGATAACTGATGGTCGCTTAGGTTAACAAACTGGATCCCAAGGGAAGGAAAGCGTAGCAGGGGGTGGCAGAAAGTTAGGTGGGCGGATGAGATTAAGAAGTTCGCAGGGGCCAAGTGGATGCAGCTAGCACAGAACCGGGTCAATTGGAGAAATATGGGAGAGGCCTTCGCCTTGCAGTGGGTATAGTCAGGCGGATGATGATGATGATGATAAACAATACACCATATAACAATAAATAAATTCTGAGTGTATGACTGAAACATCGCCTCTCCTTCCATTCAGTACTAGTCAACCTGCATACAAATCTAATAAGTTCTACTAATTCTATCACAGTCCATCTTTCCAGAATATTCAAACGGCAAATTATCAAGCAATAGCAAAATGAAGAATAGGAAGGTAATCTAAATATGAAAAAAAAAAAGAGATGGTAAAAATGCACAAGATAATTGAAATTTTATCGCTTTCTCTAAACACCTACATAGATTTGACGTACATTCCCTTCCCCCTCCTACTATTTTAATTTTTTTATTGTTGCTTTTCTTTCTTTTCTGCAATGCAAAATTCTCTTTTTTGCCCATCTTTAGTTTTGTATTCGTTTAAGCCCGTCGTGTTTTTGGTAATGCAGGCTGGGCAACGTTATTTAAGTTAACGTCAGATAGGCTGCAGAGTCCTATATTTGCGTACTCGTTTTGGCAGCTGCCGTCGCACGCCAGTGTGGGAACTGGCACTGCGCGCTCATGTTACCGCTTGGCATCGCTGCAGCACTTTTAAGAACTAGTGCAGCCAGTCTAGGCCAAATCGAAGAGAACTATATGGACTTTCCCACTGTCGGCACCTCATACGTAATTCTGACGTCAGCGTCGGTGGAATAGAATTGATTTTAGAATTATTTTATATTATATTCCATCGCTGTTCTTGTCATTGATGACATACCGCATGGAAATAAAAGCGACACTCCAGAGATGTGTAAACAATGCACTGCACTCGGTGCTATAGTAATAAAGGTTCGAGAATGAATGAAGCACGGCGCGACCAGCTTGTACTTCGGGGAAAAAGAAATGGAGCAGTTCGGAAATAAAATCCTTTTCGATATTTCTTATTGTTCCTTGATTGAAGCTACTTGCACTTCTCATGATGTTTTTTTTGTGGTCACGCAGAAAGCAGGGCTTCTAAAAAGCTGTAGTCTGCCTTACAAGAAAACCAGAGCTTGAAAACAGATTGTGTTCTCAGGAGTCGCCACCAGCCCGATTTAAACATCGACTCTTACCTGGTCATTTGAGGTTATGTTTTTCGATAATTTTAGTCTTAGATTGCTTGTTCAAGAAGAATTGCGATAAACTTGCGCGTTGTCAGAGACTCTTGCTGCATTTTTAGAATGCCGGAATACTGGCCGCATTCATACATAGCTTTATGAGCTCGTTTACATGGGAAAAAACGTATTCTGCGGCTGATGTACTTAAAGAAGTGAGGTTGGATCAAATGCTTATTTCATGTCACGTATTTTTACTGCAAGTTCAAATAGTACCGTTCCATCTCCTTAATGCGTGCCTCCAGTACTTATTCCTAATATTTCGCCTTTATTAGCTCATGTTAAAATGTCATAGATATCTCAGTGCTTCATTTTTCAGCAACTTGGTTGGTGCCTGCGTATTTAATTAATCAGTTGCCTCTGAATTATCCCGAGAATTTAATCTTGAATCGGGCCCTACTCTTCCCACAGTTCTTGTTAATGATTCATCTTAACCTAACTTAACTGAATGTACTCGTCAGGATAATATTCTTTCTAATTCTGCTTTTATTTTTTTTTTTTTTTGCAGTCAGAACGGACTTCCTAGACCGTGGAGTAAATATAAACGCTAGTAGCATAATAAGCTTTATTATGTTCCTGAAAAACAAACTTTGTTCTAGCGGTGACATATGTGTAAACGAAGCTGAATCTTGAGTGGGTCTGTTCAGCATTATCGCAACAAACCAGAAAAAAGGGCATATAATTTACGTCTGTTTACTTCCTTTCTTCATGCCTTTTTTTTTTTTTGTAACCGCGGACAGACGTCCTCGACTATTTGTTATTACGATAGCATTGTGTGCGCAGCTTCGTGTGTTGATTCGAGTGCATACCCGCACTGGCATGCAGGTAATGCACGGCTGTAATTAGGAGCGACTTGACCGTAAACAATGAAACTCAAACCGTAAACTCGTTCTTTTTTGTGCGTGTTGATGCTGGAGAGCTTGTAAACCACCCAATTTCGATAATGTGATTTATTAATTGATGCACTATTGGGGAAGTTGTTTAGTGCGGAGTTAATTACAAAAAATCATTCAAAATCAAATAATTGCCCGGAGCGAACCACCGCTTGCAGCCAGAGTTGTAAATGTAAAATACCTTCTATTGGAATTTTCTAGGCAACTGACTGGTTTTACAATGAGTAATGTTTCCGTTTTATTATCAGTAATCAATTTGTTCTTTACAAAAATTTCTACAGGGGAGCAGCGTCCGCAACAATGTTATTTCGTCCTATTGTGCGGCCACACGACAGTAACCTATGGATGCCTGACGTGTTCATGTCTCCATGGCCTTCAGCGTGGCTGCAGCGCCATCTATGGGTACTTCTTGCTTTAAGTGATGCCTACCAAATTCTTTGCAACAGAAAAAAAAAATCTATTGCTTTATTTCTTGATATTATGGGATCTTTGTGGTGTTGCTATGGTTTTACACCAGAAGCCGCAGGTGAAGTTGCCAACAAAACAGATGGTTTTTAATCTCTTCAGAGGCCTCACCTGAAGCGCCTTTTCACACAGCCAAAGATGAAACGTGGCACTCCATACAAGGCATAGAAACGCCATGGCATCGAAGTAATGCGCGACAATAAGTGGGTGGGCTGGGTGTTCTTACGGTGTATAACCGTCCTAAACTCTAGCGCGTACATTGAGAGAGTGTTCAGTGTAGCGGCTGATGTCTTCCAGACGAAACGTTGCAAAATAATTTACGAGCACTTTAAAAAAACTCAGTCAGTTCAGTTCAGGCGTTCAGTCGTGTCCGACTCTTCGTGACCCTATGGACCATGTCACGCCACGCTTTTCGGTCTCTCACTATCTTCTTAATATCACATAGCTTCATCTGCAATGCCTCGAGAATGCCATCTAACCATCGCGTTCGCTGCCTACCCCTTCTCCGGCGACCCTCAACCTTTCCCAACATCAAATCTTTCTCCAGCGACTCCTCTCTTCTCATCAGATGACCAAAGTAGCTGAGCTTTAACTTTAGAATTTGACCCTCCAATGAGCAGTCAGGGTTTATGGTCGACAATATCGACTGATTTGATCTTCTGGCAGTCCAAGGAACTCTTAAGAGTCTTCGCCAGCACCACAATTCAAACGCGTCAATTCTTCGGCGGTCAGCCTTTTTCACAGTCCAACTCTCGCATCCATACATCACAACTGGAAAGACCATAGCACGGGTTATACGGATCTTGGTTGGCAGACTAATGTCTCTGCTCTTTACCAGGCGGTCAAGGCTAACCATTGCTCTCTTTCCCAGAAGCAGGCGTCTCCTAATTTCATGGCTGCAGTCTCCTTCCGAGGTAATCTTGGTGCCCAAGAACAGAAAATCTGTCACAGCTTCCACTTCTTGTCCATTGATGCTCCAGGACTTGATAGGGCAAGACGCCATGATCTTCGTCTTTTTAATGTTCAGTTTAAGCCCAAACTTCTCACTCTCTTCTTGTACGCGCATCAGAAGTCTCTTGAGTTCCACTTCACTTTCTGCCATTAAAGTGGTATCATCCGCATATCTAAGGTTGTTGATACGTTTTCCAGCAATCTTCACTCCAGCTGAAGACTCGTCCAGACCGGCCTTTCTCATGATGCACTCTGCATATAGGTTAAATAGGCAGGGCGACAGTATGCAGCCTTGCCTCACCCCTTTCTCAATCGGAAACCAATCAGTAAGACCATGCCCAGTTCTGACTGTCGCCTCTTGCCCTTCATAAAGGTTCCTGAGGAGACAGATGAGGTGAATTGGAACTCCCATCTCTTGGAGAGCTTGCCACAATCTGCTGTGATCTACGCAGTCAAACGCTTTCGCATAATCAATAAAGCAGAAGGAAATGGGTTTCTGGAACTCTCTTGCTTTTTCCATGATCCAGCGAAGGTTGGCAAACTACTCCTGTTCAAAGTTAACTACTTGAAAAAAAAAATTTGAACAAGCCGTACTAGTTTACTGCTGTTTGCGCGAGTTTTTATTACGGTAAATAGGTAGGAAAAAAAATAACGCACAAACATTTATTACTGTTCTGTAATTATTAACTTACTTTTCTTGGGCTATAGTTAACGGCTGCAATCTGTTCCATTTCAGATGAAGTAGTTGGCTCCGCCACAATAGGGCAGAGGTTATGGCGATAAACTACTGCGTCTGAGGATACGGCACCTAATACCGGATGCGTTCGCCTCTTTTCGATTAGGCGAAAAGCAAGGCGCGACTGTGCTGTGCGATGTCAGCGCCCGTTAAATAGCCCCAGGTGTCTACAATTTCTGGAGCCCTCCTCTACGACGTCTCGCATAGCCTGAGTCGCATTGAGACATTAAACCCCATAAACTAAACAATTTTGTTTGGTTTATGGGTTCAGACTATTTTTATTGTTGTCGGTAACATTTTTCTGTGGCGTGCACTAGACTACCGACAGCTAATGGGTCTTTACATATCGCCACTAATGAAGCCGTAGGCTTATCATAAGCCATTTACTACTCGCCAAAAATTGTCTTACTTACGCGTCTACTAACCTCCTATAATAACACATGGCTTCAGGAAGGTTTAGTATATGATTGCTACAGTTTTCTGTGGCAGTAACCACGGTAGACCAACAACTCATAAAATGCTTATGTGCTTACAATTACAAACTATTTTAGTGATGTTCCAAAAAGTGTTTTTAGAGGCGGTTACTGAAATCGAGGAACATGATACCCTTTTTTGATTGCTTTACCAATGGTACATAAATCCTGCAAAAGACTTCGCGCTATTTTATTGCAAAAGCAATACTACGACAGCCAAAGAGAGACCTCGGGTGGCCGCACATACGCCATGAAGAGGCGTAGCGATGGTCTCCTCATAAAACAATCAGCCTGTTGTGACTTTTGAATTCACGTTACCCCTATGCCACTGGCAGGAGGTGCTTGCTCAGGTAGCTCCTTTCATATGGGAGGGTGATATCAGAATCAGCCTTCCTAACCCGTTTGCATTCTCGTTACCCCTACGACACGCAGGCACGTCCATACGGCTTGGTTGAAGCTTGAAATTATATTTTGGCTGGTAGCTTACGCTCTCGCGCTTAAGTGCCCCCAATAATGTAGCACCTTACACTGATAGGGCGTGATAGGAGAGTAATGCAGCAGGCAAAAAAAGCTTTCGCCATTTCTTTCGAAAGTTAAC
This sequence comes from Amblyomma maculatum, assembly GCF_055883805.1. Taxonomy (NCBI): domain Eukaryota; kingdom Metazoa; phylum Arthropoda; class Arachnida; order Ixodida; family Ixodidae; genus Amblyomma; species Amblyomma maculatum. Next base: position 22,023,866 of record NC_139345.1, on the reverse strand, counting down.
TAAGATTAACCAGAGCTAAACAACACCTAATTTTTTTTAGGGGTTAAAATCTTTAGTACGCCAAATGAACTCATGTTATGAGAGACATCATAGTGAAGGGCTCCGGATTATTTCGAGCACCTGGTATTCTGGTATTCTTTAACATGCAGTACGCTGACATTGCACATATATGCGCGCTTTGTGTTTCACCTCTATATGGGCGTCCTAACCACTATGCCACCGCAGTGGGACACACACTGTGCTCTCTTAAATAATCCTAGCAAAATGCAAAATGTAAAACCAAAAAGTTCTTTAGCACGCGCTCATGACTACATTATCGCATTATCGCTAAGAGAAGGAATTGTAAGCTATTAGCTAGTGCACCTTCATCTAGCACATAAACATCGAAGCACGAGGGCTTAATGCGCTGTTCTCGGAAAGATGCTGGAAAATTCAGGGAAAGGCACTTTCATTTTAGAAGCCCTAAACGCAGAATGTGGAACTTCTAGCGGGACCATTTTTTTTTGGGAAAAGCGGCCGCGTTATCCGCATCGACGTTCTCCGAACCTGTACCGCTCTGCTCACTCAGTGGCAGTTATCGCAAAATCTAACGCATGACGCATAACGCATTGCGTCTTAGTTCCAGCCATCTATACGCAAAGACCACAGATTGTGAGGAAAAAAAATTTTTCTTTGCTTTACCCTGATTGATAAATCGTTTTATGAAGGCAAGTGTAGCTTTATTCTCGGCAAATTGTGCTTACCGAAAGGCGCCTTATCGGCACGTACAATTTCCATGAGCGGCGCTGCGTGGGAGTGCACACGTGCAATAACCACATAAATAGAGTGCCCGTGAGGGCACAACTTTCTGCCAGACGTCTCACGGATGTGACAAACTTACACGAGCTCCGCAGGATGTGCAAACGGCCAGCGTATCGCAACGGTGGATGCAGACGTAACGTTACACCAAAGAGCGATCATCATTACCCGACGCAGTAGCTTAATGGTTAGGGCCCTCTACTACTGAGCCGAACGATTAGGGCTCCATTCTAGCCGCGGCTGAGGTCTGTGTATTGTGTGATGTCAGCGCTGCTTTAGAGAAAACCAGGTCAAGATTGTAGGTACCCCTGCATCCCGACAGCCTGAGTGTTTTTGGTTTGATACAGCGTTTAAACCAGACAAAAACAAAAATCAAATTCTGTAACATTAATGTTTTGTACGCTCTAAGCGCTCAGAAGACAGATGTCGGCATATATATGTTTCTCATTAGGAAATGTGCGCCAAGACACCTTTTACAGCGTGTGGAGGCAACAGTTCCGGCCACTCATGAACGCGAGATACTGTAGAATTACATAGCATGCTGCGTTTTAAGAGATCTGTACGACGCAAGAAAATAGGGTGGCCGTTTAGTGTGCATCTTTAGCCATTCGCGAGAGGTTCACAGAATAATGCACATCATACAAAAAAATTAGTATACAGCAAATTAACTTCCGTCATAAACGTGCGCCCAGTAAACATGGGAGGTGTTACAATGCACACACAGCTGTTACCGCAACACGCTAAAACATTTCAAGCAGTTCGACGTTGCTGAAAATTAATATCCAGTGCTAGCTCAAGAAACGCCGGTGCTCCATCTGTCGGACGTGTGCAAATTGATCGTTGGCGACGCCTGATAGCACAATATCGCGGTAATCTTTTTGTTTCTTTTTCAATTCTACTTTTTCAATTATGGGGGCATCCTCTGATTACGTCGTATGCATGAGGTCACGTGATAAGCACACCATCTCAATACTGTGGTTAACAACAGTTGTAACAGTAAAGTCAAGATTCAATGGCGTCATATCCCAAACTCTCATAATGTGCGAAGTGAAGATAGCGCTTTAAAAAGCAGGCAGGCAAACGACGGCACAAATAAGTAACTATGCACTGCAACAGGCCGCCGACCGGAAGACACTAAAGCGCACATCCCATAGTGTTTCGTGCGATCTACTGCTGGTGCGTCTGTCTGACAGACAGTGACGTTCATTCATGATCTGTGGGGTTTCACCTTCTGAGGGGAACAAGAAAGGTGATTCTATATCAAAGACTGATTTCCGGCGTTGAGTGGTCTCCCTTCGCAGACAAGGCACGTCGTTTCTTCGTTCGACAGTTTCTTCGTTATCGGCGTTCAAACGAATACTTTATTCAATGTGTAGCAGCCTGTCTCAGGCTCCAGTCATAGCTCGCATCGAGATAAGTCACGAAAGAAGGGCCAATCGAGTAACTGTGATTCACTACGAGGTCGGATGTTGCCTTGGCCTCCTAAAAATGTGCAAAGAGAATATGTTTCTCTCACGCAGAGATATTGCGAATTAAACAAAGCAAATAAGACTCAGTCTAGAGAAGAAAGTACGCACCATGGAGCGCCAGTTATCCCCTAAACGCTTATATGAGATAGTGCGTCTAAAAACAAGAATTACTCATTGGACATTTCGATGCCTTTGTTAGCCAATTTTAGCAACGAGTCCGCGTTTGTGATAGGTGATCTCTTTCTTGTCATTTGCCTTCTTTGCTATTGTCTGTCTAGAAGCTGCGAAACTAAGTCACCAGTTATTAACCTACACCAAGAGCTACGAGCGCGCCACCGGTAATAGCTTCAATTAACGTGGCCCTTGTTGTGTGATCTATTTTCATGGACTGTGCAGAAGCAGCGAACTGGATTCACCATGGCGAAGAATTCTTATTTCCTACACAATAAAAATAAACACAAAACAATATGAAACGAAAACGTCATGAATTGACCATGCGAGTGACTATGACACTCCCTGATAGTTTGGTAGGCGAAGAAAATTTTTTTCGAAAGTGTTATTCAAGACATGGCGGTCGCTCCACCTGCTAAAGACAGCTAGGGTAACCATTAGACAGCAGGGGAACGGCAACGCTAATGACACACTCGGCACTGTTATTCCAACTTCGTCATCCCTACCATCGTGTATATAACCCCTAATAGCAATTCCTCTTGAAACACTGACCCAATCTGCCCACTGTTAGCTGTCCTGCTTAGTTCAGGGAACCGAAACAATTTTCCTAAGGGGTGATATCTTAAGATTAGAGCCTCTGTGCAGGCAAATTCATTTCTCCGGCCAACAAGTTTGATCGAGTTCGAATATCTCCAATATTAGAGGGCTTTCGAGTTCTGTTGCTCGAACAAGGCGCTCCACCCTATGCAGCCGGGAGCCATATATCAATACACCTCATTGGTTGCTCAGCAACATGACATCAGCCCACTTACAGCGTGAATGCATTTCGACTGGCTGTAGAACCGCCTCCGCAGACCACGATTTCAAAGGCTTAAGGCGTGCGTACCTACACACATCGATTTCGCGACCCAAAAGCACTACCTGAATGCTCAGGGTGAGAATATCCACAAGGCGATCAACAAAGACACCACTTCCGGCTGACTCAGCAAACTATGGGAAACAGCTGACTAGTATCGTTGTGGCGGGAGGAACCTTACTTTCGCGAACTGAAGCTGATATATGCAATGTATCTATGAACAGTTTCAGTTGCTTTGACTGTGTACTCAGTAAAAGGAAATGTGCTTACGCTATCAGAGTGTCAAGAGACGAGGTGAGGAAATTTTCTCAATAGTTTGAGTAATTAAAATAGTAACGGTCGTAGCTTTCGTGAGAAATTAGTATACACTAATTGCGGGTAAAAGGAAACTTTTGGGCGTACCTTGAAGCGGTTGATGAAGATTATGGTGCGCATACAGTGTTTTACAATACATGTAAATTGGCCTATGCTGTTATCTCGAGCGTTACGCGACTTTTTATTTATTTATTTATTCATATACCCTCAGGGCCCGAAGGCATTAAAGAGGGGAGTGGGAAAGATACATTGGTACAGGGTACAGTGCAGCATAAAACAACACAGGAGAAACAATAACACGGCGAAATGTGATAAAAAAAAAAAGAGGATTGGCGCAAAAAAAAAAAAGCGGAAAAGCAGTTGAGACAAAAAAAAAACATTTCCAACAGTCAACAATGTCACCGAAAACGAATAAAAACAATTGACTACCATCTATAAATTTAGATTACATACGGCAGTCTTAAAAGAATTTGTGTCCGTAATATCAGCAATGTGCCTAGGAAGGTGGTTCCAACTGACAGAAGTCAGTTGGAACCTAACAACTGGCGTGAGTACCGTGTCTTGAAAGCCCGCGCTGAGGGTCATTCTGAGAGGTAAGGCTGACGGGCTTCCTCTGACAAGAGCCGCAAAGTGCAAACAAAAAGAATATTGCCTCAAAATCGTTAGCGTGATGTCCGCCGAGGAGTGGCACAGTTCTAGGCTTAGCTATCCCCTGCTCATCTCTTTGATTTTATATTACACAACAATTATTAACGTGATATTGTTCAAAGCCCCGTTCCTCAGAAAATCCTGGGCACTGTCCCCATTGTGAGCGAAACGTCACGGGCATGCTGACTCTGGCAGGATATAGTTGACCAGTGACATGGCCTTGCACAGACTGTTCTTTGGAATTTGTGACGTCCGAAGAGTCCATAAAATGACCAATTTCGTGGCGCTGCCTCCTCGAGCTTCACCTTTTGGAACGGAGAGTTAAATCCGATTGCAGCCCTCCAGGGCTCTTACGTTCCATGGTAGACATGCCACTTCTTAACAAGCGCTGAGGTGCCGGCTAGTTGGTAATACATTTTGGAACAACAGCGCGAAGGACGAGGACGAAGATAAGAAGGACACAAACACAGCGCTGACTGACAACTGATTTTATTTCCAGAAGTTTGTTGACTGTACTGAGGAACTAGTTTACGAGATTCCCCTGTCATGTGGGAAAGTTTATGTAGGGCAAACGGGGCGATGCCTTAATGAAAGATTAAGAGAACATAAAAAGGATGTGGAAACTTCCAATGACCGTAACCTGCCTCTTCACTACCTCACATGCACTAAGCTACGTAAAACAGAATGTAAACCCCTTTTCGATAAATGCAAATCTTACCAAAAAATAAAGACCGCACCACAAGAGAAATTGTTGAAGCCGAAAGAATTTTGGAGCTTGGGGACCGATGCATTAGCACTCCTTCCCTCGCGTTATCTGACAAAGAGCTTGCGTTCTTGGCAATGCGTAAAGAGAGATAATTGGCTTTGGTTTCGGCATGCGCATTGCATCTGTTTTATCTGTTTTTCTGTCGCGCTTCAAGCCATGTATATATGCTTGCCAACTTCTGGAAATAAAATCAGTTGTCAGTCAGCGCTGTGTTTATGTCCTTCTGATCTTCGTCCTCGTCCTTCGCGCTGTTATTGCAAGATGCCACTTCTTGGCCACATAGACACGCTCATAGAGCTTGGTTAAGATGTGGATTTATATCGACGTCGGATGGTATTTCACAATATCTAGTACCTACGCTCTGCAAGCTAAATAGTATGTATCGACCGTATTAGAGGACAGATAAAATATCAGTGATAGATACGATTAGCAAAGTGCATGTACATGAACGAGGAACAGCAAGGGAAGCCGGCAAAGAATGCCTATAACGCCCGTCATGCCTTTATAGGCGTAGTTAAAATGTCATCTCAATTTGTTTGATTCTTCATAACCCGCTCCGCTAGCTTGTGCTAAATGGCATCGGATACTGCTCAACGGGCTGACGAAGAGACATATTCTTACGGACCAGAAAGGAGGAAGAAGCGGGCAGAGGTGCAGGCAGGAGCGCTCGCGCTAGGCCCGCTAACATTTTATTAAACGTCATCTCACGGTCATCGAACACCATCTCACAGTTCTCTTTCTCCTGTGTTCGCCGGATTGCCGCCCCGTAACATTTGGTTGGAGGTGCGGCGCATGTCATTATCACTCCTCATCTTGGCCCGGAGCTTCGGCACCCTGCGACTTCTTGCGCCGTCGACTGAAGATTAGGAGGCATCGCATGACTGGTCCCCTGCCTGCAGGACTGAGCAAGACCTTACCGTTCCTCCGCCCGTCCCCCTGCCCCGACCACAATACACGATGAAGGAGAGACTGACCTGAGACGCCACACATGACCACAAGACACAACGAGATAAACAAACAACCATATGTGACCCCACTGACCAGAATTGCCTACCAAAGACCCCAAGACCCAAAATGCCGCTACACTTGAAGACATCCTCTCCTGCCCATGCCATGCGGTGGGTGCCTTTGCTTCCGCCGTCGGGTGTTGGCAACATGTAGCGCGAAAGTGCCCTGGTCCAAGGTTCATCGCTGATCATCGTGTCGGCATGCCATTCTCTTCTTCTTCTTCTTCGTCTTCAAGCATCCAGGCGCGCCCATCATCAAGCCATGGGCTCATGAACATCGGCAAACTTTCTCGTCCACGATCAGGACGATCGCTCGGTGACCCCGGCCGGGTAATGTTACGGACGAGGAAGGAAAAAGAAGCGGGCAGTGGCACGGGCAGAAGCGCTCGCGCTAGGCCCGCTAGCATTTCATTAAACGTCATCTCACGGTCATCGAACATCATCTCTCAGTTCTCTTTCTTCTGTGTTCACCGGCTTGCCACCCCGTGACAATATTATATACGCATTTGCTTTCCTCCGAGGAAGCTTTTGAAATAACAGCACTACTCGCACTGCACTTGGCTCAGCATCTGTTAACAAGAGAACAATTACGTTCTCTTTCTCCCGGCGGTAATGTGTGGACATCGTCCGCAATGTTCGAGCTCGATTCAAACACACCATAGGTAGTGACTCGTCACTCTTCTTTTTAATTACTTGAAACTGTCCCTTGCTTGCCAGTTTCATAACTATTATATTGCTTGCCCAATGGGGCAAACATGGCGCAATCGATAGATTGACCTGTAAAGCGTCAACTAAAACCACTATATATCCAAGGTATAAGAACAGAAGGTGGTCATATTCTTCAAAGTCGGTGAGGAAAGCGTGACATTCAGATCCCTTTTGAAACATTCATTTAAAAAGTACAGAAGATCGCAAACTATTAAACGGCATAAATGGGATTTGTCGTGAACTGAGGTAATTGCAGTCGATTTGAGCAACTGAGATCATCTTCGACATCTGAGCGTTTTTTATCGCTAACGTCATTACCGAAAGTTGTAACTTTTAAAAGCTAGTCTATTTTCTATTCTAGCACTACGACTGACTTTATTCATTATCACTTCATTTAAGTTACCTCCACATGGATCCATTAACGAAAGTGCTACAGCGGCACTCGGTTGAATATACGAAACAGAAAAAAATCCGGTTCAGGCTTGGATCAGCAGAACACCCAGGCAGGCCAGTACAATCCGCTGCAAAACGCATTCAAGGCGCCCCATTAGCTCGAACGTTAGGAGGGCTCATGCACCGTCATTTCGATCGTCATTGTAAATCGCTCGACGTGTAATGAGCCCTTTTTCAATTCCCCTCCTTTCTGCCTCTCCCTGAACCATAATCTCATCCTAATTAGTGGCGAGGCGCTGGGTTGCGCTTGAGTAATTACGCCCACCGCAGCCCCTCCCAGCCGACACCGCTTCCAAGGAATTACAATTATTCTCGTTCAATCACGCGCGAATTTGTCATTAGGAAGACAGCGCTACCTGCCCACTTGATGTATTAATTAAGTGAATGCCGATGAATGACAAGCGCCGAGAGATTCGCTGCTGCCTCCGCTTAATGCGCCATTCGCATCTCAACCCCCCCTCTCTCCCCCCCCGTCTCCCTCCTCTCCGAATTCCTGCCCAAACATACACTTATTCACAACTCGTTTACCCTGGTGCAACATAGTCGCAGCTGCCAACAAAGGGACGTGGCGTAGCCCCCATCGATTCCCTTTGAGCTCCTATAGCAGCTGTGGTCCACCCTAGTTAAATTGCGCAAGAAACGGCTGCATGACTACGCTTGTGGTTGTAGCTCGTGGTTAAACGTTTGATTTAGCTCTATGGCATAGACAAGACAAACCGTTCAGGTAACGACTAGGCTTTTATTATTTACGCCAGTGATGACGCTGCGGTGATCAGTGAAGGAGTTGGACTTTGTTTCCACTCTGCTGATGACGTGAATTGTATCTGCCGCGGCTCTGTGTGAAACCAAGTCTAAACTGCCTGCACACTTTGTGATGATTTGAGGTTGGTGCTGGCTCAACTCGAGCAGAAATCGCTCCTCTGCAGCTTGAACGAAGGCGGAGTTCTTGTCTTTATTAAAATCTCCCGTCATGACAAACAACTCTTTTTCAGTTCGGCTAGACGCTCCGGTAGCCAGAACGTCCAACGCTGTTTCAACGCCGGCCTGGGGAGATATTTACACCCCGGGTACTACGACCCCCGTCTCGCACAGTTTTACACAGCGGCGTTGACCGTGACGCCATCTGTTGAAGCACGTTCCTTTAAACCAGCGTTCCATTGAACGCGTTTTAGTTTGCAGTGGTAAAGGCGTTTATTGCCTCTAAATATAGGAGACACTTAAACTCCGCCTTTAAGGGAATGAGGCTGTAGCGTAGGCTACCAGCCCAAATATAAGGCTCCACTTTAACCAAGGCGTATGAACGTGCCTTAGTGCCCTATAATGGTAACGTGAATACCAGGGTCCTGGCAGGCTGATTCTGGCATAACCGTCCCATGTTAGACGAGAGACCCAAGTTTTCAGCTCCTGCCACGGTTTCGTTGCGCCTGACATTTGTGGTTACGGCATACGAGCATGACAACGAGCCGAGCTGGCTGGCGTAGGGTTGCTGTCGTAACAAAAAAAAAATAAATAAATGAAAACTGCGCTTTTGCGTAGATTAAAAAAAAGCTGAACATCATAACAAAAAAGGACATTTAAACACAGCATGGAAAGATGAATCATTTGACAGGTTCCACCAAGCTAAGTATTTCTCATTGATTGACTGACCTAAACTCTGGGCAATGGCATATTCATGTTAACGAACAGGACAGTGAGAAAACTGCTATCGTCATGTCCGATGCCCTATATGAATTTAAGGCGCTACCTTTAAATCTCTATTCAGCCCCGGGGACATCGCAAAGGATGATGGACACTTTTCTCGCGGGTCTCAATGATAAAGCTGTTTAATGTGCCTGAAATGATTTCTTGTTTCCTGAAACTTTTGCGCCAACACCTCCAACGCCTGCGAGCAGTATTAAATGTTGTGCGCTCGGCCATTTAACACGCCAGATTGAAAAGTGTTATTTTTGGCTAACGAAAATTCAAGTTTCTCGGTCACGTTTTGAGCGTCGAATGGGTTCGACTCGATCCCAACTAAACTGCTCTAGTTATCAACTTTCATTTTCCTGTTAAAAAACAAAAAGAAAAAAAAAGCTCGCAAAAACTTTCTCTTTCAGTGTGCCTACTAACGACGTTTTACCGCCGACTTCTCTAATCCTGCCTAAGCTCTGGGTCGTTTAACGCGTACCGACATCTCATTTGTCTAGACTGAGGAGCAGCAGGAGGTTTTCGTAGAACTGCGCAAACAGCTGCAAAGTACTCACTTTGATAGGGACGCTGCCACTGAGATCACGGCGACGCGAGCAACATCGGTCTTGGAGCTGTCCTCGTTTAATACCAAGGCGGTGGCGGCGAAGAACGAGTGACCGCGTATTCAAGTCGTACTCTATCGCGTGCCGAAATCAGCTACTCGACATTGGAAAAGGAATGCCTCGTGACAGTCTGGGATAGTGGTAAAAGACCATTATTTGTTGTTGCAAGTGGCTGGCCAATATCTGGTACCTGACGGGCAGACTAGCCCGGGAGGAGCCTCCGCTTACAATAATGGGCCTGCATGATTGCATAAAAATCTAGCACTAAGCATGAAGATGCCGACGCACTGTCGTGCGCACCTGCAGTGTTATCTGTCGAAACCCCGGATGACGACAGTCGTTTCCCTCGCTGCATTCAGCGACGCCGATTTGATGGCAAGGGACTGAGCAGACGGGGACCTATGATCTATCACTGAGCATCTACAGGGCTGCGCTTCCAACATACCCCGACAGGTCTCCCAGAACATTTTTTTTCTTTTGTATGGAGAATGGAATATTCTACAAGAAAAACTAGAGCATCGTGACTAAGCCTACCCCTTCGTCGTGCCATTTGACCTTAGAGACGACATGCTTTTTGTCAGGCACAATAAGCCTGACTACCAAGTGTAGATGCGAACCCCTGTCCGTCACCGAAATTGTTAGAGAAACTACAAATCCGCTACAGCGGACCGTGGAATGGGGTGCGCCTTCTTTCAGTGATTTAATAAGTTCTTCCGGACGGTACGGCACATACTTCTCGCCGCAATCTCAACCTAATATAGTGCACGGGCTTCGAACGAAGCCTTATTGGAAGCAGTGACGGCCGGTGCATTAATTTTTTTTCCCCTTCACGTAGAAGCGTTGTGCTGTCATTTTTTTCTTTAATTTTTTCCGCTCTCTTATGCGCCCCACACAGCTTTTTTCAGAGAGCATGGCGGCTGAAGAGACCGCCATAGCGGTAGCACTCGCTTTTATACCCCAAATGGACGCACATGACAAACACTACATTGACATCGCATACATAATAATCACATTCATAAGCTATGTGTCGAGCCTTTGCGACGAATGCGTTATCTGTGCATAATGTGGGCGTGCTATTATCTATATATTCCGAAATATTCCCTGCAGTTACAATTGTTTGCACACCTGAACGCACCTCCCTTCCCGGCAACGAGCGTGCGCATGCGCTCGTCCGAGCAGCAACCTTTCGAGCGTTCTCGAAAGGTTGCTGCGTTTCAAGTCTTACATGCTACCTCTAGGTAAGGCAAGAAATTCGTACGACTTGGTTAAGTGCGACATTACCTATGCCAAGATGTCTTTCACATGACACTTAAGCTACTACTGGCTGCTAAAACGTATTTATGAGAAATCACCAGCCCAAATTAAGTAATAAGATATTTAAAGAATGTAGAAGCTGATAGCATGATCAGGGCTATGAAGCTAGCGTAGACACTCCCCCCCTCCCCCCGTCTCCCCCCCTTGCCCTTTTTTTCTTCTTGTCCGTGCTGTTGGCCAGGTTGAAACGAAGCAATTGCATATTGTGCGGGGCAGAAAAAGAGGAGGTAGCCGCAAAAAACAAGGCAAAAGGAATGGAACATGGCCTATGTTTGTACCTCGTGTTTATGCTACCAAACGTAAAATGTGTTAAGAAAAGAAGCAAGATGCTTCAAGGAACGTAGCAGCAGGAACTAGAGAAAAAGTGTCTCTGTCACGCGAGTGACAGAGACTTAAACATCTGCATAAAGTATCGTAAGGAATTGAACTGATGTGAGCGGCCTCTGAGCGCCGCTTGAAATTGTGTTCCTCCTTTTTTGCATCCAATACTTTTCTTTCATTCATTTCTTCCTTATACCTCTGCATATGCGGCTCTTCCCGTTCTCCAGGAACGCGCTCGGAATCCAAATGGCTCTGCATCCAAGCATTCAACTGCGCTATGCAGAACGGTACACAGCAGCACGGAAGGTGAGGAGAAAAGGTTTGCGCAGTGAAACTAGTTTAGGCTCGCATCGCAGCATACTCCAGGCGGAGCGTTCGAGTGACGCAGGGGCTTTCGTTTTTATTAGGCTCACCGATGGGCTCGCGTTGGGCGCTTTCGCCTTTTACAACCCGGAAGGCAGAGTAATAACTTCACAAGGGAGCTACGGTCGTAAACGCCTTACACCTCCTGTGCCGTAGGCTGCTCCCATGCCGCACCCTCCGATGCTGCGCTTCCTCGCGGCGACTGCCGGCGGCAGGCCGTGTCCACCACGTCATCGCCGTGATGCCCCCCCCCCCCCCCCCTTGTACTGTTGATTTCGTTGTTTATCAAATACTATATAGGACATGCCCACACAGGGCGATCGCCCGCAAATTTGGCAGCAGAGAGAGTTTTCGATGTACATTTACATGCCAAAAAGAAAAAGAAAATGGTTGCAGGAGTTAAAGAAAAGAAACGAAAATGTGAAGTAAATGAGATAAAAGAGGAAACGTCATAACGCGCACGGAAGATTGCCAATGCGATTTGTAGTACAAGTAATGTTAGAAAACTTAAGCAAGGCAAACGATTTGATTCAAGTAAGAAATTCTGGATGGTGGCTAAACAGGCGGTGTGATCGTGGCCAAGGATGGGCGCCAAATGATAATAAGATCGGGCTAGGTAAACTGAGGCCAAGATTTTGCATGACTTTTTGAACAAACGTCCTCTCATCGTTGTGTAGACAAAGAGAAAGGTGTGAAGTCATGTATACCGACAAGCATAAAAAAATTATTAGGCATCGCACAGAGAGCACAAATGAGACGCTGGACGATAGATGTGACATTGTTAGGTACTTAAATAAATAAATACATTTTGTTTGTCACCATAGTAACAAGTACAAGGCGAGAGTGGGGCGGGATGACAATGATATGCAGTGCGAAAATGCTTTAATGATATATTGTCATACAATGCTGCGCCTTATTATCTAATCTACATAACTTAGCCTGATGCGCAGAAAAAAAAAAAGGGGGGTGCATTTAAGTGTGCTTCTGTGCCGAAATATGGAAGCATCGTAACTTCCGTGCCCAGTTCCTTTACGAGTTCTGCGTTACGTTGATTAGTACTGTTGCTTTTCGTCAAATTACCTAGTTATTCGTGCGGACAAGCTCCGTGGACAGCTCCCATCCACGGGGTAGTTCACTCATTAGCTAACTAACCAATCCTCTGAACAGTTGACTTACTTATATAATATATCTAATATTTACATATGTCCTTCATCAATTGGTAATTGACAGTTCGTGCAGACACTTGTGCCGCCCTGGTCTGTACACAGGCTCTTTCTACGCTCCCCCTCCCCCCTCCCCCTCTCCCTCATGAGCTAAGAAACGCAAGAAAGTCCCTGGCATTCTACTGTGCCATTCCTGCTACCTCGCCCTTGGCGAAGTTGTACACTTCGGTTCGCCTTATCTGCAGTGACCAGCACAAACAATTCCAAACTGACAGAATATAGTCCGCTGTTGAAGCTTTTCTGGTTACCGAATAAAAACCATCAGATGAACTTGAATGCCTCTGGCGTGTTTAATATAGGAAAGTATTACACTGATTCTGTTTACTGTTAAGTCAACCAATACGCACGTTGCGCACTACTGCTCATAATTAGAAACTTCATGATATTTTGTTTTATTTATCATACTATAGGAATTGTGCTTCAGAACTGAGTGACATCAATTAAGTAAAGATATTGTTGACTCTTTTTGACTTTTACCATGAATCTTTTCTAAGACAATTGAAAATTCAGGTGTGACCCAAGCATTTTCGTACTTCCACAGGCTTGCTTCTGATCGATCTCTGTGGCAGAGTGCCTTGTGCATCCATCACGATCAGACAAACCGGAACAAAATACGGGAACAAAAGCGGACAGCAAGAAAAGCATTACAAGAATTCAACAAAATAAAAATGCAGTGATACAACGACCACAAGGAGTAAGTTTGCTTAGGACAGGTGCAGAACAAGTTACCAGCCTAACACAATCAATCACTTCTTGATCTGCGTAAGCTCAGCTGACAATTCCAGCTATCAAAAAAATAAATGATGGAGGGAAGAAATCAAGCACTAAGAATGCCGACGAAAATAAAGCGTAACTTTGAGAACGTGGCCCATATATGACATCGAAGTTGTGGTGATATGAAAAAATACACCATGCATGCTCGAACGCTTGAGCAGTAAACGATATCTCTGAAATTATCAGAATACTTGCATTCACTTTATAAAATTTCTTAACCTGTGCCGACATTGTGACAAAAAACCATTCTCAATGAGGAGCGGTATAAATTTAGCACCCAATTTTTAAGTGACGGGATTTTGTCACTTTCTCTACTTTCTCATTTAATGACTACGGTAAATGACGACAGCTGCAATCAAAGCATTGTTTCTAAACCTCCCCTATGGCGCACAATCTCCCCTCATTACCCTTTTTAATCCTAAAATGGCGCGTACATGTAGCGCACGTCGCGCTGAGGCATCCGAGTTAATCACGCGTAATATTTCACCGGCCGCCGCCTTATCTGTGATGTGCACGTGAAGATGAGCTCAGGCCTGCCACCTTCCATTTCCCCCTAATTTTCCCTCCAGCAGCACCCATTTCCAATACGCGGGTTGCAATCTCGCGGGCCCTTTACCTTTGGCAAGCCGTCGGTCGAATCGAGTCGCACTTATGCTCTCCCGGGAAAAAAATACTTCGGAAGTTGTGTAAAAAAAAAAAAAGAAGAAGCGCCGCCTTTATTTGCGTTCACTCTTTTATGTTGTGCTTTTTTTTTTTTTGGTTCGTGTCAGCGTCGGGAGGGCAAGCGGACATTACGATGCCGGCATGATTAGCACAGCTGCGCGGCGGGCATCAAAACGACTCATTCTGGAGGTATAGCTCCGCTGGAACGTTAACAATAGGGGCGGCACCGATATATCGCAGGGCTCCCTGGGAAGTGCTGGAACCGAAATGCTCCCGAGAGGAAACACTTGAAGGTGTGCAACAGAAGTAAGTTAAATAAAAGCCTCTGTATCCTAAAATTCAATAGGAAAGGTAACTTCTACAGATGTGGTGTGCAGATATATAATAAGACTCATACAAGCAAGGGAAAGCTGCTTGAGAAATAATGAAACGAAAAGGTTAACCAGAAAGAAACTAAAGTTTGTAAGACAGCTGCTCAGAAAATTAGGACTCTTGGTATTATCCGACATTTCTTTGTTTCTTTTCGGTTTTTCTATTTTCACGCCGAAATCAAGCCTATGCCTTGATACGTTCATACCGAGAAGAACCAAGCCCTCGATGAATGGATAATTGATTCTCCGACAGCAAATCCTCCAAATTCGCCCGCTTGCCAAGTTGTTCAGGTGGCACTTTGAGCAGAACGCAATAAAATGGACGGTTAAAAAACTCCAAATAAAGTTGGGCTCAGTGTCAAAATGTCTCAATGGTGCAAAGCAGTGGGCCGTGGAGCTGGTCTGCTCTTTAACTTCTAGCTGTAAAGTATTTAATTTATGTTTTGTATTCCTTATGTGCCCTTCACGTGGAGCGAAACGTCAGGCCACGACGGCAGTGGAATGTGTACAATGCCTCATTACTTTAGTGCCTCACTGCCTCGCTGCTCAATAAGATAACGAATATTTTGCATATTGTAGACAAAATGTTAATTTTTTTTTTCCTTTCCAGGTGCAAGTGTATACTTAAAAGATTCGCTGAACATTTTTGTAAAGTTTTGTTTTTGGCCAATGAAATTTTTATTGCAACAAATATTTCGTTGCTCAAATTTGTATGCTAAAAAGTGCGTGCATTCTGCATGCATTCATGCGTTACAAGAAACAGTATAACATTCAATAGTTTTCACACACAAAACAAAATTTTCCGGAACCTACAAAAACTGTCACTTTCCTTACAGGAGTCAAATAGCTATAATGATACAGCTCATACTGCACCGCGATCTACAGAAATTTGAGCCTCGCGACACATGGAAACGAGGTTCACAATGAATGAAATATGAAACACTGTCCAGAAATACCAGGATTTATTCACTGAAAACTTAATTAACTGCAGATAATTCAAGGAGTTGTGGTGTATTCCGCCCAGTCTGGCAACGCAGAGGCGTGTTGCGACAGCGTGAGTCCCGAGGAACAAGTTCTTGTAACCGTTTGGGGTCCTCGCTCTGCAGAATGGCACACTGTGTGTTGGAGTAGGGAAGGTTTTCTGTATCGAAGTTGAACTGGCATTCCCACTCTGTGTGAATTGCTGCCGCAATTTCTCGATACAGTGTGTACTCTTATGTTTATAATGCTCAGGGTACTATATCGATAGCGTTTAAGCAGTATCATGAAAGTATCTGAGTACTCTAGATGGAGGACATGCTCTCCTGCTTTGTTTAGGGCTCCATTCAGTGTGGAGTATGTCTTTCATGCTTCTTTGTACGGTTGTAAGTTACATATGTGGCAAATGCTTACAATACATGCAATGTAATATATCTACTAGCTTCGTGTATGTAATACATAAAGGGATGTGGCTTAATTAGTAGGCAGGGTCTATTAGCCTAGCCACTCTTAATTGGGGAATCAGTTCATTTTTTATATTATCTTCCATATTCGGGGAATCTATCAATACATAGCAAAAGCTAGCGGGAACAATTAGTCAACATTCCTTGGCAGCGGCTTCTCTTAGCTGCGCTGATTCGATTAAAGAAAGACAGTGCGAAATGCACCAGTCTAACAATAAATAGACCTTGAAATATTTGCAGTGCCTGTAGTTAAGGCGTTGTCGCGCGAGCTGCTGATATCCACGCAACCCCAGTTTCTCGCTCATACGCTTCATTATATTTTAAAGTCGCCCTTGCTTCAAAATAGGGGAGCCTTATGCACGTAATGCTAAAGAAGAATCGGTATGCGCCGACAGCAGATGCTTAAGCTATGAGCAAGGTCTTTCTAAACGGAAGCTAAATAACAAGCAGAAAATGTGGTCTACATTTACCTACTGCGAAAGCGCTGCGACCGTAACTTGATCCTCCCCTCTCTATCTGAAATCTGATCTTAAAGGCTACAGCCAAACAAGGAGTTTCAGATTCAGTCTCTCGAAGCGGCAGCCATAGCCACGTCCTGACGTGGATCTTCGCGACGCAACACCGGCGTGACGTTTTCAACACAACGCCGACACACCCCGCCTTCGTTTAACTGGAAACTTAAACTATCGCTTTAATAACGCCAGCACCCCGAGGGAGGATCCGAGGTTATATATTGACTGTTATGTTGCAGTTCCGCGGGACAAAAAAAAAGACTGCTTTCAGAAAAACTGGAGTTGAAAAGAAAAATGCCCTGGTCTAGAATTTCTGGGCATGTTTGCACTGTAGCGTCACGTTCATACAACCAAAGATAGCGACTTCTCGGTCGCGTTATCTTACCGGATAGGCATCCACTATGTAATGTGACTTGGAGATGATGCCTGTATAATGAATCCAAAGAGAGCATTCGCCAATATCTGAGCCGTCGATGACAAGACGCATTCGTAGAAGCCTGTTAAAGTTGGTAAAAAATTATCCGGTTTGATTGGTGCACTGAATTTTGCTGGTTAAAATGTGATCGGTATTATGCCCTACAACGAATAAGCTTAAATTTATGCAGACCAGAACCGCAGCGTCACGCCATTAAATAGTGGTAAAGATAATATAGCCCTATTGCAACCCAGTTCACGCATCATCGCGATAATAGGCCATCTGATGCGTTTCCGATGAGCCAGTGTTCAACTTTTGTTTTTAGAGAGCAGCTCTATGAGCCCGTTCGGTGGTGGAGCCCGTTACCGTTGTCGTCGCTGTAACAGAGCAAAGAGTTTCACGAACCACAGGAGCCACGTGATCACGTGATAGCCACGAGGAAATGATAATTTCTCAGAAGAAGATACAGAAGGGCTACGAGCTCCACACTGCTCGCTTGTGGGTCTCTTCTTCCTCTGCTTCTGTGAAATTGTCTGGTTCGTGAGAGTGAAGAATGCTAATTGGTAACTTCACATACATACATACATGCATACATACATACATACATACATACATACATACATACATACATACATACATACATACATACATACATACATACATACATACATACATACATACATACATACATGCATGCATGCATACATACATACATACATACATACATACATACATACATACATACATACATACATACATACATACATACATACATACATACATACATACATACATACATACATACATACATACATACATACATACATACATACATACATACATACATACATACATACATACATACATACATACATACATACATACATACATACATACATACGTGATCACGTGATAGCCACGAGGAAATGATAATTTCTCAGAAGAAGATACAGAAGGGCCACGAGCTCTATGCTGCTCGCTTGTGGGTCTCTTCTTCCTCTGCTTCTGTGAAATTGTCTGGTTCGTGAGAGTGAAGAATGCTAATTGGTAACTTCACATACATACATACATACATACATACATACATACATACATACATACATACATACATACATACATACATACATACATACATACATACATACATACATACATACATACATACATACATACATACATACATACATACATACATACATACATACATACATACGTGATCACGTGATAGCCACGAGGAAATGATAATTTCTCAGAAGAAGATACAGAAGGGCCACGAGCTCTATGCTGCTCGCTTGTGGGTCTCTTCTTCCTTTGCTTCTCTGAAATTGTCTGGTTCGTGAGAGTGAAGAATGCTAATTTGTAACTTCACATACATACATACATACATACATACATACATACATACATACATACGTACATACATACATACATACATACATACATACATACATACATACATACATACATACATACATACATACATACATACATACATACATACATACATACATACATACATACATACATACATACATACATACATACATACATACATACATACATACATACATACATACATACATACATACATACATACATACATACATACATACATACATACATACATACATACATACATACATACATACATACATACATACATACATACATACATACATACATACATACATACATACATACATACATACATACATACATACATACATACATACATACATACATACATACATACATACATACATACCAGCATCTCTCGAATTCTTTCCGTCAAATATCCCCAGAACGCTTAAATAGCTCCGCTCAAATTTCGCAATTAAGCTTGGCATCGTAATCGTCCTTGGAATTTTTTCATGTGTATTGCACGTTTTCATAGCACACGTCTTATGCACGAAATAGCGCAGGAAGTAAGATCGAACAATGCCGCCGTAACACATCCGCCGAAGAGCAGCAAGTTTTTCATAAAATGGTTGGCGTTTTGTCCTCAACCCTCGCTAACAGGCACACTATAGCTTTCCTTATCTTCTCTGTGTAAGCGCATAAATTTAGAAAGACGGGTCTTACACTGCCACCGACCGCGCGCCGTGGTAGCAGCGTAGGCAGGAGGTAAGCGAAAATATCGCCCTATATTCGTGCCGTTGGTTCGCTTCACGTGTTCGTGCACTTGATCCTAAGGCGTAACCCGCCCCCTCCCGCCTCCATCCCCCCCCCCTCCCCCTCCTCCTTCAGAGCGCTAAATGACGACCAAGGAAGCGAAAATGCTTCGTTGCCCGTTCAAACCAGACGAACCAGCTTTAAGCCACGGTTGCTTGCGCACATCTCATAAGGAGCTAGGAAGCAGCAACAGCAGCAGTTGCCAAAAACTGCGGCGCATTTTTGTTGATGCCAGGCCTTGCTAATCAGTTTCGGGGAGCTAACAGCACGCGTAGCCAATGTGCCGCTTAAGTCAGCCCGAAAAAATAGGGCTAATGTGGTTGAAGGAAGATGCTAGACAATGTGCCATCCCGGAAGCGTCAGAAAATGAAGCTGAAGCCAGTCAGATGTTATAGTGACTGAAGGACGAGGGTGCGGGTTTACACGTTCAGAAGTGGATAAAGTAAAGGTGACAGCAAATAAAAAGCTATTAAGTGCTATGGCGCGTAGCGTTCTTCTTACATCACTACATCACTACATTCTGCATACTTCGCACTGCCCTATTCACTGCCACCGAACCACGCATGTAACGCGTCTTTTCCGTCCCCCTCCCTCTTCTGAAAAAAAAAAAAAAAACATCCGGAAAGGGCTAGGGTCGATTGGTCGCCATCAGCCACCGTCTAGTGTGACGGGTAATTTTGTTGGTGGGGGTATGGACGCTTTTCTCGCTGAACAGAGCCGGCGGTTCTTTGCCATTACTTCTTAGTGTTTTATTCTGCCTACTGCTTTGCCCTTTACTTTCCCATTTTTTTCTTTCTTGTAGCTCTTTCCATACATCGTGTCTCTTGAGCTCCTTATGGTATTCCTCTTGTAGCTTGAGCGCAGCCTCCTAAGCGAGAGGACTTCGCTCGGGCCAGTGATTGGGCAGGTTTCTCATAGAGATGTTTCATGTTTTGGTCTTCCAGCTGCCGATCTGTCAGCGTCCATGTGAGCACCTAGCTTGATACGGCACGTTATGGCTCACATCTCCAGCTTACTTCGCTGCTTTATGCATCGTCGCTGTCGCTGTGTGCTCTACTTTGCCTCTGGGTCTGCATTCCTTTGTTTGATTTTCTGCAATGCCGCTAACTTTCTTTATTTATTTTATTTTTGAATGACGAATCCCCATATGAGAGTAGGCATAACGTAACAAAGCTACTTGAGTAAAGGCTTGGTTATGGGAATGAAAAGAATGGGTATTCTGCAAGAAATGTGTTAGAGATGAGATTCGAATTAAAGAGGCCACAGGGGAAAACTTAGAGGGGCCTTAAGGAATCGATTGAGGTAGATCTTTCGGAGAAGTTGAGTGGAGGCAGCTCAAGACATAAGATTTTATCAGGTCTTAAAGATGCAGATGTAGGACGTTAACCAGCCCCACTGACATATAAGAGATGCGAACCTGTAATATTCCTAAAATAATGATTCACTAAGTCCCCTATGAGAGGGAACAGGAAATTTTACTCGACAGAAGCTGGAAAGCTAGAAAAGCTTCTTAAGAAGTCATTAGCGGGTAGTAGACTCTACGGTCACCCCTGATCTCGCCTCGAAAACGGCAGATTGCCATAGATTTTAAAGAATGGGAACATAGATTCGGGCAAGCGTTGCAGGTGCTGGACGGAAATACGGATATTGAAATTTTAATAACTAATTCTTCATCAGGTTCAGCTCATTTGCACATCCCCATTAAGAAAAAGCAAGCATTCGCCCATATATCTAAGGCCCTCGGCCTCTAAGAATATCCCTTACAAGCACTGCACAACTGCCTAGGCACTGACATTTCAAACGCATATCTGTAACAGAGGATAGCGCTGCGATCCAGATGCTCAATACGAAAACACTTTTGCTACACAACCCTCCACCGCTACACAGTACTTAAGCGCATGTCGACTTAACCGTAAAAGCCAGCCGAAGCCCGACAAGGTATGCACCAGCTGCAGCTCCTGCGGCACTTTCCTTTTTTGGCGCCAGTCACCTAATGTAGATATAAATTCTGCTTTAACCAAAACATACGAGTGTGTCTGCGTGACCTATAGATACGATGTCTGCCTCTAGATAAAAGAGCGTCGGGCTAAGTTCCCATCTTACCCTGCCATATAAAAGGAGCTACTTTACCTGGCAGCTCCTGGTAACTTGGCGATGTCAAGTGGTGGGAGTAGAAAGCCTTTCACCCGCCACATAGGATCGAAACATGCGCCGTGCTCCGAACTTTTACACGCCTTCATCGTCCCACATAAGGGCTTTTTCTGTACTTGCCAATCTAGGTGCCAGTTCGTTCTCGCCTTACCATCTGATCTGCTAGCCGTCCTGGTTAGCTCAGTTGGTAGAGCGACTTCCCCGGAAAGGCGGTGGTTCCAGGTTCAATCCTGGAACCACCGGAATAGTTTCCTGGAATCATGGTTCAATCCTGGAACAATCCTGGAACAGTTTCAAGTTTCATGTTCGAGAAACAAAGTTAAGGGAGGACAAACGTGATAAGTCAAGACAGTTACACGGACGTCTCCATGCGCCTTTATTCGTCAACCTTTTATCGTGATTTCATCGAGAGGCATGGAGCGAGGTTCATCCTGAACTCCTGCCCTTCCTCCGCTCCCATCGCATTTTTCTAGTCTGCTGGGAGTGCCCCTTTGTCCGGTGTCCTAATCCATTATGTCTGCGCACACAGACGAAAAATGCATAAAAACTCTGTCCGGGCCGGCTATTTTTGGTAGCCCCGATCCTTCTGACCCGACTTCTTGCTTTTGATTTAACCTTCGCTGAGAGTAAAGCTGAGAGCGGTCGCTGACGCCCTCTTCATTTCGCAAAGCACTAACGTCTTACACTGCACCACCCATCTCCTATTCATCTGCTCTTTCACCTCGCGTGTCGCTACCCGCTTCGCCGCTGCCAAACCGCACCCTTTGGAGATGCGACTCCTTTTTCTACGCTACTGCCAAATTTCGGCCACGCTAATTTATTGTTTTTTTTTTTTTCCCCTTTGCTTCTCTTTTCTCCTACGTCGTCCTCTTCCGGCTGCTCTGCGTGCTAGCCTCGTCCTGCATCTCAGGCGGCAGTGTGGCTGGCGGCGGTGGTTGCAGCAAGTTACCCAAGCAAGGAAAAAAAAAGAAAGACGAAAGAATACAGAGGGACAGCAGAGCAATGGTATCCACATTTTGTGACCATTAATATGTCTTTTTGTCGCTTCTTCTATTTTATTTCTTTTTTTTTTCCTCCATCACCCAAAGGCCCCTTCAACAACCATGGACATTGTGAGTAGTGTGCCCGCTCCTGCTTTCCTAGCTCTCCTTCCTTCCCGTTCGCGGACAACCAGCGCATAGAGTAAGGGGCGTTGCAGCGAGCGGGCTAATCTCTTTTGTTCGTCGAGATTCTAAATTAATGGTCCACGCCTCATGACCTAGATTCTTAGATTCTTCGCTGAGCTGCACAGTCGCTGCTATTCCTCTCCCATTCCTGTCCGCAACTGTGGAGACAGCGCTGGGAGCCGTAGTGTAAAGAGTGCCATCTTTTCTGAACCCTGTGCTCCTGCCTTCCGCTCCTTGATGTGGTGCAGAAAAGCGCATATTTTTTGGGCAACGTTTTCAACCCTCCTGCCAGACTGCAGACAGGATATGTATGCCGCGCGTAGCCTTTCCTTTAATTAACCAGTTATTTTTGTTTGTTTGTTTGTTTGTTTTTTTACTTTGGAGTGCTGGCCCTCTGTCAGCCTTTTTTTCCTTGACCTTCCTTGTTCTAGGCGCCCCCTATACTGTGCAGTGCATGCTCGCACTCCGGGCGGCAATGGCCGAAAAGCTGAATTGTGTGACGCTGAGACTCGTTCAGTTACTGTAGCAAACAGCGCACGGCAAAAAAAGTAAGGTCAAGTTTGTAAGTCTTTTTGATAACGGGCTCAACAAATGCGGTATGTCTACCTTCATGAAGTTTTCTTACTTTCCAAAAAAGAAATGAAGCGAATTTAGGCTCTTCTTTTTAAGTTTGCTCTTCTCTTTTTCTTTTTTTTTTTCTATCTCGGCTGCCGTCTTTCGCATCTAGTACAGGTGAGCAACTGTTCAATTGTAGGATGGCTGCTAGAATTCACTGAACTACTTCCTTGGCTTCACGTTCGATGGGAAGTGGCGGAACACAGCAGGTGCTTTCTCAGTTGTCTACTTAGCGTTTAGCTATAACTAAAGCAGGGGGTTTTCAAACATGTTTGCCTCAAGAATGACCAACAGCCATCAATGTGTCTCGGGAAACCACTCCTTTTTCTCCCCCCTTGCCGTCAAACTCAGGCGATGTAGTTTGGGAAAGGATCCGTCCAACTCTTTCCGCAGTTACCTCATTTTGTGTATGTACCTAATTTGCTTTCTTGATTTTGACAGTCAACTTTTTAATAAATGTGCTCCTATCATTCATGCTTAGACCCTTAAATGCAGAAAATTACAGCCATAAGACCATAGTCTTAGAGCATCTTGATGCGATGCCAAGAACTGCACCTGCGGATAGTGCCTATGCTGACGGCGAAAAACTGAGGAAGGAGCTAGGATAAGAAAAGCTTTACAAGGCCCTCTAAGATGAGTTTAGTCGAAATACGCACTCTGCCTGGTTCGCGTATAACAAGGCAGGAATGATGAAGGCACTCCCGGAGGGAGCTCGCGGAACCCACAAAAGCAGCACGCGGATGTCCTGCGTTCCGCAAAACCAAGTTTGAGAACCCCTGACCTGAAACATGGCCGGTATAAAAAATGCTGAAATTATCAGACAAGTAGTTGTGAGATGCACACGAAAAGGGCGGAAAAATGTACGTTCAGTTTATTTCCTAAATTCCGGAGGGTGCCAGATTGGTCTTTATTCACCAGGTCAATGATTCTCGTTGCGATTGCTTTCTGACTAAAAAGCTACGACGATGGGTCAGTGATTTGTTCCTCCATCGGAAAACCACTAGCTTATGAAGCTTAACACTACTAAATGCAAATACATGCGTGTTTATAACCGAACTCATGATAACACCACTCACTATCTTCTTAATTCCACTGCGTTATCACCTGTTTCATCGTACAAGTAGCTCGGTGTTCACATAACACATAATCTCTCTTGGAAAATGCACGTGAGCTATATATCTAACCAGGATAACCGCACACTAGGCTTCTTACGCCGCCATGTCACAGCTGTAGACAGTTTCGTTAAGCTTCATTTGCATTGGACGTTAATAAGACTCAAACTATAATATGCATGGTCTATTTGGGATCCTAATCAAGTAACGTTAATTAACAGTTTAGAGTCCGTTCAGAACCGCGCCGTCCGCTTTATTGTTTCTAATTTTTCACGAACTGCAAGCGTATCTGCAATAAAATCAACCCTTGGTCTTCCTGTGCTCTCTCTGCGTCGTAAATATTTTCGCTTATGTCTTTTTCACCGAATTTATTATACTAATGCCATTTTCAAGGATCAGTTAATTCTTCCTCCTTCTTATATATCCTCATGCATTGCTCAAAGCCTCAAGGTAGGAATCCCGCACTGCCGAACCACACTTTGCTTGAATTCATTTATTCCTCGAACTGCGAATGACTGGAACCACCTCCCTGCCTTCATCACTGCATCACCGATGTCAAAAATTTTAAGAAGACTACGGCTGAATTTCTATGCCCCTCCTCTCTGCAATGCCTCCAGGCCTTGAGAGTATTGAAAATAAATAAATAAATAAGACCGCTTTAGGCAGCAGAAGCCCATATGTGGTCCTTTTTTGGTAAATGGCCCCTCACATCATTTTTTTTTTTTTTTTACAGCAAACGCCAAGAGCAAGCTTCCAACAAAGTTAACGGCCATCACCAAAGAACTTTCTATCGTGGCTGCTACTATTTTACAAAAATTTTGACCGCGTAAGTTCTAAAATGGATGCTGATAGTACCATGACCGCCATTCACGTTACGCTATGTGGCCAAGATTTGGTACCGCCATTCCTACAGATGTCGCCGTTCAGCGCACGCTCATTCCTCTGCAAAACTGCTTTGACACTCTATCGGCACCAATTTTCCTCTGCCGCAGAAGACGCAGCTCCTCGGCCTATGTAACTGGTTAACATCCCCCTTCTCAACATCTCATCGATACCACTGTGCCGACACAGCACTTCGGCAGGAGCACTTTTGTGCGTCAGCAACTGAGCACAAGGGTATCCGAGAGGAAGTCAACCGAATGCTTCAGAACAACGTCTTTCAAACAGCACTTGGGCTTCGCCTGTCGTGCTTTGGAAAAAAGAGGATGCTCCGCCTTTTTCAGAGTGTATTAATGCCGCCTTTGATCACGAGAAAGGGCGTTTATGCCTTCTCACGCGCAGGTAAAGCTATTGACTGTTTGGAAGGGACTGAGCCTTTTATTCTCTAAGTTTGCGTCCCGTGTACTGACGACTATCCATAGAGGCGGTCGATTGTGGCAAAACCGACTTTAATCCCTCGTATAAATCCCATGTGCTGCTTTTCGGCCTTTGTAATGTCACTGCGACTATGAGAAGATGATGGATGCCACTTTGCGTGTATTGAAGTGGAAGACATGTCTCTGTTACTTCGATGATATACGCGTCTTTTCTTCCGACTCAGACGTCCACCTAGATCCCCTGACGCACGTCTTGGCCTGCCTCTCTGACGCTGGCCTGCATCTCATATTAAACAAACGATGTTTTGCGGCCCCCACATCCAGTGACTATTTTAGGGCATGTTATCTTCAAACCGGGCTTAACGTCGTGCTAAAACTTCCTTTCCAAAGCCGACATCTATCAAGGAGCGGCACAACTTCCTGAGTTCGCACTCCGACTTTTATTAATATATTCCTAATTGCGCTTCTATTGCGGTGAATTCGATTTAACTTCTCTTTGAAGTTACGATTTTTCATTGTGGGCTTTAACTTGCGACGACACCTTCACAACCTTAGGCCGCACGCTCACGGCAACCCCGATGGTGCGTCATTTCGCTCCATCCGCCCTTACCGAAGTCCACATGGTCTCCAGTGCTGCTGGTTTCGGCGCCATCCTCCCCTAGAACAAATCCGGCATCTCTAATTACGTCGTTGCCTATAAAACTATTCCCTCAAAAGGGCGGCATCCAATTAGTGGGTATTCGGAAAATTGGGTTCGACCATCGTTTGGCATCCTGCGGAATTTCATCTTTGCTTCAATGCCTGCGCATTTTTTAAGTCGTGGCGGCCCTCAATGCGGTTTGCCGCCTTTCGTCTATGAAAGACCCACCCGGTCACTTCGACAAGTGAACTCTGTGTGCTGGATTATGGTATTCCTGTCGTCTATCACAGCTGCCGCAAGCATCAAGATGCCGATGCCTATCCTGCTCCTCCCTTCCAGCTTGCCAGCTTTTCCTCCTCCAACGTACCGCCGCCATCACTTCAGCTTAGCGGAATGCCTTCAGCACAGCTTACATCAAACCTAGATTGTTTCTCTTTTTTATTTCCACTCCAACACAAGAACTGATTCCCCATCGCGGGCTCTCCGTACGCATGCTTGCCACTCCGCGATTCACGATAATCTTCTTTATCCCTGCAACTACAACTTAGCCACAAGTGGCTGCTAGTCATTGCCCTATACCCCTATGCTCACAGTTCTGCTATTTCTCCGCTTCTCTTAATGTGGTCACGTAGGAAGTTCGACAAAGGCACCCGCACTCGCCTGATATGTATAATTTTGCCCTCAAGTACGCGCGCACACGTCATGTGTCAAGAGGCAAGAAATTTTCTCATTGTTTTTCTGCATAACTACAGCCGGTACTTTTGTCTACCACGCCCCTTCATCCGCGTCGGCATTGGTTTATACGCCCCCTTTCGATACACTTCAGCCGGCAAATGCTGTGCCATCGTCGCCGTTTGTCATGTCGCATGATATGTAGAAACCACCGCCCCTCCAACTGCCACCGCCACAGACGTTCTCTCTTTCATTTTGCAGCCAAAAATAGTCTTTCATCCCAAAGCACACTGTGAAATTCTCAGTGACACAGGGCGCGTACTTTTATCTGGTGTTATAAAACATCTGCTTAAAAAAGAGAAATGTTATGCATTTATCGAACTAGCTCCACCTACTATGCGTCGACTAAAATACTCTCTCACTAATTTAACCGCACTTTAGGCGACATGCTCTCTGTACGTTTAATCCCAGCACTCAAATAGGCATCTCATGCTTACTTATTGCAATTCCGCTACGCTGTCCAATACCGGCTTCTGCACTTTTTTTATTATTATTAATCGCCTTCGCCCTTCAGCTAGAATTGATACAATTATTTCCTTTAGCGATATGAAAATCTGGGTATACTCCTATTCCTGAAGCCAAATTGCCTTCTCAGGCTTCTTTCATAGCTGGAGTTCATTTGGGCATCAAACCTGACAAATTAAACTAAATCGCCTGCTCACTCACTACTGAAACCCAGTGCCACCAGAAATGCCGCCACGCAACCACACTACAACCCTCACACCACATTACAACCCTCACACCACACTAGTATGCCTCTGGCTTCTAGAAAATGATCCAGAACTGCCCCGAACTTTCCTTCCAGGTATCGTGCCCCCCACACTTTTGGATCGCATATCTCCTCCTAATTTCAATGTTTTCACCTTCAACGCTGTGTCCTATCTCAGATAGTGAGAAGAGCAGTCTGTTTCACGTCATGCGTCCCAAGCTGTACTGAAAGCTTGCTAGCTTGCTTACGCCATGAGTCACCAGGGCTGTTCTCCTCCGCGAGGGAATTGTACTGGTGAAGATAAACATTAATCTCGGCGGTTTTGCTATCGCATCGTGGGCTCCGTGCTCGATCTTGCTGACTTTTGATTCTTTTTACCGCTGTTTTCTTTGTTTTAAATACACCCCCATCACTCCGTCATACAATATAATGAAATGACGTATTTATTTAGCCTCATTTCCACGTGCTGTGAGCGACGGCAAACATCATCCGTTTCCTAGTGAAAATAACAAAAATAAAGGACTAAAAGTGCTTGTTTCTCCCGCAGAGCGCAAAGTGGTAAATTTCTATGAAGCCGGCAACACATCTGTAACGTATACTTTTTGAATCAAAGTGAAGTTAACGAAGCATTGATCTATGATGGAGTTAAAAAAAATTTAACCTCAAGTATAATTGGAAGAATACAAGAGTGCGCTTGTTTGATATCTGTACTTTCGCATGTTGCAGCGTGTTATTCCAGAACCATCTAGCAGAAGGGATGTATTATAAATTCCCTCCGCTTTGAACTGTTAACAGTATCGCGAAGTTGAAAAACATTCGGCTTTGAAAAATAGTGAATGAAATCTCTACTCCTCTGCGTTTTCGAAGACATGAGTTCGTCTTAGTCCCGTGAGTGGATAATTTTTAAAGCGTTTTGGTTTTGTGGGGTGCGGCGCTACATCGTGGATATGTATCGGTGAATTCGCAATAATTGAATGAAATGGTTCAGTCAGAGATCAAGTTTACACTAGCACAGGGGCTCCCATCTGCGTTAACATCGAAAGCACACAATGCCTACCAATGCTTCTTAAACAAAAAAGGAAAATCAATCACTGTATATTAACCACATTCTGCTGCTTTTCGCTCTCGTATTCGTAATTATCCGGTTCTCGCGATTCTGAGAACCCCCCCCCCCTCCCCCTCTACACGCAGTCGTCGAGCCGGAGCCCTCGTCCCGAGCTGATGCGGCGACCGCTGCGCGATCCCCAGCTTGTTGTGCTGCTTGCTGCGTTCCGACACTACACGGCAGCTGGCGGCACAAAACGCCGAAAGCAGACCGAGAGCAACCCCGGTAACGTTTTCAGCGTGATGGTTTCAGCAAGCCTGGTTTCCGAGACATCGAAGATCCGCGTTGAAATTTTTTGTGTCAGCTATTTGACAGCCATAAAGGAAGTAGGAATGAGTTTGAGAAAGGGTGGCACAGCTTGAACTTCAAGCGAGCTGTAATCGAGTTTCCTATGATGTTCTCCAAGTTTTTGCCAAAAAAAAAATATATATATATTTTTCGCACCCGTCTGGTCAAGACATCGACGTGAGAACGGGAGGAGAAAGGGAACGCATGCGAAGAACTAATTACCTGCCCCTCCATGTACGGAGAGACCTCTTACGGTCTCTCTTACGGTCGCTCGGATAGCCCTTGGAGGGCTATCCGAGCGAGAGCGCATGTAATGATCTTGCGCTGGTACTTATAGGGGGTACTGGTGAGTAGTTTCTCTCAGCAATCTAGGACCACCTCTGGTGAAGGAGGTTAAGGGAATGAGGGCGCGTGCCTCGCGACTGCGCCTTCCCTAAGTCTCTTTCGCCTGGCGTTCGAAAAAGTGCCGGCCTTAAAACCACGAATCCACTAAGGAGAAAGCTGCCGAGTATGCTAGAGAGAGTGCAGGTCGGTAAGCCGGCCACGCGTATGATAAATCAGCTGCCAGGGTATGCTAGGTTAGGCGACCTATCTCGGTGTTTGATAGAGGACTGCCTGCCTTTTCATGGGAGAAAATCTCACGCGGCTCGCGCACAGACTACTTGTAATGCTGAAAAGGGTTACTTCGGCTAGGGGTTCACTTTCGTGAGGGCGTGCTCACTAGCATGTATTTTGCTTGGTTGCTTATTTGGGAGGGCAATGAGAGTGTGCGCCTTAGGCCTATATGGCACCCGGAACTGAAGGCTACAGATAAAAAACAATGATGTGTCCCAATCATTTCCTCACAGCGAGACACAAGATTACGAACGTCATAGCTTCAGCCCGCCCCTGACATGTGCGGTTACCGTTACCACTGCTATGGTTGGACTCTCGTCGTCCGCTAGTGTCACGCGCATTTGTACGCTGGCTCCTGGCAAGGAAACAAGGGCGCATACAATGAACTCTAGCAACTGAGAAAAGAGTATTGCCTTTGTCATGAAAAAGAAATTTTTTGAATGCGTGCGCTCACATTTGCTGTGAGTTTACTGTATACATCAATGTTGTACAGTACAAAATATGAATTTTTTTGCATAATTGCTAGGGCTCGAAAACCATAACAAATAAATTACTGGGAGCTTTCTTTTCCTTTTTGCTGCTATTCGGGGCTTCTTTTGATTATTTTTTTATGTCATTCGGGTCAAAGGTTTTGCGCAAGCCGAAAACTCTGACGCCACTGAAAATATATTTGTATGCATGGCAAGGAGCTGTCTATTTCACTTTACTCTGGTACTCTCGGAGAGTAAACAAACCCGATTCCTCCGTCAGAAAGAGGCGGATGCAAGACCAACACAACCGAGGATCGCACAGAGCTGCTTCCTAAGTAAACACGAATTGATGGCGAACAAACTTGGAAGTTCAGGCAGAAAGCTAACTCCGCTTCGTCATCCATTCTGCAATTTCGCTGATATTTTCCTCATCGTTGCAGATCCTGCCCAAACAATCAAACGAAATCTGCTTAAGTTGAAGTTTTTCAAGCGTAATGGAGTTGACGAACTAAAACTAAGGGGTTAGTGGATGCAAGAATCTTCCCACAAAATAATAGTGTACTCTGTTGACACTTCCTGCTCTCATACTTTAGTGCATGCATACCCCCTTTCAAATCACATTCGCTTTACCAATGAGGTTTAGTATGAATACTTAGGATGTTACTGGCGGCGAGTTTCAATACCCGCTTTGTTGTATATGCAACAATGGCTAGCGTGCAGGAGCTGTCATGGTTCGAGCATAGACTTCGTTTTTAAGGTCCTGCTTTTTAGTGCTAAGTTAGTTTGTAGCATTTCATCATCTCCTGATTTGCTATACATCACATTCTTCGGACTGTGCACATCCATGAAATCATTCGAGAAGTTTTAAATTACTTCTGGAATACATCTTTCTATTTTGCTTCTCAAGTAGTAGCATTTGTCAGCTAGACAAACAGGGGCTGCGCTTGTAAAGGTAAAGCTGGAACTAACTTCCTGCTGTACTCTTAAAGATAAAAAGTTCTCCTTTTGGCAGACTGCACTTCTTGAAGGAGAGAGAGAGAAAAAAAAAAGGAGCGTGGCTATTACCCCCAAGTGTAAATTCCAAATATGGCTACCAGCAGAAATACTGATACGCGATACCTAAATGTCTGAATGGGCATCTGCATGTGAATGCTCATGCTAATACGTAATATGTATGCAAGATATTGTTATGTCTCGGTGAGAATGCCGAAACCAGCGGGGCTGATTGCGCCCGTAAAAGAAGCCATCCGGCGGCTGCAATAATAGCAAGCGTTAGCCAGTCACATCTCTCGAGATAGCATACAGGTGCTACAATGGCATCTATAATGAAAACCATTTTTTCTTTTCGGAGCGCATTCTCCTCCGCATCCGGTAATCATATAATCTTTCGATCTAAGGTTATTCGCTGTAACACGGTCTTTATGCTTCTTTACGCTTTGCACGTGTGGACGTCATTCACCAGAGTTGCGCTGCTTCACTAGGTAATATGCCGGACAAACTCGCCCACCAGTTCATGCTGTAAAGCCGTGGGCAACAGTTTTTCAGAGCCACAGGAGGAGCATACACTCATCCCAGTTGAAACAAATAACGGCAAAACTTAGGGGACACTTTAATTCCGGCCTCCTCTAAGAGCATGACGCGGCAGAGTAAATGGCTGCCATGTGGGCCTTCCCTTGCAAATCGTCGCCCACGTTGATAAAGTTTGCAACTTCCCTAATCAGTGCTCCCATAGTTAGACCCCCGATTATCTCACGCCTACTTATCAGCTTATGTTCGTAGGCTACCATATTCTGTGCAGAACCACCCGACATACATCCAAAGGCCCACTTTAACGAAGTCCTATGAGCGTGCCTGTGGGGCCTATGGTAGCATGCCTGACTCAGTATTCAATGGCAGCGGCGCCCGTATTCCTAGTTTGCGCCGTTATCGAAGGGCCGCTATCTCACGTGCCCTCGAGTCATCTGATTGGTCGAAACGCCCGGACCGGGTGTTGCCACTACAAAACCGGAGGAGCTGTCAACATAATTTTCCGACGTTTACATCAATCAGATGACTCGAGGTCACGTGAGATAGCGAACTTTCGATAGCGATGCGAACTCGGAATACGGGTCCGGGTTCGGTCACCACGTGCTCTCAACTCCTGACCTCCCATCAAATTCCGGCTAACCCGGTTATGACATGGAATGCCGTGTCGTCAGGCATTCCGTTGAACAGTCAGTTCCTGGACATGTCACCTGCGATATACCGGCTGCCGGAGGCATTCTCGTTATTTTCAGCTCACTATATATGCCGGAAACGACAACGAAAACACAAGATTTTGGCTGTACGAGAGTCTTAACGATGTCACTTTACTACTTGCTAAAGAAACCATTTCAGAACCCTTGCTTCGTCACTGGCCGAAAGGACAACGCCATTGTACACAACATACTGGTGGGAGGAGGCGGTGAGCAAGAGAAAGGGAGAGAAGAATTCTATCATCGTCTCACGGAAAGGCGCGAGCATCTTGCCCTGCAAGGCATCCGCGGAATTGAAGCAGAGACGGCGCGATGATCGCAGTACGAAGCAAAACAGGGAGTTGATTTGGAACTGATCAGTGCTATAGCAAATGGCCTAATAGTGTAACTGTCTTAGAGTCCACCGAATTATCTCATTGTGAAAGAAAGATAATATTTCGGCGACGCCCCAGCAGGGGCGATGGGGCTCCTACCAGAATATCTTTATGGACTGATCGCCGATCCTCAACAAGAATTCATTTTTGACTGTGCTTAATAATTAAAAAAATATCAAAACATTTCTTGCATGATTTTCTGATACTGGCGCGAATAATCAGCCGTATCGTTGGCGCGGATAGCCTGCGGCAGGCGCGGCTGTTGTGGCAGTGAACACCGTGCCGCCCAAGCACTTATAGCGGTTGCTACGGGTTGGATGGTAGCGACCACAACAGTTTTCTAGTGCTTGTGACGCTTTTCTAGATTATTTTGGGTGCATATTCTTCCCCATTCTCTGGTGTCAACAAAACAAATTCGCTTGGTGATCACAGGCGAATTAGCTTCACAACCGCATTCGATACATAATGTGCTCTTCGTCGAATGTCTCTGTAGTTTCTCGTGCGGGAACAAATAAATGTCAATGTCAACGAATGTAATTCGGTTCAGATGTATTAAACCTACCATGTGGCAAGGATATCACATTCGTTTATGAGGAAGACAATGAGGGAAAGAGCATAACCGAGATAACCGAGCGCAACCATTTCTAAATATGCACACACTGACCTTAACTTTAATGAGGGCGGTGCAACGTTGTGTCAACACCGACGGACGTAGGCGCGCGAAACGGTGCGAAATACACACACTCACATCCTCATGTATTCACACATGTACTCGGCCCCTGCCCGAGAAGATGCTTCGCTTTCGTCGGCGGAAGTCCGCATCGTTTGAGGAGCCAGCCGAAGTGGCGAACGTACCCCGGTGCTTAATTATGCTAACGAGCATGCTGCCGCTTAAGGCTTCGGGAAGACGGACGCCGCGCCAAGCATCGCAGCGGCGGTGGCAGCCAACACCGGCTGCTGATGACGAGGGGAGGGGAAATGAGGCGCTGCGGGATGATGCGAAGGGAACACTTGACCGAGCGCCCGCTTTTATCTCAGCCACCACCACCAATACTTAGAGCAGCCAGTTTTTTTAATTTCTCTTTCCCCGTTACATTCTGCACCGCCAGCTTACTTCCTTTAGCGCGCCCAACTTTTGGCACCGGCTTCGTTTTGGTCAAACGGAGATGGGAAGCCTCGCAATTTTCAGTTCCTTTTCCCCTTTTCATAAGCAGCGGGCGCTTTCATCGTGGGTCCTAACGCGGGCATACGCGTGTGCTGGGCATGAGCGCGTATCTAGAGCAGGCGGGCGAAATTCGCTGAGACGTGCAACTAAGCGACACAGTCTTTTCGTACACCGTGTCCCTGTTTTGCGAATGTACACGCGGCCAAATGAAAAGTATGGTATGGTGTATTGAGTTTAACTTTCCGGAGCGAATGGAGCTGTGACGAATGCAGTCGTACTATTCGTGAAACATGAGAAATTGTTGGTTTTCCGCTCTCGACTCAGGTAAAGGATGAGGACGGGGCTCACTCCTAAAGTCACTGATGTCTGTGCATGGTGATTTTGGTGTTGCTCAGTGTTGTTAAGCTTTCCTCTGGAGGCCATCCGACTTCGCGGATAAGTGCTATGATAAGCAGTGCATACTAAATTCACCTACGCCTCCGGATGAGATGTCCAATATCTGCCACTCTTTCTTGTACAAATCCCGCCTCTTTGAAATGGCGAAAGACGGGCTTTGAGCCCAATGTTCATTGTGGTATAGACTAATATTCTGTTTTCTTCTGTTTTTATAATATTTTTTGTACTTAGAGTCAGAATATTAAAAGCAACTTTCTCATCCCAGAACTGCGGTGGGTGCTAGTTTGCTGCGCATCATTCTTACTGCGCGCTAACAAACCTCTAAAGCCAAAAGATTCCTCATGTGTTTGCATTTTCTGCTTCAAATGTAAACTTTCATTAGCAAGCAGTTAAGAATAATTTTGTTCTTATACGCTGAGCGCAAAAGCGCAGCCTTTGACAAAAACAATCTCCTAAATTGAATATTAGAGCGCGCACTGTACTCATCGCGGTGCAATTTCGGATTTCGCCTCGCTTCATACGAATAACCTTGTGTTCGGTCCGACTGACATTAAATGAATGCAGATACAATGCCTTTCTTTCCCCCCAATATCAGCATAAACAAAAAGAAAACTAGAAATGAGAAAGCAGTGTGACCTTGAACTAGTGAAGTGAGGTGTCGATCTAAAAGTAAGACGTCTGCCTTCTCCCAAAATCAACATAAATAAAAAGATCAAAAAATCGTGGAAGAAAAATGCGTGTTGATGGCGCCGTCATGTCTTCTCTTAAGGGTGAATCATGATCGTTTCCCTAATCCAAATCCTTAAACTGTGTACAGCCTTGCTAAACAACTCCAAACCAAGTTTAAGAGTTTTCGCTCATATAATTAGCTCCAGGTTCTTGTTAAACCCCCGATTCCTTTTTTTACTTTTCCCGACAGAATCGATATTTTTGTCATCTATCTGAAAATGATTCTTCCTTCAAGCGTTACACATCTTTATCCTTTGATTTTGATTTCTTTTCACCGGTTCTCGACGAAAACAAACTTTACCTGGACCTTGTTGATAACAGTCTTCCGATTTAAACGGGAAGCGACTTACAGCTTCAGTAAAAATGGGCA
This sequence comes from Amblyomma maculatum, assembly GCF_055883805.1. Classification (NCBI taxonomy): domain Eukaryota; kingdom Metazoa; phylum Arthropoda; class Arachnida; order Ixodida; family Ixodidae; genus Amblyomma; species Amblyomma maculatum. Next base: position 21,988,627 of record NC_139345.1, on the reverse strand, counting down.
GAATATTTCAGCAGCAGTAAATAGAACAAAGTTCCGGCTAAAGGAGGCCTCTAAGCCCTTTTTGTGCACCAAACTCTCCAAAGGCACACGTTGTGATATAATCAAATAAAGTCAAACTAAACTCACAGCGCAGCAAGACGGGGATTAGAGGTGTGAGCTCTTTAGTATGGGAGAGGAGCTGAGCGCAGTGCATAAAGCTAAAGGGGGAAACACGACAAAAGGGGCTGCGATGATGAGGGAGGGAGGGGCACGGGCTGGCGAGACGCCATTTGTGTCGCTGCGTTAGGCTAATGTGCAGTTATAAAAATAGAGAAATGAAATGAGACGCACCCGCCACGCTCCGAGTGAACATAAAGAAAAAAAAAATGAAAGATGCCTTATATCTACTATGCCTGGATATACGTAGCGAAAAGCAGTAACTACCTCGGGATCAGAAGTAGTTAATTTCTCCAGTCTTTTGCGCGATTCGCCAGCAGCTAAACTCTCCTTGGCTTCCATGTATTGCGCGTCTAAGTTCACCGGCTTTCTATAATTCGCCCACAGGAAAGGAAAGACGCAGCATCTGTCGCTCGGATGGAATAATGGATGGATGGAATATAAGAGAGTCCCCTTTGAAACGGGGTGGTAGCAGCAGCTATCATGCTCATTTTTCTCCCCATATCTTTATTATTGATTTAGAATGGTTAACTAAACCATTATTCTATTTATTAAATTTTTGTTCCGACAATACTAACATTATGTCACTTCTCTGCTTTTAAGCCACCAATCTTCCAGTCGTTTTTTGCTAGTTTCCACCGCCGGTTTATTCACCCGGCCACTGTTATCTCTAAACCCCAGAGCTTCAGGAACAGTGATTGCGCCTGAATCAACTTCCGGATGGATACCATTACATTCGAGTATAACATGGTCAATTGTTTCGCTGGAGTTTCCACATACAGCACATGCGTCATCTCCATTGTTAAATTTCTTTTTGTAGCTGCGTGTTCTAAGGCACCCTGATCTAGCTTCAAAAAGTAGGGCACTGCCTCTTGAGTTATCAAAGAAATCTTCCTTCCTGATCTTCCTTCCTCGTGGAAGGCAAGAAGCGCCGCCCGGCGGCGTTTGAGCGCACTCGTTTCCGCTTGGTCCTCATATCTGACGGCAGATGGGCTACGTCACAATCTTTGACGTCACCCTAATTGAGTGACTTCACTATTTTAGTCCTTGCTCCTTTCAAATTGCGAGCCAATCGCAGTATATGTCACTCGCAGAATCCCGCTATCATCACGGTATAGACAAGTGGAATTATGAAGAATGTTTCACGAAGTAAAGCGCTTGGCTGGCGATCCAAGAAATGGAGGTTCGATTCCCGGATGGAGAATTTTTTTTAATCAGGAGGAGTCGTACCCCTCATAAGCAACGCCGGCAGAGCTTGGCGAGGGGTCTGCGCAGCTGTCCTTAGATGTGACGTCGCTCGGTGGCGGCCTACGGCATACGCGAAGCTCGGTTCCGACCCTCGTAGTAATTTTTCCGCTTCAAAAAATAAAACGCGCTGATCCGCTACGCACGCCACAAGCAGGTAATGAAGGAAACCCAGGAGGGAAAGGACATAACGTCGAATTTCGGATAGAAAATATTAGACGGAATTCAGTGTTTAAAAGCCGGTGAGGTAAAATGAGCTGTGCTTTAGGCGCATTTCTTTTATGTTTTTCATTATGAAAACTCCAAGAGAAAGTGCAACTCCGAATGCATTATGGTACATATCAGTACCTGAGGAAACAACGAAAGAAAAGTTTTTCACACGAAAATCAAGAAAGTAAGCAAGAAGTACCGCGGCCCAAGATTTCAGCAAAAAAATATTAAGGAACAAGAAAAAATTGAAATATGTGGTTGCAGCATGGGAAATGAGAAAGGCATAGCAGCAAAAAAAAAAATTAAGGTATGCCTGGAGAGTAAAAAATAGGGAGATGTAGGATGCAGTGGGAGAAAAAGAAATGCAAATCTTTCTAACAGGAAAAAGCACGGAAAGATCAGTAAGGATACCTGTTTTTCGATGTGAGGAGGTTCAAATATTCCTTCAACGCAAATAAAGGCGGTTCTAAAATTGAAACAGATGAATAGATAAATTATGCAACTGTGCACTGCAAAAAATATTTTGCTGATTGTCTTGAAACCATTTCTTTTTTATTCTTATTATTTCAAGCAGGTCAGGAAGTAGGGGTCGGTATTAGGAAAGCAGATACACAGGGAAGGACATAGGCATGAGCTGTCACACAAATGAAACAAAAGAAATAAAAAAAAACGTTGCAGCTAGGAAGGATTCAAGAAAGTTGGAGGGTAAGACAGGCTAAAGAAGAACAGTCCACTGACACATTTCTCGCATGCGGAGATGGGCCCCGCCATCGCCTATGGAGCGGGCGAAGCGGGTGTAAATAGGTCATTCCTCAAGCGACGATTCAATTTTAGCGCTTTACTTTTACGCCACAGCCATAGACACAGCAGTAATCAGCCTCTGTGTGACTGATTCTAAGGAAGAGCCAGTCGTTTGGGTCGGCTCACCGGTCCTTTTTGCACGAATAAAAAAAAAAAAAATAGGACGGTGGGTACACAAATACACAGAAGGTGTAAGTGAAAGAAGCAATATGCTTTCCGAACAACGCTTTCATCAGGATCTGAACCAGTAGTTTCGTGCTCTCCCTTGCGCGGTATAGCTGTGCGTAGTTCAATAGAAAGTAAGAGGCACTGTATTGCTTCGCCACTCCATACGTTTTAGAGCCTTAGAGCCACGCCTTCGTGCCATTTATCGGCCAGGAACGTTTTAAAAACTCGCTTTTTATGGTACACGTATAAAACGCGCAATGTAATCTTAGAGTTGTCATCGCTGAACATCACATAAAGCCATCTTACAGTATGGGGCTGATTATAGTGATATCGTAGCTCTTAGTCATTAGTTGCTTCTGAAAAGTGACACAATTCTCTTCCCGCTTGTTTTTTCGGTTGGCTGACGCGTCGCATTCAATCACGACTCGCCTTTCGCTGTAATGATCGTAAAAGATGGTTTACCTATGTCTTATGCCGCGGATTTCATTAACAGGCATAATAGATTGAAATATGAATTCCGGACGGAGTTTAATTTCAAGGGGAAGGATTGCTGCTTATCTAGCCGCTACACTTGCTTTACCGCCCTACTAAGCTTATGTGAAAGCTTTAGTTAGAGTATTTTGTGGTGTTAGGAAGAGGTAAAGGTACCGCCAGGCAGTTAGTCAGGCGTGTTACTAATGGGTCACTAACGTTGTAGCAGGGGGGTTGAGTTACGTCACTAATGGCGTCCTTATGTTTGGTCGAATCAGCTATCTTGACATCTTTTTTGACATCTATATGTTCTTAGCAATCAGCATAACTCGCCGCATATGAATTCGCTTGATACTATGCCACATTCTTTTCTACAATTTATGGGGATATAATGATGTGCAGAGCATGTTTCAGGGAAGACTTTCAGTAATAATTAATCTAGTGGGTTCAAAATAGGAAAGAAATATCTGCAGGAACAAACTCTTTGCCGCGGCAGGCACAATATGCTAAAATCTGCTACTAATACCCGGCTAAATATTAAATGCACAATAAATAACTTTTAATTATCGATTTTGAGTAGTTAGTTCTAAAGTCCTAAAAGACAATGCCATAATTTGAAACCAAGGAAGCTTCACTTTTGAAAGCCCTGCAGCACCAGGAAGTCCGACGCTTTTTCAATACATCGCTGGCTATTACCTGAAAAATCAGAGCAGTTTAATAAAATATTTTCTGTCAAGTTACTTAAATCTTCGCTGAAACACTCTATTGACATAGCGTGGTCGGGCTGGATCTCTATCGCAGTGATTCTGGATTTGTCCGTTACAACTCCGTAACAATGCTTGGAACCCCTTTTGACGTACAGCATGGAGCTACCGGCCAGAGCTGCAGTTTGGGGTTTAAACCGCGACACTTTCATCTTTGTATCAGCATTTTTCTTCTTGATGAAAAACCAATGCGGGCTGGAGAACAGGCGTGGGCTCCCAACGAAGCTATACAGCCAAAAAACAGGTTAGGTACCCTCACGCAGAGATTGAGGTCCACATCCTGTATTAATACATTCATGGAACAGACTTCATCACAGATTACGAGGGAGTATTGGACTCAGTTGAAGCTACAGCTGTGTCGCGCGGGCACAGCGGAACCAGAGTGCAGCGGAGCCATACAGGAAGATACTAGAATATATTTATTGCGGGTCTATCTATATCAATATATGCCTCGATGTCTATTGAGAAGACTTGTGGGGTGCCATTGCAAATGCGGTGCTTCTTTTTACAAAAGCATCCAAGCTCAGCAACGCGGGGTAGCCCGCTAGTCCATCCTTCATAAGGATTTTTCCAGCTGAGCGACAGAATGCCCACCGATCTTCATTCACTAGCTTCATCTTATGCGGCATCATCCCTTCGGGGAAAAATGACGTAACAAGATACCCACCTGCCCGGGGCTTAGTCATTATATATGTAGACGCAAGCACAAGAGTTGAGAGGGTTGAGGAATGCAACTGATGTTTATTTTCCCCACAAGCCCGCACTTAATAACACGCCCAAGACTCAATTCACGGAACATCATGCTTCCTTACCTGCTAAGCTGGTTTCTGTCCAAGATAAGCTTCGCTCTGCAGCTGCCGTTACCTTACGTCTTATAACCCAGATTGTCACCCGCACCGACGCCCTTGAAGAAACATGTCTATTCCGACGCGTCAATAGCAGCCCAGAAATCTGCCAGAACATTCATCGCCTAGCGGCTCGCATTACCGGGAACCATTTGAATTAAGTGGGTCACACTTGACTTTTTCAGTTCACAAAGCAAGGCAGATTACCCGGCCCTGCTGGTAACCCAATCCTCAAAATGCCTCGGTTCATCAGCCTGGATGATAATTATAATCAACAGCTGGACAGGGAAGGACAACAGCTGGATAGGATCAGGTAACTACTGATTTCTTGAAGAATGATGGGAATATCGTGCTAAAAAATCTGGCCGCCCTGTATACAGAATTTTTCATGACATCGACGGTACCAGAATCTTGGAAGAACGCTAACATTATTTTAACTCATCAGAAAGGGGACGCTAAGCACTTGACAAATTACAGACCAATCAGCTCACTATTGGTTACATACAGAGTATTTACTAATGTAATCGTTAATTAAATCAAGGCAGTTGTAGTCCTAATCAAGCACAGGATAAAACAAGTTTTCAGAAAGGGTAGTCTGAAAACCATCATCAGCTAGAATATACTCAATGCAAGACAAAGGCCTCTCCCATATTCCTACAGTGAACCCGGTCCTTTGTTCGCTAGTGTCATTTACACGCAAGAACATGTCACCTTACACCATATGCACTGATCGTAAAGCAATACCCTACGAAAGCGTGTTCGCTAGTTGCATTTACATGCAAGAACATGTCACCTTATACCGTATGCATTTATGGTAAGGCTACGAAAGCAGCCATTGCTTTCAAGGAGTGATCATAGTCCGAAATCTTTCGTGGACTCCCATATTTTATTCATGAAAAAGAGGCTGTCAGCGATTGCTCACGTTTTTGCCTTTATTGGGGGAAAATCATGCGGAGCGGCAGTGCGGTCGATCTATGCTCTGGCTGTACAATGTATCGTTTATGGGATTCATTCGGTAAAGCTTACCTGCACTTGGAAATATTGGAAAAACCAACTTAAGAATTCTACAGAGCATTCAAGATCAAGCTCTGCGAACCTGCCTGGGATTGCCGAAATGTGCCTCTACGGCTGCTACCATTTTAATTGCACAGGAACATCCCATAACTACTTACCTAATAGTTGATGCTCTTAGGGCACATTTCCGACACATCTCCCGGGTTCCCTCTAATCATCTGGCCAGTCTTCCTATTACCAGGCCGCGTACAATGATTTACAGAGACCGCTGATGCACATCGCGCTATTCTGCCATCCCAGCGTATACCCGCCTCTAGACAGTCCTCTCCACTATGGAGCCTGCATCAACCCCACGTGCTTCTATTAATACCCAGCATCAGGAAGAAGGTCGAACTATCGCCGACAGAACTAAAGCTAGTCATTCTTGAGTACTTTCATGAGCACCATGCAAATCGTTTGCAGTGAATGCCGTGAGTTCTTCAGGCTCCATGGTCATCCCCGCAACTACTACACAAATAAAAGTTAGAACAGTTTACCGGACTTCTTCGACAGCCGCAGAGCTAACCGATCTTCGCTTCGCAATTAGGCATAAGAGTCAGCGCAGATCTCAGCGGTGGTTTATTTTCACAGATTCAAAAGCAGCCCTGCAAGCCTTAAAAGCGGCACTTCACCATGGAGCCCAGGAACAACTCGTTGTGGAAATACGAGAACTTCATCACTATGCCATAAATGAAGATCATGACATCAGCTACCAATGGATTCCAGGACACAGCGGCAAAGCGGGCAATCTCCGTGCGAACGAGGTCGCGCGAACAGCCCACCGAGACAGCGATTGTGTGTTGATTTCCTTTTCCAGGGCAGGCGCAGCGGGCAGGCATTGTGCACTTGCGTGGGAGCACACGCTCGCCTCGTGAAATTTCGGCCAGTTTGTGAACTGCCGCTTAAAATTCCTGGACCCTGACCTGAAGAGCCGGCTTCCACTTGGCCTACCCCAAACTTTGCTGTGCCGGCTGTGGGTTGATGTAGCATTCACAAACTCTTATTCTTTTGTGATAGGTATGGCAAATAGCCTTGCATATGCAACCTGTGGGCGCGACGGCACTACTCGTATAGGCCACATTCTTTGTGAGTGCCCCACATACAGTGCGGAGAGACAGTGTCTCTGCCGTTCGCTGGAGCGTTAGATGGACGTCCGCTGACTGAAATCAAGATTCTAGATCACTGGCCGCGGTGATTGTCGCAGATGAAGGCCTCCCAGGCATTTCTCTGCTGCATGAAAACCACGGGCCTGATCGATAAGCTCTGATTTTACTGTTATGTGACGTAATATGACTGTGACGCGATGTGATGTGACGTGATATGGCTTTGATGTGACTATACTAACTCACCCATCCTTTTCTTACCCACCACTTTTATATCCCTTACTCCCTGTCCCAGTGCACGGTAGCAAATCGGTTTATTTTACCGGTTAACCTCCCTGCCTTTCCTCCTCCTTATCTTCCTCCTCCTCCAGTTCAGTGCTAACTGCATCAAATCGACCCCTGTAAATTTCGACCCTCATTAGCGCCCCTAATTTTCTGCTACCCCCTACTATGCTTACCTTCCCTTGGAATCCATTTTGTTACCCTCGCGACCATCGATTATCGTCTTTTCGTATCACATATCTTCCCAAGTACATTTCTTTTTAATTTCAAGGAGAATGCCACTGACTCAAGTTACTTCTGAGGTAGTCTGAAAGCGGTGAAGAAGAATTCAGGCATAGGCGAAAATCAGATGTATGCGCTTGTGTACAAGGCATGCAATGTGATTACTAGCATGGACAAGACTGTGAAGGTAGCCGAGAAGTTCTGCACTGATCTATACATAGCCAACAAATTTTGGACAATGATGAGACTGGCAGCAGTGAAGAGAAATCAGACGTTAGAAATCAATGAAGATGTTAAGGAATCTTTGGAAGCTATGAAAAGGGGAAAAGCAGATGGGAGAATCGTAACTACAAATTTTTTTAAGGACGGCGAGGATATCGTGCTAGAAGAGCTGGCGAAGCAGGATTTGGGAAGATAACGAGGGTCAAGTGGATGCCGGTGGCACGTCCCAGGTTAATTGGAGAGGTTGTTGCCCTAAAACCAGACTGATGGAGAATCACTGACGATGATGATGACAACAACAACAGTGATAATGAAATAAGCAATTTTGATGAATGAAAAAAAAAATACCGCAAGTAGGGGGTGCGACTTTCAAAAGTCCTCAGTTGGCACCACTGTGCAAAGACAAAGCGTGTGCTCTGAAGGGTTTAGTTACATTTAGCTGGGACAACTAGTATATACGGCAGGGAGACAACGGGAAAAGCTTCAAAGAGCGTTGAACTCTAAGAATTAAGCCATATGTCTGTCATACGCCGATATTCGCACTTCCTTCGCGACTTTTAATCTTCCGTAGGCGAATCATTTTTTCTTATTAATTGCATATAAAGGGTATGCTTAATATATAAACTTAGTTTCATTGGGTAAATTTACAAATTAGTTTACCAATTCTTCTTCGGAACATCGCCGCTACAAATTCTGAGTGAACTTTACCTTCGCCACTTTTCACGCCTTCCATCAAAACGGGTCACTAACTACAGCTGCAAGGAAATGCAGAAACATGAAAAAAGAAAGTTCCAACGAGTGACCAATTTCAGTGCAGCAGTACTAGGCAGGAAGAAGCGCTCACTGCGTTGTCTCTCTCTTACCCTCTCCCACTCTTCCCTCTCCCTCTGCTCTAGGCGTATGATCAGGCACTTCACGACCTCACGCGACCCGCCGTGCCGTATCCTTTCAGGAACTGGGCGTTTTGCCCCAATCGATCCACCTCTTGCTTGAGTGTCCGACTGCAAACAACGAGACGCAAGAAAAGCCTACAGAAGAGGAATGGTTCGGTTGTGCTCCGGTTCCTGTGACACAGCGGAAAAGAAATTAAATCCCGCCAAAGAGAGAAACGGAACATCAACAAGCACACGGAACTAGTAACCCGGTATGGACGAAAGATCCTGCAATGTGGGCCACCCTTGTTTTCGTATAAAATAATGGCACAAGAGAAATAAAGTGAGCAACGACAGATCTAGCTTCCGGAAGAACCACAAATGAAGCGACACTTTTCTCTGCGCCATGAAGGCAAGGAAACGAGAATGTCAAGAGCTTCATTTCTTGCGAGTCTCGGCCATCAAAAACGTCTAGAGACGAAATCTGGAAACATGCTTTCATAATATCTTCTTTTTGCTCTTTCAAACATATTTTCATTCGTGGATGGTGATGCAAAGAAAGCGGCAGTGCAAAGAATCAGCGTTGAGAAAAGACATTAGCGCTGATCCGCGCTTGTCATTTTGGTTTTGAATGCACGTGAGGTTATGTAAAAAGTAAATCTATAAAGAGACGTCTGGAATAACAGAAATGGGCGCAGGATAACTTCGTGAACTCGAGGGCTATGTTGATCAGACATAGCTTCGGGTGGTGCAGCACAGCGGCACGAGGCCTAGACGAGAGAAGGGAACAAACACAGCGCTGAACTGACAACATAAGTTTTATTCAGGACGCCATTGCTATATATACCCTGGCCCCACAGGAAAACAGAAAATACACACATGTAGCAAGAAGGTCAACCCATATTATTCTGGCATTGAGATTTTTTGTCAAGTTCGACTATTGCAAAAAAGCCGATAATTTTGCCCTTTCCGATATGACAACAGACGGTGTGCTGGCACATTTCACACCGAGCTTCATAACCTTTATGCCATGATTATCCCTCTTGTTTGTTTATCTTCGTGGATAGGTACAATCTAGCTTTTTTTCAACCACGAAACAGTCGCGGCAGTGAATAGCTATGCTACGGTCAGCATTCTTAAAATTAGTGATATGCTACCTATGCCTGTCATTCAGACAACCGCAGGTCTGGCCTATGTGCGAACAAACTCAAGGCAGCAGGATTGAATAAACCACATTATTCTTGCAGGACACATACTTATTCCAATTATTTTGCTTGCATTTAGGAACACCTTGTTTAGAACTTTTTCTAGTTCATTTACAAGCAAGGACAGGGCACTCAATCTAAAGGGAGCCGATCGAAAACACGTCAGCCCAGCTCTTTTTTTTTTTAATGTATTCAAATTATCGGACAGAACATGGACATATGGTACAACTGCCAGATTCCTTTGACGTTGCTCTAGTTGACTCTGACGCCGAGCTTTAGCTTCTTTAACATCCCTTTTGCTACTCAAGCAAGAGCCCCAAGATGGTATCCTGCTTGAACCAGCCTATCCACTTAACCCAAAAGTTGCAGGTAACTGTGCGGGTGCAGAATTTTTTCATAGCACTGCTTAGGCATGACTTCACTATGCTCCTTTTTACAGGTTTCGAGTGGACTGAGCTGTACGGAAGCAGTAGCTTTTTACTTGCGGACTCAAAGGACTAGCAACAATTAACAACATTAATATGCAATCTCAGGTCAAGAAACTTCATGTGGTCGTTAACTGGCATATCGTGTGCTATTTCAAGGGGCGGTAGAAGGTCAGAAAGAAAAAAAAACAGAACCAATGTCATTTACATTATTATAGAGTGTTATCATTGCACCCCACAAGAGGGCGGGGATGAAAGATGGAGGAAGAACATGTGACGCGCTGGACAGCTGCGGGGGAAACTGTGGAAAGAAAAAAAAGAAGTGGAGCGTGATTGGTGCAGGGGGGTACGGCGTTGGCGGGGGGGAGTGTCACGCTCGGCTTGCGCCAACTGATGAGAGATATTTTTGCGGGAGAATTAACGCTGTCATTTAGCGCAAAGCTTGGCGTCGGTGCTGCATTATGAGATGTTGGCGCAATCTCCCAAGCTTGCTCTGACATGTAGGAGTTGGTAGGTCATATATTTCAGGCATGAAGGTAACACTGATTGCTGCTCCAGTTGGCAGCTGCGCTGGCAAGTGGGAAGTTAAGCATCAAACACGATGTCCCTTGATTTCTAGTGGTACATGCGACCCCTGGGCCAGGCTGGGATATTCGAACGCCTTGGTTAAAGTGGGGTGGTCTTTCACATAATATCGTAGCTTTGAACTGCCAGCTGTGAATAAATAGGAAAAGATGGCCACAAATTAAGGGGATAGTGATTAGGTGAGTACCAAGGTACAGCCTATGTCCCATGAGCCCGAAGCTTCGTTTATAACTAGAAATGGGAAAGGGGGTTCAGTTGAAGGGTGATTTTGAGTGAGAATATAGGAAGACTAAGTTATAAATTTATATGCACACAATATGTGAGACGGGTGTAGGCACAATACGCTTCTATTATAAAAAAAAAGAATACCGCGAAATCAAATACTCATATCTGTGCGCAGAATTTCGCACTAGTGACAATTGTAATCATCTGCCAATTTTTTGCCTTCAGATAGTAAACCACGCCTGCTGATGCAAACATGTCCCTAGCTATGCATTCTAATTATAGGCACATCTATCACCTACACATTCTGCATTGTTGTTAACCTTCTAAAAATAAGGGTTGTTAATTCTTTTTCAGCTAATGCTCAAAACTAAGAGCTCCTAATTGTAAGGGTGGTAAATTCATAATCGGCTATTGATTAACATTTTATGTTTTCTCTTACCCTCTCTTAGAGTAGAATGAAAAAGAAGAACAATTATGTATGTTTATCACCGACTTGCGGTGGGCTCTATAGCATCGCTGGGAGCTTCTGTCGATAGCAACAAGTGGCTACTTAAAAATAAATGGAAAAAATGTCAACTCTGAAATGACTTATTAGATAAGCTTTTCACGAACCACTCTTTAATAGCGTAAAACTAACTCAAAGAAACGTTCCTATCCCTTCCATGTCGCATAGACCACGCCGTTTTACGAGTCCACCTTTACTGTTTCGTCGCTCTGTAACCACAAAGAGCAGTCGAACTCGGCTTTAATTTCACCCGTAAACAACATATAAATAAGAAATTAAGGCCAATTGGTAGAAGCCGCTTTTAGCTCTGTGCCCTTACAAATACTGAGTTGCTCATTCGAGGGCAGAATTTAAGCACACATTTGCCTTTAGTTCGGCACGGAAAGGGTGGCTTTTTCAGTAAACATGTCAATAACAAGCCACAACAACAATGAACATTCTTTCGTTTCTGTGCAATTCAGAAATCTTAGAACGAGAAATCCGAATTGAAAAAAATAAAGGCCCAGATAGGTCGAGCTATTTGCATAGACGGAGGGTGTAATCTAAAGTAATGAGGGAAACGTGTTATGTTGGTACCGGCTCTATTCTAGGAAAAGGGTATGCTTTTCCCGCCAGAAACTTTTTATTTACTCATGGGGCATTGTAGGAGCCAGCCTGGAATGGAAGCACAGCCTGGGTGGTGCACCGAATACTGGTGACAGATTAGGTATCGTACGTGATGTATAGGTCTCATAGGTTAGCTGTGACCCCTCAAGTCTTTGCTAAATGGCAGTGCTCAAACAAGTCACTACAAAATTTTAGGCTGGGCCTCATATTTATGCCGGAATACCTCCACTATTCGCAGCAAAACTTTAGAAATCACTGGGGTACGCCAGCTATCGCACAAAAAATTTAAAAATCACCGTGGTTCGCCAGTTATTATTTAAAGTTCTCCCATTATTTAATCTGTTTCGACAAACCACTCCTTTAGTTTATTCTCAAAGCCAATATTACTCAAGTAGTTTGTAACACTTTACCAGTGTTTACTTACATTTCTCTCGGAACGCTCCGAATAGACACTTGAATACAAGACCAGCTGGTCGAAGCTAAGAGCATGAACGTGCTTTTGAAAATAAATTGAAAATAACATCAGTGAGCTGAAGCATGAATCATGTAAACTACGCTCCCGGCTTTGAGTGAAAGCTACTTATTCATGACGTAGTGAATCACTTCCCGCTGCTCACATACACAGTTACAGTGAGAGAGCTGTTCTTATGATGGGCAGTAATTATGTGTAAATGATTCGCGGTGACTAATGTATACGAATTTCGTTAGAGGTGTCGTAATAACACATATGCAATAAAAATATGCTATGTTGAGGCTACCGAAATGAAGGAACTATAAAATACCTCTGCCTATGCCGATGAAAATCGCTGACAAGCACTGACTCTGCAAATGTTCGCATTTTCACTCGAAAGAGAATCTTAGATTCTCCTTGACAGTAAAAAAAATCAACATCAGTCTATATTGCAAGATATAGCAGGTAAGCGGCAGCACTTTCCACAAACTCCAGACCAGTAACTAGGAGACGCCGAATGCTCTTTGCAAGGAGCAGGAAGAATACGTTTAGCGTAGCACTTCAAGCACTGTCATTTTGTGTGCCAAATAGTCCACCGGTGCAAACGGCGGCTGCAGAAGACCTACGTAGAATCTTTGCTCGAACCAAATCGTAGACAAGTGATGCAGCGGATGCAGAAGTAGCACGACCACGTGCGGCTGAGAGACACAGAGGATGACGACAGGGCGAGTGGTGCGCTGTGCTCATGATCCGATGCTTCCCCATTCTCCCGTCAGCAAAGGCCAATGATGAGCAGCCGCAAGGGCACGAAGGAACACCAAAGAAGACAGACTGGATGGATGTCATCGAGGTGCGCGCTACGGGGCGAGCGCGTGATAGGTCATGCATCGTGAAAAGAAGCCCGAGCTCGGGCAGAGAGGCGCGACGAATGCACCCGAGTCTGCCGAAACACTGCGGTCGATGGTTGCTGCCGCTAACGCTTGGGGTCGCCGTCGTCCAGCACAAGAGAGAGAAAGGAGGGCGTCGAGTCGCTCCCTTGGCAGAGCTGACGTCACTGGAAACCGGGTGCACGTCCGCCAACTGTCAAGGGGCGAAGAAAGGCATTTTTCCAGCAATCCTACGCCCCTCTTCATGCACCGCCGGCTATTCATATTCGCACATTCCATCGCAGCACTGCGCGGCGCTCTCCTGCCACTTAATTATTTATATTCCACCTCTCTTTCTAAAAAAAAAAAAAATGGTAGCATCACATGGAAGCATAATGAAACCCCGCTGACTGGGTTTTATTTTATCGCTACTTCAGTGCCACATGGGCGAAGCACTTTATGGACACCTTCTCGTATATCTGACGAATTTCGCGTTTACTGTATTTAGAACGGCCATGGGAACTGTTGAATCACAACCAAAGTGTTGCAGGATTGCGCAGAATGATATCCATTATCTTGTTGAGTCTACAGTCCAAAATGCTCGACGTGGGTACGAACGTTCGTGAAGGTACAATTTGGGTGTGTCGCTTTGCGCGCCCTCAAGAGCAGGAAGGAAGGGGGGAACAGATGTCAGCGGTGACACGGGAACCTGTGCAGCTGACAACCAGTTTTACTGGTCTAGAAATTGGAGGAAATCTCCCGCGTCACGTTTCGCTAGTGGCTGCGTTGCATATGGAGTCCGCTTTCGCCACCAAGCATCCCCGCGTATATCCTTCGCTACTGATCTCTACAGCCACTGGCTCTTCCAGCGGATGCGAATGTTCGCACTGCCCAGCACAAGAAATACAAGGCTTTAGCATAACGTATTCGAGATAATGATTGATGGCCTAAACAGGAAACGTAGAAAGGTATAGCTTGAAAATCAATATGCAGAAGACTAAGGTAATGTTCAATAGCCCCGGGAAGGAAGAGCAGTTACATTAGGTAGCGAAGTACTGGAAGTAGTAGGCGAATATGTCTACTTAGGACAGATAGTAACGGCAGATCCGGACCATGAAAAGGAAATAACAAGAAGAATATGATTGGGATGGAGCGCATTTGGCAAGCACTCGCAGATTATGAATAGCAGCTTAACGGCCTCGCTCAAGAGGAAAGTATACAACAGTTGCATCTTACCTGTACTCGCCTATGGAGCTGAAACATGGAGGCTAACCAAGAGGGGTCTACTTAAGCTGAGGACAACCCAAAGGGCTATGGAACGAAAAATGGTAGGGGTAACATTAAGAGATAGAAGCGTGCAGAGTGGCTCAGAGAAATAACTCAAGTTACTGACATTCTAGTGGAAATTGAGAAGAAGAAATGGGATTGGGCAGGACATGTAGAGCAAAGAGAGGATAACCTATGGTCGCTTAGGGTAACAAACTGGATTCCAAGGGAAGGAAAGCGTAGCAGGGGCGGCAGAAAGTTAGGTGGGCGGCTGAGGTTAAGAAGTTCGCCGGGGTCAAGTGGATGCAGCTAGCACAGAACCGGGTAAATTGGAGAAATATGGGAGCGGCCTTCGCCCTGCAGTGGGCATAGTCAGGCTGATGATGATGATAATGATTCGAAGTTTTCCCGCCCGGTGTTGCCATTACGCGCACGCCTCTGGTACCATCTCAGATATTACAGCCGGGCGTGGAATCGCTCATCGCTCCAAGGTCCTTTGAGGCAAGGGCCTAGGGTCTGGAGGTTCCTTGCTGCAGGGCTACCTGTTGTTACAGCCGCCTTCAACTTTTCAGTTTCGGCGAACGCCGCTGCGTATACGTTCAGCACCCCCGACCAAGAATCTTCTCAGGTCTTGTTTGTACTATCGCTCTGTTTGGACAGAATGTTTCGTAAGATCACAGCCGTGTTGCCTCTCGTGGGTAATTCAAACTACGTCTTGTATAGCGGCTCTAACACGCGAGTCTCCCGGGAGGTCTTTGAAGGTCGGCAGCCAACAAAACGAGAGATGGGAACTGACCGAGGACTGTAAGGACTGAGAGTACTGACCACTGACTGAACATGACCTCGTCTAGTGCTTCACACCCACAAAAAAAAAAAAAAAGCATTCGCCGTGGAATCGAACCCATCGGGTACGAAACCGTTCACCCGTGTTCAGAGCCGATCGATTGCCTTGACCGCTGACTAACTGCGACGGGGAATGTTACTCCTAAAACCAGGTTTAAGTAGAGATAAAGCTCCGCGATTTGACGCAGCGGCCGCAAGAATGGCGCTACAAGTAGAAAAAAATTCCGTGGCCTCCGCGATACAGCGCGCTGTTGCACCGGAGGCGCTTACCGAGGCTTCATTCATTCATTCATTCATTCATTCATTCATTCATAAATATTTATTCATAAGGATGACCTGAGGCATAGAGGGGAAATTAGTTGCAATTTGACGAGGCGGCTCCCAGATGGCGCGACGTATAGAGCTTAAAATGCAGAGCACCACGCCCATAGCCACAGGAAGTTTATGTAAGCAAAGACCGTGTGAAAAAACAACAACAAAGCAATTGCACACAGTTTAAATAGCTTGATGTAAAAAAAAGCGCGCTCTTTCGCGCTATAAGGAGTTTACCGGAGATAGCCCCTGCGAATATATTTATAGCAGACCTTCTCTGTTCGCCGGGTGCTAGCGAATGACCTTTAATGTCTCGCAAAGTCAAACTAGACTTATTCGTTTCGACAATGATTTATCTAGTCTCCGTGTAATGCGTTCACCACTAAAAGAAAAAAAAATCAAGGCAGTGCAGCTGAACCAGTGAGGTTCGAGCTCAGGTAGTGGGAATCAGTAGCCGAGTGTATTCACTGAAGTGTGACTATGGCGGGTGCTTTCATCAGTATAACATTGTTTAACTGCGATTAAACCTCAGATATTTTTTTCCGCGTGAACTTATTTACTCGCAAAAAATGAGCAGGAAAAACAAAAAATCGCATTTTCTGTTTCCTAATAACTGTTTTGGGTCCATAACCTACATATTGTAAGCTAAAGAAGGAATGTATAATCACGTTAGTCAAAAAGAATTGCAAAGAGCCTCTCGCAAACATTCAACTTACAGCATTCGGATAAAACGAGGATATCTTAGGAACAAAGATAACACCAGGAGCGCGCTGCCTCTTATTATATGTTTCTTCGTCCTCCTTGCCACGCAGTTACTATCGCAACTGCGATGTCGACACACAGATAACTTGCATACGATGACTGAAGAGACGATCATGCATATCTTTCCATCGCAGGAATCATTATGGCCTGTATTTAATATTTATTATTATGCGTCTGCACCCTCACACGAATGCAGAAAGAACATAACAACACAAGGCTGGTATGGTTGTCTTTCTCTCTAGAAGCCATATTGAGTGCCGCCGCCTACAATTCGTGAAAGATGCGAATACCGCCATCGCCTACGTTTGCCGCGTGTAACGAGCGGCCAGTGCGCGTACGTACAAGCATGTGGCGACACGCGATAGACTACAACGGTGGCGGTATGCGTTCTTATAAATGTTCGTAATTTGGGCTTCCTCCCAAAACGTATGTAGCTAAATTATCCACAAAATGTTAGTTATATGGGGTTTTGTGGCACGTAATCAACTGCGGCTATGATGCGCCAAACAAAAAGATGATTTGTTACCTACAAAATCCCTCACGGAACATGTAATAGTATGCTGGAAGGAAAACAACTACCTGGAATTGGGATGCAATCTTGAAGTAAGATTATGTTCTAACATTCGCATTTCGAGCCCCTATCCTAGAGCAAAAGCTCTGTGATATTGTTGGATGGAATGAATCCTTCTGATTACGCAATGTTTCTTCGAGTCGGAAGGAAAAGGTGGTGTTTGCCATCCTAGAATTTTGTTTTCAAGACTACAACAGCGTTTTGTGTTATGCGGCTTGTCGCATCAATCGCGGCATTCCTTGCACTTATGCTTGAAAGCACTGAAACATATACAAAAAATTCTCGCACTTCAAAATTCTGTACCCCTGGTGATGCCTATATGTTGTACAGCGGTGCCCATAGTCAAGTACAGTTGCCTAAAAAACTGTTGCAGATTACATTGCGCGATGGGGAAATCGCGACAGCGCGCCGACTATGCAGGAAGGTATCAGGAGGAGGAGGAGGAGAAGGAAAAACTTTATTTAGGTAACAAAAAATGTAAACACTCTCAGGAGGACCTCTTAGGCTGTTCCTTTTAGCTTAGCTCGCTCGACCAGCCGCAACTGATCAGGTATCGGTGGTGGGAAATAACAACGTCGATGTAAGTATAAACCGGAAGTGGTCTGCGGATGAGAAGCATCGACATGGCAATTTTTCTTTCTTTCTTTATTTATTTATTCCTCAACGATCCGGGGACATTACATGAGGAGTGGGCTGGGAAATTTAATATGAACACAAAATATCTTCGATGGCGGTTTTATATTGGCTGAAGTTCGTGATGGTTGCCACTTCGGATGGAAGGCCATTCCAGTCTCAAGCTGTTTTCAAGAAAAAAGACTGATAATATGTATCGGTACGGGCTTTTATTGAATAGACTGCGTTAGGGTGAAAGTTAGAGAAGTGTGATGAGCACGTGTGATAGGAGTAGTTTCAGGATCAGAGTTATGATAAAATTTGTGATGCAAGGAAAGACGAGCGATCTTGCGACGACAGGCTAATGAAGGAAGGTTAAGCCGAGATTTAATTGCGGAGACGCTGGTTTGATATGAATAGTCGGAACAAATAAATCTTCCGGCGCGATTCTGGACAGATTCTGCAGTTTCAATGATGTTAGTAAAAGAAGGATCGTATTCGGCGCATGCAAACTCTATTTTCGACCGTACAAATGTTAATGTAAGCAAGCAGTTTTATTGAACGGGGTGCTAAGGCAAGGTTACGGCGTAAGAACCCTAAAAGTTGGTTAGCTGAATTATTTCTGTGGTGAGCGTGTTGCGCCCAGGTTAAATCTTTGCTCAAGTGGATGCCGAGATATTTTTAGGAGTCTACTGATGTAATGGGGATATTGTTAATTGTATAAATCGCGTCCAGGTGATTGCGACGGCGGTGGAAAGAAAGAAGAGAGCTTTTTGTAGAATTTAATGACATTAGCCAAGTGTTACACCACTCTTGGATGCGTAAAAGGTCTTCTTGAAGCTTGGTTACATCGGACGGATTAACTATTGGACGATAGATGACACAGTCATCAGCGAAAAGGCGGCTGTTAGAACTGATGTTAGAGGGCAAATCATTAATATAGTTGAGAAATGAAAGGGGGCCTAAACCAGTGCCTTGGTCACCAATATTGCTCCGGAAAGAGACTGCAGCCATGAAATTGGGAGACATCTGCTTCTTTGAAAGAGAGCCATGGCTAGCCTTGACGCCCAGTAAAGAGCAGATACATTAGACTGCCAACCAAGATCCGTAAAACTCGTGCTATGATCTTTTCATTTGCGATGTATGGATGCGAGAGTTGGACTGTAAACAAGGCTGACCGCCGAAAAATTGACGCGTTTGAATTGTGGTGCTGGCGGAGACTCCTGAGAGTTCCTTGGACTGCCAGAAGATCAAATCAGTTGATATTGTCGACCATAAACCCTGAATGCTCATTGGAGGGTCAAATTCTAAAGTTAAAGCTCAGCTACTTTGGTCATCTCATGAGAAGAGAGGAGTCGCTGGAGAAAGATCTGATGTTGGGAAAGGTTGAGGGTCACCGGAGAAAGGGTAGGCAGCGAATGCGATGATTAGATGGCATCCTCGAGGCGCTGCAGATGAAGTTATGTGATATTAGGAAGATAGTGAGAGACCGGAAAGCGTGGCGTGATATGGTCTATAGGGTCACGAAGAGTCGGGAACGACTGAACGATTGAACTGAACTGAACTGAACTGAAAATAGTGCCTTGGGGAACTCTAGATAAAACCGGGGAAAAACTTGCGTCACAACATAAGCCAAACCGAGCATAAAGACTTTTATCCTGTTTTTTTTTTTTCTAGCTGCTATCAAATACTTATCAGGTAACGGTGCACCTGACTGTAGCGCTGAGAAATGCGGCTAAACCGCATAAATTGTGATTTGCCAATATGAGGAATGTCGCTTTCCGGTGGTAGTCGGCGTCTGCAAAGATCAATGTCACAAGCACAGCCGACCCGCCGAGGCCCCGTGCTAGTGGCATATGAGCAGGGAGTAAGACAAGGTACTACATTATAAAAATAAGAGCGGATAATGGGGCGCATGATGTTTTGCAAAAATCACGGCAGCCTATAGCGTCCACCAGCAAGTTTGTGGGTGCTGGTAGAATTCCGATACGCCTTCGCTGTGGCTACTTTCAATCGGAGCTGCGACTTTGTTGCCGGCAATATCACACCGTGTGCATGTTCGGAGCGTCCAAAAAGCCAGCCAGTGCATACGTGGCCCGACACTGAAAGCTTGATTTTCTCTGCAAACTAAAAAAAAAAAAAAAAACGGAAAAGGCTGAGCCGATAACTTTGTTCACATACTGCGGCTAAATAGAACACACGTGCTGGATGACCTTTAAAGCTATCTATATTTTTCTTCAATTTTGTCTTCTTGTTTTTTATGCACACCTACAAACTGGCGAATACCGGGCACACACACAAAGCGATCGTTGTTTAATGCAAGCAAGTCGCAGCGTGGTTTCCAGCGGGCTCAAAATGTGTACCTAAAGATGGCTTGAACCAAGGTTGCCAGAACAGATGCTCAAAGCGCGTACGGGATGCGATGATGCCAGCCAGAACTAAACACCTTCGTAGCCAAGAGGAGATTGCAGCGCCACGGCGGCGACTATTCAAAGCGCCGATTTGTCTTGCGGCAGCCAACATCTTTCGGAGTTGGACAAGGATCCTCAGTCTAGCAGGCGAACTCTAGACTTTGTGGGCTGAGGGAAAAACAATGCGCTCCAAAGATTGTATTAAGGCGAAAGCCTTTAATGACTGATGCTGTCGTGGACAAAATGTGTCCCGCGTTTGCGGCGTTCTGATTGGCCGAGGCGGGTTGACGTCATAGAGATTTCGACCAATCACAGAGCACCATCACATTATGCATGAATGCGTGCCTTATATGGGCATATGTCAATCAATGATCAATCAGTAAATAATGAATTAATTACCAATCAATAACTAATTAGGTATTGCATTATATACTAATCATAGTCAACAGCGACCGTAAATAAATATTTACTTATAATTAACTAATTATTACTAATTATAGTGCCAGTTGGGTATGAAAAATGCGGCACAGGCTTTTGCCTTTCACTACTTTAGTCGCTTAAGTCCCTCGTAATTTTTTTTTTTTCATTGTGACCGTACATGAGTTCATGAAAGTATAGGTGACAACTCAGCGATGGCCTTAAGATAGTAGATATAAAATAACGCTTTTGATATCGCATATACAAGAAACCATTTTTTGTCGCTTTCTGCGCCGCCTTTGGCAGCGCTGTTTTCAAAATGGTGGCAGCCGGCCTTTTCAGAACAATTGAGGCGATGGTGTGAAAGCAGTCAAACTTGCAGGAACAGTGACCATGGATAGGGCGAAATGTGCCTAAGGTCTCCTCCAGCAAACATAACCGTGAATATTTCATTCTTTTTGCGTGTTTCCTAATCCTTTTTTATCGTTCTTTTTCTAAAGATACGAACGCTGATGAATTCTCAGTAGATGTTTTGATACTAAAGAAGTTATTGCACAACTTCACTGCTATGGTGGAGCAGTAATTAGGGCGACTCACTGTTGCAAAAAGGACACGGGATTGACACGCTGTTGTTGTGAAGGAAAAGAAAATGCACGGGCCTGCTACTGGCTCTGTAGCTGAGTCACCACCGCTGCCACGTGCGGACAGAAGAGAGAAAGTAGAGAAAAGAGAAAAAAAAGGAGAGAGAGAAAGACCACTGGGCATGGTTAAGTTGTCCGCGGAGCATTGTGACAGATACTACGCTTTTGTTTTCTGTAAACCAATTTGAAATTCCGCTGATGCCTGCTGTACTGCATCTGCTTCTGTATGCTATGTGGTGCGGCGTTCGAGGAAGCGCCAAGTTAAAGGCTCCGTACGTACACCAGGATCGGACGCCCGGCGGTGTCAGCTTCGTATGTGAGTGAATTGCCTGGTGACGTCATGACCAGTCGTAACGTCACGGTCGTATGTGACGTCATCTTGACGTCAGGTCTGGTTATTAGGCCCGACTGGTGAAGACTTGCGGTGGATGGAACGTCACAACGTTCCCGTAGCTATATCGACGTCCGCGCTATTTCAACGTAATATTTACATTCTAACTATAAATAATTAGCTAATTACTCTACAGTAATCAAACTTGTCTTCTAGGTTTATTTTCCTCCTCTATCTGACGCAACCAGTCTTTTTCTCCAATATGTATTAATTCCTACTTAGCGAAAGCGTTATAGACGGACGGACAAGGTCGTGGCCGCGAGCATAAGTTATTAAATGCTTTCATCTTAAAACATCTTCATCTTTACAAAAGGAAGAATACTAACAAAAAGCAAGTGAAATGGAAGGCAGACTCGATGATGGCAAACAAAGAAGAGCTGGTAAAAAAATATTACACATTTTGAGCCTGATCTAACGGAACAAAGCCGGGAGGTCGACTTGCGTTCCGTTATGCTGAGGCCTGCCTATTTCAGAGCTTAGAGGCCGTTTTCCCCGTGTAGGCGCCGCCACGAGCGAAGGGTCTGTTTTCCCACCAGATACGTGCCACGTCGACGTGATAGATTGCCTGCCTGCTACAAGATCCTAGTCGCGCCTCGTGCGAAGAATGCTGCTTCCTTCCGTTGCATGTCCCTCTCACAAGCGCTGTTTTCCATTTATATTTCGCTTGAAAATACGTTTCGTAGGTTTTAGATGTGATCGCACGAGCGGTAACCGCTCATAATTTCAACCGCAGCACAGCAACGCCTCAACCCATGTCCTGCCTTCTGGCAGCCTTCCAAGGCTGCCAGAACGAGACCACCACCACCATATTACTGTCGCTGTCTCGTTATATCTCGTTTCCAGCTGCCGCCTTGCTTTTTTTTTTTTTTTCATTTCTTCACCAGTCCTTCAATACCAGAGTCTGCGGGGCGTCATGTCTCACTTTATTATCGGAATGTATTCACACATCAGCGATTGGCGTGTTTTTGCGCGGCTCATAAAATTGTTGTGCTTTTTTATTGTATCCCGAAAGCCGGGAAGGCGCAAATGTTTACAAGCAGTTGAGGAAGATGTCCAGCCGGCCTATTAAAGCCTAAAAGATATTTCTGAGCGTTCGGTACGCGATCTGATCATGTGCCTTTAAGATGTGAAGATGAATAATCTGACACGCTGATAAGTATTCTGCCCGACATATATTCTTAAAGTGTTGTGTCGAGTGTTGCGTCTTCGTATTTCCTGTCGTGTTCATCTTTTTCCCTCTCGTTCAGCATGAATATACATTCTTCCGGCTGGATGCTAGGCTACAGAATTTATTTCAAAGACACTTCATTCCTTTTATAGTGTTGCGCGACGCCACAACGCAGCCGTCAAACGAATCCTGTGCATTGCTTGTTGTTCTCGTAATAAAGATTTTACTTTTTTATTAAGTGTTCATACCAGTGATTAACTATTAATAAATAAACAAGGGTGGCATCCCAATCCCACACATCGAGTGGTTATGAGGAAGCAAATATTTTTCATCAGTGGGTGTAATGAGCTGTTGCTGGCAGATTACGGCAGGTGAAACAGACACCAAGAAGACAGCCTTCACCATGTCTGATGCTCCCTTCGAGTTCCACTTTTCCCGTTTGAGGTTTAAATCACACTGAAAAGATTTTCGAATCACGGAAACAGTAGCACCAGGAATAAAATGGCATAACTTGTATCGTTTGCCTCGATGACACCATTGTGTTGCCAGCAGACATTGATGAACAGCTAAGGTGGTTGCACGAAGTTCTTGATGTCATGGAGTATTCTGGGCTTGGAAAAAATTCCAGTTTGCCTACGAAGAACTGCGGTTTCTGAACAGCGTTGTCAGCAAATTAGGAGTACGGCTAGATAGAGCAGACAGCCGCGAAAAATAAGTTCGACTGCGCCTTCTGGAAAGAAAAATTCTGGGTAATTCTTCTTTTAGATTATGCTTACACTAGCGGCGTTTCCCGAAACAATTCTCGAATATCCTGAGAACCGCAGAGTCCGTGACACGTTGAAATGAAGCAAATGCCCCGTTCCAAAGCGAAGCTCCGCAGGTTGCCGCTTTCTGGCACATTGAACGCGTTTTCAAGAGCCACCTGTTGACGTCCACTTCGATGAAGACGCCTAAACAGACATTTAAGGGAAAAGCTAGAATTCATGTTTTCAACGATGAAATAAAAGTGCCTCGCTTGATTATAAGTATAGTTTGTAAGTTTGTATTGTGTATGCGAAGTGTTTACATATTTATGTTTCACTTTTTTTGGACCCATGTGATTAACCTTTGGCTAAGGGTCGGAACAATTTGTTTTTTAATCTTAGCCACACCGTAATTCTACCAGTAAATATAAGGTTAGTCTTCAATATTTCCGCGGGCTGCCGCTCAGCAGTGATTAATTCGTTCCATTCTTCAGCTGTGAAAATTAGCACAACACTTAAGCTTCGCTTTAAAAGAAGACGCGATAGAGAATGAAATCATTGCTTCCCTTCTAATGCTCGTACCTCGGCAAGCCGCCTTCGCTTCAACCATCTAGCTGCCTCATACCGAGCGTTTCCCGCCTTCTCGGTATCCGCCATTCTAGTTAGTAGTAGAGCGCAAGACATTTTGGATGCAGAGAGCAAAAGATGGTGCAGGAAGTCGATTGTCGCGCCACGTGTGAAGTGCGTGCCTATAGGTTTGTGTAGCAATTACGAATTTCTTGCGAAAAGGTCAACATGGGTCAACAATGAAAGGTGAAGAGTGCGCCAGTGAAAGGTCCCATGAACATCACCGAAATGTACCAAAGCTACACCGTGATGAGGGACACCGTAATGAAGAGATCTAGAAATTTGGTTTCTTAACGTAGTACACTTATATCGTATAGGGAATGGATCTTGCTTTTCGCCTTTTTTGAAAAGCGGCCGCCATGGTCGGAATTGAGCCGAGGTCCTTAGGTTCAGCAGTCAAGCACCCTAACCCCTGAGCCACCGCGGCGTAGCAGTGTATTATGCGTTCAACTTGTTCTGACTTGTTCTGCTATGAAGTAATCCATCTCCTAAAAACTTGAGGGAGACTTAAGCTCCTCCCTTAAAAGTGTGACGCGGTAGCGCTAGTGGCTCCAGTCTGCGGCTCCCCTTGTGGATCCTCCTCCATGTAGTACGTGCACTTTATTATTTGCCTAATGTCTTAAATTTTCGCGCCTAGTGTCTCGCTCGTGGTCATTAGCATATAGTCGAATGATAGCACATTATATTACAGACCGCCTCATATGTAAATAAAGCCCCGCTTTAAATAAACCCTACGAACGAGTCTTCATGGCCCAGGCATATATAGCATGCCCTATCAGGGAGTCAAGGGTGCCGGGTTCAATTTTTATCGCACCCTCCGATTTCTATGAATTTACCCGAGTTAGCTGCTCCTGCAAACTCCGCCATGTCATGTGATTTCAGGACGTCACCGAACGAGCCTACCGATTACTGCCTGGTGATGTTAGCTCCAACCAGCAAAGGAATGCCCTCACTTTATCGCTAGACGTCGATGCCAGATTTTCTGGAAAAGGGTCATTTGACGCAGTCGTGTTAAATATTGTAGTTCCAGACTTTTTCTCCCACAACTAATAAAAAATGCGCTTATCGTTGTAGTCAGTCAATGGTAGAATAAGTGTAAAAGAAATAAAAATGTGAACTACACAATGCTCAACCCAACCTGAACCCAGGCATTCTTGTAGTGCGGACTGCGCAAAGACAGGTGTTGATGGAACCACAAGGAGTCTCACCAGTTCAAACAATGGTTGCCTACTCGAGGCAGCGCCTTTATTCATCAAGGACTTGGGCTTCGCCTCATGCGCGTCTTCTTCCTCCCCGTTTCCTTTTAATACCTCTCTCGTGCTAATCTTAACTGACGCGGCTTTTTTGGTGACGACGATCTCGAAGGAGGACTGGGTGGGAAGGATGCAACAACACAAGCACACAGACACACACACGCCAGTGACCGACGCCTTAGCGGCGGCCGTTGATTCGTCCATACAGAGCGACGTCAACGCACACGCAGCAGGGGCATCTCTCCCCCTTCATCGGCTGGTCACTCTGGCAGAGGTGTCGACACGGGCCCACTTTGAATGGTGGTCACTGGGAAAGGAGCAGTATGTAACATCACCGTCCCGTGTAGGGCCGCTTATCACCATGAAGGGGTTTTACTGGGAACAGTAGCCCTGCATGGGGGATTTTTCTGTATCGTCCTGGAAAAGCAACAGCAACGGTTGTGCCTCTCGGGTGACTCCTACTCCGTCTTTAACGTGTGCACTTCTGCCGAAACGAATTTCTTGGGTCAATCCGGGCAGCACAAACTTGCTTACAAAAAACAAAAAAAGTAGCGAGCAGCTGCGTGATCGGATTGGCGCAAGTAAATAAATTAGCGTTCCAGGATATCTTTCATGTCCCACTGCAGTGACGACAACGCCTAGCAGCTTTATTCTTTCACGTCATCCTTTCGTGCGAACAACAATCCGATCTAGAATGAATATGAAGCTATGTTCGATCTGCAGGCCTCCTATGCGTCATCACAAGGACAATGCTCTAATGAAACACGTGCGGATTTTGTCAGCACAGCGAGTCGTGTCATAAACGAAAAGCAGTCCTCGAATGATAGCGTAATGCTCCATAGGAGTACAGTTCTATGCGTGTTACCGACCCTCGGAGGCTTTGTTGCACTATCCGAGGATAAACCTGAACGCTCTGGAAGCAGTACGTTTAACGCAGATCAACCGCAGAAATTCAGCATTTCTATGTGTTGGCTGTGATGGGTCGATAACACGATCATCCGGGATATAATTTCTCTATTATCTATTATTTCCTCCTAATTCCATCTCGCTTCATCGTCACCCAGATAACAACCTGCGACTCTGCAGACATTTGAGTTCTTGAAGCTACCTCTCTTGAAGGAAGTGCAGCTAGACCTGTGCCATCACACTGTTTGATAGAACCTAGTGTCAGAGGAAAGAAAGCTTCTAAACCTGAATTGTAGCGCATCTGCGAACAGCTGTAAGGTGACAAAAATTTCATGTTGAGAAGTTTGCTATGTCGTTTCACTGTAGAGTTGTAACAGTAGATAAACTGGACGACGTCCGCTTGCAAGTGCACCTGGAAGGGTCGTGGAGGTTGCCCATATTACAGCCCAGACTAATATGGTTATGGCAATTATAAACACCAATCTATTTTTTTACATGACTTCGCCTGTTGCCCACTTCCACAAGGTTACAAGGTCGTCTATGCCCAGGTGCTTTCCGTGCGTTTGAGGACATAACCCCATACACGCTGTGGGTGACCTCATATTCTCATAAAAAAGTGCTCTCTGTGACAAAATAGCGCATCTGAATACGGTGCATACTTCCGAGGAGACGAACGAAAATGTAGCTTGTGCATGTTGTAATGACTAGAATGCCTCAGTGTAGAAAAAGAACATTTTTGTTTGAAGACGGGGTCATAACGTTGTTCTGGATCAAAAGCAGCGGAATGCCTACAGTAAATCCTAAACTCCCTACAGTACAAAAATGGAGCACACATTTAGCTGCTTTGACAAAAACAAAAATGCTTGAAAAAAAAATGCTTTGTCAGGAAAATATCTTAGCGTGACCTGTATTCACATGACAAACACTGCCTCGGTGTCTGGTGTCCCGATCGTGCGTATACGTATATGATTCAGTTGGCCCTGCGTTCTTTCGAAGCCAACATTTAAATGCGTCAATGGAGATGCAATCAGATGGATGATGTAACTTGCTCTCAGCACATGGTAAGGCTATGGCACAGAAATAACGCCGATGGTTCATGCCACTCAAGGAAACTGTCAGGATAATCTGCATCCTTTCAGATGGGAGTTCACCTACCCACTAGTAAGAACTCGCTGAACAAGTGCTTTCATTCCGTGAATTATGCAGGATACAAGTGAAGTGCTGTAGTCCCAGCCGGAGTGCGACTTGCTCTCCCGGCGGGATTTCACCCCATTTCCACCCTTATCTCGGAGAATGCGCAGGTATAAAGTACAGTGCCGTGTTACTTAACTCTTGCGTGCGCCCAATCATCTTTACAAAATAAGTTATTTAATGCTTAACCAAACTGTTGATTATTCCTCAGAACGTTTGTTCTTCTTCGTGTAAAGGGGGCGTGTGTTAAAATTGTTTCCTTGCTAATCACGTCTGTTCTAAAGGAAACCGAGGATCCTGAGCGGTCAGGTTGTCATAGACTGCGCGACCAAAATAAATCAGGGTCTGTCTCCTCCTCGTCCACTGAAATGCTGACAACTGCCAGAAAGCAATAAAAAATTCTCTAATTCTGTGCAGTGCTGCTTGCGTTCTTGTTCGTAGCGGCAGATGAACAGCGGATTCGTGCACACGTCGATAAAGATCAGGATGAAATCGACTAAAGACTGATGCAATCTGGAGAAGTTGAACTTGCGAAGTTTTCTTCGTCGCGTTTTTTCATTTACTGCCCTGCTCTTGCATTGTGATCCTACGGCATTTTCAGCCGGTTAAATTCACGAATAATTCACGAACAGAAGTACTACTATAATTTAGAGTGACTAAGACACCTTTCGACGAGTATAGCAAAGGGCAAACAGAGTCCCGTTATAAATGCCTAAGTAGGCGACAGTAAGCGCTCGCGCATAGCACGGAGGGCATCGCGGTTCTCTGTATTCCTGACACTCAAACGTCGTCGCAGACAGTCACCACAGGCGTCGCCCTCTGAATCAGCTGGCGACACAATCCAAGTGCGCTCATCGTCGCTGGAGCCAGAGCTCTTGACGCGAGCATGTTCTCGTACACACCACAGCGCGAGCCACCGCACTAATGCGGTAACCAGAGGGACACACTCGGCACGAAACTTTGGGTGGTGTACGCTGCATGTGCTCGAGTCACCACCCTAAGCACTTCCAGCATGGAATCCGCACAGCGTAATCCATTCTTGGGTCGACCGCCGCCGATACTGGGAATCAGAAGGCCAGCGACGCCATTTTGGTCCGTGCACGCTGTACGCAAGTCGGGGTCGGTTTGTCCGTGGGCGGGGTGGCTGCCGCGGCGTAGCATGTGAAGTCCGTCATCCGACTATCTGTGCACCACGAACAGGGAGAAGACCCGATGTAGGAGCAGCACCACCGACACCAGCAGCAACGATGAGAGCGACCTCTCGGCCAAATTGCCCTGGCGACCATGCTGCATGGCTGCCGGCTTCTCGCCTGCGTAGAGGGAAGGAACAAATTGTGTCGCAGAAAACCTT
The DNA here is from genome assembly GCF_055883805.1 of Amblyomma maculatum. Taxonomy (NCBI): domain Eukaryota; kingdom Metazoa; phylum Arthropoda; class Arachnida; order Ixodida; family Ixodidae; genus Amblyomma; species Amblyomma maculatum. The sequence continues at coordinate 21,959,880 of NC_139345.1, read as the reverse complement.
TTTTCTTGTTGCAGTTCGAATAAAGAAAAAAAAATAGGAGAAGGGGACACCCAATTAATCGCTTCCGTCGTGCGTGTGCATGCACTTTTCTGTTTGTTTAATCAATGATCCCTTAAACTGTGCATCATTTCACACGTACTTGTTATTATACAGTCGTAAGCTACTATATGATGTCAAGAGAGAACATAACATGTATATGAAGCTCAGCTATCACCACGCATAAGGGCCTACCTTAATGGTCCAGGGGTAGCAAGTGTAACTTGGGATCCTATGGGGTGCCGGGGACTGTGATTCCCTTCATACATGAGTTGGCAGCTCCTACCATCTCGGTCGACTCATCTTCCAACTACCACCTGCCAGAGGCATGCTCGTGATCTGTCGCTCATAATGCCAACTGAATAACTTTGACTAACGTGCGAGTCTGTGCAAATTTTGTCTTTTTTTTTTTCTGACTGACGGAATCAGCACGACATGTCGACTATGAATACTCCTTGCGCTTACTTAAAACCGATAAAGCCAAGTAAAACTTTTTTGTCCGCCTAAAACTCGCCTTTCGGCTCATGTAAGGGTCTTCGTGTCGAGCTAGCTCAACCCCACTGGAGACCATGGTTTTACGTAGTCCGACCATCTTGGAAAGAATGATGTAAATGCTGTGAAGAAAAAGTTTCCAGTTTCCAGGGCTAGTTGGATGACAGGAAAAAGAGCCCTGGTGTCATCGTACCACCTAGCCTAGAGGCAGTGTGTGCCAATGTTAGACGTCGCGGCCTTTGCTTGCCCTGGTTTTGACTCGATAAATAGTTAAGGTTAGCCTGCAGTTGTGATTTGAAGTGATCTTGCACAGCCGAACACCTGACTTGACCCACTGCTTGATAAACTCGATGCGTCATTTATAGGATGGGCTACAAAGCTCCACATAGATCAAGCTGTAGTTGAATATGCTTGTTACAGATTCGATTCTCACATATAGTTTTCTCCGTTCATGTGGAATAGCGCCTCGCATTGTTCCGATGCTAGACGATGCCCCAGAAAGCTTTGTTCATCGGTCGTATTATGCGCGAAAACTAATTTCAGAACCAGCCTCTTAAGGCCTTCGCAAGGCGTTTCCACGATCTCCCTGATCGCCAGGATCCCCTCACAGGGAGCCAATGATCGAAAGAAGGAGAAAAAAAGTATAAACGCAGTACATTCTACCCCACTGGTATTTCCTGTTCGTACTTCAGAGCCAGAGGACGTCATGTCTGCGATAGGGGCTTACCGTTGAGCACATGCACCGTGATGTTTGCCGGATCCGCATAGGATGGAATGCACGAGTAATTGCCTGAGTCTCGTGTGGCCGCGTCCAAAACCTGTGTGCCAAAACAACAACAGTCAGTGAATACTCTCATATTTTTGACTATGAGAGATAGAAGTTAGCATCCTAAGGATATCGTAAAGTGAATTTTTTATCTGCTAGATTTTAGGCAATTTTCAATAATGGAGTCGAACGCTGAGTTAGTTGGTCACACATCTCTTGGAAGAAGGCAGCAGAGCAGGTAACAACACAAACCATAAGAAGCACACACAAACACAAGGACAACGCTGCACTGACAACTATATTGACAAGAAACCGCACATCTTCTCCATTCACTTCACGTCTGCAGCCAACTTTTTCCTTATCTTTAACATCCTGCCGGTTTGCTCAAAAATTCTAATTTCTTCTTCAACAAAACCACTGATGGCATACTGACACATTAGTCTCCCAAGTCACAGATTGCACATCCTTCATAAAATTCCCTTGCTAGCTTGTCCTTCATCCTTTTCATAGCCTTACCATGAGGAAGGTCAGCCGGACATTTTTGGTCTCTACAACCAACGCAGTCTTTGTAGTGCACATCAACCCCGGCACCAAGCAGAGCTAAAGGGATGTATGTGCAGGTTAACAACCCGGACTTCAACTCTGGATGCAAAACTTCGCACCGGACTAGGTACTCTAAATGTATTAAGGCGGTTGTTTATCAGATTCCCCTGCATTGTGGAAAGAAATGTATTGGACAGACAGGAAGATGTCTCAATGATAGGATTAGAGAGCACGCTATGGCAATAACGGACAAGTATGGCACTAATCTAGCTGTGCACTGCAAAGACTGCGTTGGTTGTAGAGACCAAAAATATCTGACTGACCTTCACAATGTTAAGGTTATTATAAGGATGAAGGACTAGTTAGCAAGGGAAATTTATGAAGCATATGCAATCTGTGACTTGGGAGACCATTGTGTCAGTATGCCATCAGTGATTTTGTTGAAGAAGGAATTAGAATTTTTGCGCAAACTGGCAGGATGTTAAAGAGAAGGAAGAAGTTTGCTGAAGACGTGAAGTGAAGGGAGAGTGTGATTTCTTGTCAATATAGTTGTCAGTGCAGCGTTGCCCTTGTGTTTGTGTGTGCTTCTTATGCTTTGTGTTGCTACCTGCTCTGCTGCCTCCTTCCAAGAGAGGCAATTTTTAGTTGCCAGGCTTGGTTCCCCGTTCACACTGCCAAATATTCTGGAAGATTCTCAACTTTTCTCGCATGCTATGACAGGCATATACAGACACGTCCGATAAAAAGACAACAAAAAGGAGGAGATAGGGATATGTCCACTCATCGTCCTGCCCCATAGAAAATGGAATGCGTTGGCATTGGTCGTTCGTCAGGCTTAAGTGTTCTGATACCACTATAACGCGTCCTGGGTTACATGTGCTCCAGCAAACAAGCACTGAAAACGAGCCAGACACCAACGCTACACTTCCAGATATACGAGAGAAAGGCGTCCTAGTTGGTGATCATGTATTAGAATGGACATTACAACCGTGCGAAAGGGCAACGGGCAAAGACGAAACGAACAGGGTGGAGCATGGCTGTGGGTTTCTTCCTTGTCTGTCGTACTTTTGAGAGGTTGTAACATGTAGTCTTGTAGAGTTTCAGCATTCTTTAGCCCTGGTCTGTAACACCTGGTTCTATGTCTCATGACATGTACGCGTAGGTGGACTGCGTATCTTTCACGGGAGTAAGCGTCCCACCAACGTACGCTAGCGGGCAAGGAGTCAGCAGCAAACTGGTATTCTCTGCAACTTTGCAAAAGCTAAGCTCCACCGCTACTGAGCGATCCGTGCTTACCTGCAGTCTGGACACCGTGGTTGCGGGCCCCCGTTCAGTGACGACCCGGATGCCTTCGCGGCGGCTCGAGTCGTAGTTGATCATCCGGTCGTCGTGGTACCAGAATACGTACACAGGCGGCGCCCGCGTGTCCGTCACCACGCAAGTCAGGTTGATGGTGTTGCCGCTCTGGATGTACAAGTTGCTGCCCTCAGGGATGCGTGCCTTGGCCACTGCGAAAGAGGAACGAAAAAGGAGTTAATGGCAAGAACAACATTGTGCTTGTCCGTCCAGGCACCAAATGCAAATTATAAACCAAATCAGGAGCGTTTGCTTGTTTAGACACCAATAACATATTTAAGAACTATGACCGTGCATTGAGTCATTAGTATCCTGTAATAATTTCTCTTGAATGTCTAAGAATCGTTTTTTTTTCTGCATGTGCATTTTCTAGAAACGTTCCTGGGTTTTATTCCGTACTGTGCGGATACATCTCTTGGCTCTGGTGTGTAGCGTATGTAAAAAAAAAAAAAAGACATGCGAAAGGGAGTATGCACCGACGCCGTCGTGGCGGCATTCTAGTGTTGCATGAAGCACTGCGAAAGAGATCAAGCATAGCCAATCGGCTGACCATTATCTGTTCTGGCTTGCACTGCTGAAGCTGTACTCCGCACAACAAAATGGCGCCCGTAAAGTTAATGGAATACCTCCTATGCGGGCACAAAATAAAGCGAATGACAGGTAGGTTGATTATATTGGAACCGTTTTTGAAAATATGCCGATGTATAATGCTAAACGATTCCCTCTTCGTCGGGTTATCGCATGTGGTGCTGATTGAATGTCCAGTGATTTCATGGCAATCGTTTCAGCAATGATTTTTTTTGTGGGGGGGAGGAAGGGGGGGAGCAATCGCATGTACGTACTTACGTGCCCCGTCTTCGACGACGTGGCCGGTACGTGTCCAGATGAAGTTCCTTTAAATTCACTTCATTCGAGTGATGCATCATTTTGATATCAACTTGTTGGTGGAATTATGCGCATCTTTCAGTTGTCGAGTTACAAACACGTGCATTAGGAGCTGATCCTCTCCGCACACTGGTATCGTCCCCTTTGTCTTCACCAGGCCGCTGAGACCAACTCTAACCTATATTAGGGTACTATTTCGCAATACAAAAACACGTGAAAATTACCACTGTGATTGTACGAAAGAGATACACATCTCTACAGTAGCCAAAGTAATCAGGACCGTAATGAGATTGGCGGTAGGGAAAAACAGTCAGACGTTCCACCAGTGAGGAAGGACGAGGTCAAGAAAGCACTAGAAACTATGAAAAAGGGGGAATCAGCTGGAGAGGATCACATAACTACAGATTTGCTGAAGGACGGAGGGGATATCGTGCTAGAAAACCTGGCCACCCTGTATACGCAGTGCCTGGTGTCATCGACGGTACCGCAACCATGGAAGAATGCAAACATTATCCTCATTCACAAGAAAGGGGACTCTAAGGACCTTACAAATTACAGACCAATCAGCTTACTGTCTGTTACGTATAAGGTATTTACTAAGGTAATCGCTAATAGAATCAGGACAACCTTAGACCGCAATCAAGCAAAGGATCAAGCAGGCTTTCGGAAACGGTACTCTACTATCGATCACATCCATACCATCAATCAGGCGATAGAAAAATGCTCGTAATATAACCAGCCCTTATACATAGCATTCATTGATTACGAAAAATCATTTGACTCAGTTGAAACCTCGGCGGTGATGCAGGCATTGCGAAATCAGGGGGTAGACGAGCCGTACGTGAAAGTGCTGGAAGATATATATAGTGGCTGCACAGCAACCATAATTCTGCACAAAGAAAGTAACAAAATTTCCATAAAGAAAGGTTAGGCAAGGAGACACAATCTCCCCAGTACTATTCACAGCTTGTTTAGAGCAAGTATTCAGAGACTTGGAGTGGGAGCAGTTAGGGATAAGGGTAGATGGAGAATACCTCAGTAATCTGCGATTTGCTGATGACATTGCCTTGCTCAGCAACTCGGGGGATGAACTGCAAATAATGATTGATGACCTAGACAGGAAAAGTAGAAAGGTAGGCTTGAAAATCAATATGCAGAAGACTAAGGTAATGTTCAACAGCCTCGGGAAAGAACAGCAGTTTACATTAGGTAGCGAAATACTGTAAGTAGTAGGCGAATATGTCTACTTAGGACAGGTAGTAACCGCAGATCCGGATTACGAAAAGGAAATAACAAGAAGAATACGATTGGGATGGAGCGCATTTGGCAAGCACTCGCAAATTATGACTAGCAGCTTACCGGTATCGCTCAAGAGGAAAGTATACAACTGTTGCATCCTGTCTGTACTCACCTATGGGGCTGAAACGTGGAGGCTAACCAAGAGAGTTCTACTTAAGTTGAGGACAACCCAGAGGGCTATGGAACGAAAAATGGTAGGGGTAACATTAAGAGATAGAAGGCATGCAGAGTGGGACAGAGAAATAACTCAAGTTACCGACATTCTAGTAGAAATTGTGAAGAAGAAATGGACATGGGCAGGACATGTAGTGCGAAGCGATGATAACCGATGTTCGCTGAGGGTAACAAACTGGATTCCAAGGGAAGGAAAGCGTAGCAGGGGGCGGCAGAAAGTTAGGTGGGCGGATGAGATTAAGAAGTTCGCAGGGGTCAAGTGGATGCAGCTAGCACAGAACCGGGTTAAGTGGAGAAATATGGGAGAGGCCTTCGCCCTGCAGTGGGTATAATCAGGCTGATGATGATGATGATGATGATGATGATGATGATGATGATGATGATGATGATGATGATTGTACGGCTTTTTATATTGAGTCACAAATTTTGACGCTGTGTATGGGTCGCTTAGAAACGTATATCGTAATGGAGCAAAATATATGAAAATGACATCTGCTCACGCAAAGTTCAGGCTTTACCTACCGTCGTGGCTCAGTAATTTTGGCGGCGTACAGCCGTAGGTCTCAATGTCGCTGTTTCTATCCCGAGCAGAACATTCTTATTTCGATGGAGGCAAAATACAAAACCGCCTTTGTGTTGCGAGATGTCACTGCGCGTTAATCAATTCTAGATGGTCTAAACTAATCACGAGTCCTCCACTACGGCGTCTTTTATAATCAGAGTAGCTTCAGAGCGTCAAAGCCCCATCAATCAAAAATTCAATTTAGAGCTCCAGCTTTCTGCACTGTCCAGGCCACGTGACGATCGTTTAAAAGGCTCTTTTGGAAACTACAGTATTGCTTGCAACTCGTGGCGAAACGAACCTAACGCAAAGGTTGAGAAGACCACAGTTGGAGGAACTAGTTCGTAGCAGGTTTTCCTTGGTTTTTTCAGCGCAGCTCACACACAGCGACAGCAATACGAGCGGGATCGAACGGATGAGGAATAGGCATCTGCACGCATGCAATGGCGGCTGTCGGCGCACATGGGCTGCTTATTCCGTCCGAAATTGATTTCTTCACCCCTCGCCACTGGATGTTTTGTGTTTCTGTCGGAGTATAATGTATGTGCGCGAAATCCCATCCCGCGAGTAAGTGAAGCTGCAATCTTTCTACCTTCCGCGTTTCCAGAAGTCGTGCGTGATAAAAGTGCTTCCGCGGATCTTTGTGCTCTGGACGTTTTGCTTGACCGGTTACTTCGGTCATGCCTCTACGCACGCAGCCCCCTCCAAGAGTTTGCCGAAGACGCGCGGCGGCGAGATCATATCGCGCTTTCGCTTACGCTCCACGCGGGCCTGAGGAACGGGAGGTGTCGGTAGTGCATTGGCTCAGCGATAAGTCGTAGTGTCTATGCCGATGTGGCAGGGCATCAAACACTGGGCTGTTCCAGCAGGCAGCGGGTCTCCACGTGCGAAATCGATAATCGAATACGATATACGGTCAGTATAGGCGATGCTACGGCATTTTACTCTGGCCAAGAAATGCACTTCGCCAGCCCCACACTGACGGTATACTGAAGATCAAAAAAAGAAGAAAAAAGAACGTGGAAACTGGAAAATAAAGGCAAGCTTATATTTTACTAGAAAAGCTGGAACGAGGGTATCGGAGATAGAGATCTTAATGCTTTACGATTGGGGTAAAGGCACGAAAAATGTAAAATACGTGAGGTAGAAACTGGCGTAGTTGAAGAATAATGAGAGCGCTGTTCCTGGCTAGAACTTATCCGCTAGAAGCGCTTCCCAAGCTAATATAGGGCTTTTGCGTTCAGAAGTAAACACCGATGACCAGAAACAAATGGCTGGAAAAGAGGGCGCCCCTTGTATCTTCGAATGCCTAAGCTATCAGGAAAGCGTGGACGCGTGATAAGCTGGTCCTAATGACCACTTAAATACCTGGCGCTGTGGAACTGGAGAGATAAGAGTATACGTTCGTCGTATGAATTTTTCTTCTTTGATTTTTGTTGATATTACTTGGAAAGTGCAGTGAAAGGCACTGAGCAAACCGCGGAAGACAGCAGGCTCTGGCGCTTTCCCGGTTAAAGCGGAATTCGTAACGTATAAGAAAGACAACACGCGGCATCTGAAGATACTTTAGGCAGGGAACGAAAGAAGGAAGGTGTCATTAGAGACGCAAAAAGGTTTCGGCTCTGGTATCGACAAACGGTATTCTTTCAACCAAGCGTGCTCAATAAATTTAGTCTTTCTCGCATATAGAGAGTTTGAGCAGGATCTTGGTTCCGTTTGGAAAGGCAAAGAATAATATTAAAGCAAAGAAACGGGAAACTTAAAGAACGAAATAAAAATAGAAACCGCCAGCCGTTTACAGTTCCTCGTTTAAATCTTTAGAGCATTCTCTTTTTCACTCCGCGCTTCACATAGCACGATCAGTGCTCGGGACTAAAAGCCACGTGAACTGACAAATAGCGGGCAGGCAAACCCAAAGAAGAAGCCAGCCGAGCAAACAAATGGGAGCTCAGGAAAGTGTAGTTCTGATGCCGTAAATCTAATTTGCCCATTCCTATTGTTGTTGTTTTTTTCTCGCACGCCACCCCACTCGTTCTAGAGCCTACTGAAACCTCGTGTTTCTTGTTCTTTGTCCTATCGCAAGTTCGCGGGAATATAAAGGCAGATAGTTAAAAAAGAATGTCTAGATGAATAAAAAGGAGCAAAAGGAAAGTTAGAATAGGGTTTTGGTTCAACTAGGACGCTGGGAAGCTATAGTCATAGCAGTAGGCGCAGTAGGAGCAATTTTACATTTTTGAAGCAATTTTATATTTTTAGACCCTCCTTATTTTATCTGAAGCATTATTTCTTCGCCCAGCGTTCGAACTCCTTGTATTACGCTAGTTCATCCGTCGTAACTCTCTGCTTCTTCATTTCAGCAGATTACGAGTCAACGCACGCAATGGTCTTCTTCAGCAATGTCCCATGGTGGTTCTCTGTATACTTCCCGATCGTAGCAACAACAACAACAAAAATGAAGGGACCATGGAACCGCGAAGCGCTGGTGTTTTTCGTGAACGCTGCGCCCCCATCGAGCTCACTTTGGCCAGAATAGCCTCAGGTACAGTATATATATATATATATATATATATATATATATATATATATATATATATTGTAAGAAGGGGGTTTATTGATCAGATCAGCAGGACTCGGCAGATCAGCGGCGAGCACAGCGACAGCGAACACCGTCAGGTCCAACACGCGCAACGATCGCGATGCCACTGCCTAGAATGTTTCTCGTGTACTTCTTCCTCTTCACAATTACCCGCGGGACGAAGAGGAGACATCCTGGCCACTTACGGCGTGAGCAAGACGGCAGGGTCGTAATAGGGTTTAAGGCGCTGGACGTGAACAATCTCGCGTCCGCGCCGGCGTAGATCATGAGAAGGGCGTAAGAGGTTCCACCACATAATTAACCGGAGAGGTGCGCTGCAGAACTCGGTATGGGCCATGGTATTTAGCAAGAAATTTTGAAGACAGTCCAGGAGCATTGGAAGGTATCCACAGCCACACAAGAGCGCCAGACGAGAAGTCCGGTGTCGAGTGTTGGTTGTCATGGTTGGATTTATGGCGGTATTGGGTGTTAGCCGTGAATGCGCGGGCAATTTGTCGACAGTATTCCGCATGCTGGGCTGCTTGAGACGCAGGTGTATACTCTGATATGTCTGGCTGATACCGGAGTATGGTGTCGATTGTAGCAAAGGGGTGACGGCCGTAGAGGAGAAAAAAAGGAGAGAAGCCATTAGTAGACTGCGTTGCGGTATTGTAAGCGTAAGTGACATACGGAAGGGCGAGATCCCAATTTGAGTGGTTGGAGGTTACGTGCATAGAGAGCATGTCGCCAAGGGTACGATTGAAACGCTCAGTGAGGCCATTAGTCTGGGGATGATAGACGGAGGTTGTTCTATGAATAATGTTGCACTTGGTGAGCAAGGTTTTCACAACGTCACTCAAGAAAACGCGTCCTCTGTCGCTGAGCAGCTCTCGACATGCGCCGTGGCGAAGAACAAATCGCTGTAAAATGAAGGAAGCTACTTCTGACGCTGTGGCAGACGGAAGTGCGGCGGTTTCTGCATACCTCGTCAGATGATCAATGGCTACAATAGCCCAACGGTTGCCGGCTGCAGTGTAGGGAAGCGGCCCATACAAACCAATGCCGACGCGGCCGAAAGGGCGTGGTGGGTTGGGTAACGGTGTGTGTGTATATATATATATATATATATATATATATATATATATATATATATATATATATATATATATATATATATATATATATATATATATATATATATATATATATATATATATATATATATATATATATATATAATGTCAGCTTTTGTCTGGTGTGAGTGATGCAGATGTATTTGATTCGCCAATGCTCCTAATCGTTCCAGTGTGAGGAGAGCTGGGGCTTTCACCGCTCTTGAATTAATGCTGTAAATGCGAGAAGGCAACGCTATAGAAACTAAGCGAATTTTTGAAGAAGGCTCTAAATAGGCACGAGTGAACATTGTGGTGAAAGCACACTTTGCCTTCCTTCCTGACTCCGCTTTAAAGCCGCAAATAGTGCATCTGTTTTCAAAATTTGAGCTTCTTTAACATGTTTCTTGAGAAGGGTGAAAGCCTACCCTTCCTCTCCTATGTTGTGTCTCCCATCGTTTCTCTTATCGGCGTTCGTTGCAGTGCTGCATATAACTATAGTTGGTTTACAGGAAAAGAAAGGCGCAGTATATGTCACACTTTCTCCGGCAATTGTGAGTTTGGATGGTACACCATCGCTTCTCTCGCGTGGCGTTTCTTAGCACGCGTTCAAGTGTTGGATTGCAGATGACAGGGACGTTAGACAAGAATTAACCTCGTAGAATCTGGCGGAATATGACAGACCTCGAGCACAACTCTCGCGCACGGCATTTCGCTCCATCAGCCTGGAGAGGCTTTTGCCTTGAAAATTATAGCCGTTCAACGCTGCTGAACCTAATGTGGAGCTAAAGTGTCAGCTGTGGGCAACCAAGCCTCACATCGAACACACCCAGCGTTCCGTTCAACGCATTGGAGCTCTCCGGCGTTCTATGCAGAAGCCACTTCAAAGCCCTGTGCACGCGATGCCGGCAAACGCTTTGCGGCTCCACTGGGTCAGCTCAACTGCGGCAGCGCGCGCATGCGCAGGGTGAAAACTACCCTTCTCTCCGCGCCGGCGCGCGTATCTGCTGGGACGTGGCTACAGTCCTACTCCTCTCTGTGGCGCGCACCATGTACTTGACGAATCACTGAGTGACCCATGAAAGTTTGAATACGCGCAGTGAGGCTACAGCGAGACACGTGGCGCCACGAGTCGGCGCAGCGGTGAAGCACCCGTGTAGACACGTGTAGCTTTTGCTACAAAATTATAAGAGCAGCCGCTTCGCCCTGAACATTATCAAATGTACGAGCCGAGATAGCAATGCGTCGGGAAATGAGATGCAAGTTCTGTGATTTGTCACGGCATTCGCTCCGGAAGATTTCAGCGCCGAAGTGTGCCTCGTTCATTTCTGGAGCGTCCTTTTGAGGCTGGTGCAGCCTTTTAGTTTTCATTAATGTATCCCCTCGGGGTCTGCGCATTCCTCTGAAACGAAATTTAGTGCTTTGGTACCCCTTTCACTTACTACGACACCGGAACGGGCTTATTTTCGATCCACGCGAAGATTAAGCCTGATGCCAGGGGCTGCACAAATAACATCTGCCATGAAAGAAGCCGCATTTATACTGTCGCAGCTTCGTTATATTCCAGGCCACAAGGCTCTGATTTCAAAGCTAAAATCACAAAGCCTTGCCGAACATAAAGGAGCTCCAACCTACTACTGCTGTTATCTTTCGTCCATTGAGAATTTAACCTACTAGTTGGAGACCATTTACCCTGTATTCTTATGCCCCCTTGGCCTTGTTAGTGCTGCGAAGTTTGTCTTACAGAGAGCACAAGGTGCGATTTTCTAAGATGAAAGCCCAGAAGAGCAGTCTGAATTGTTCTTAATTTCAGTTTTGAAGCACTGTCTTACGCAGAGGTATAAATACAGCGTTTTGTTTTTTTGTCTGAACAGCACAGACGATATAATTTTGACAGGTGTATGTAACTAAACAGCTTGACTGCCCTGACGCAGGCTGCGCTGACGGGCTCAGCTATTTTACCCTAAGCACTGGTAGGATGCTGGGTAGCGCCTATTATTAGTTTTGATTGGAGAGTCTGTGAAGAGTTCATAGAGTCTGTGAAGGATATCATCTCCTTCTTTTCATCTTGCGCTTTACTGTATGCACCGGGCTTGCTTACTCGGCGGAATCAATCGCACGTCTCGATAGCCGGGAGCTGATCGATTGCGCTATATACGCTTTTGTTCGCTTTCGCTAGCCACTTGTGTGGCCTGCTTACGGCTATTCGACTGAGTCTATACGCTGGGCACGCTGGTATGTTTCAATCACATGTTCTTTGCAGCCACACGACCTCAAGCTACTTGTTTTAAATCTTCTAAGAGCGCTTTTTAAGAATCAATACCCTGGTGAGGTGAGGCGTCGAAGTTTCCTTAGGGAGAAAGATACAATAGCTCTTAGTAATTATGTAGCTTGTACACTGTAAAATATTTCCGCCTCGTGCATGTCGACCGTTCTTGCAAGTTTTTGCCAGAAGAGTCAAATCTGGCTTGCACCTAATGTCTACACACCTAATGTACTTTTCGCTCAACTTCTTTCATCCCTACCTTGAAATGGCCAGGGCATCTTGCGCGCGCGTTCGAGTGGCTTCTATCGATTCTAACAGCTCAGTGAACACATCTAGCCGTTCTGTGTAAGTTCCATGTTTGTTCCAGCCCACGGTGCGGTTTCATTACATAAGGCAGGCTAAAACCTTAAACGAATCTAAACTACGAAGTAAAAAAATAAACGGAGGCGGCCGAGATGATTGTCTTTGATGTCAGCAATACATATGGACGTCAAGAAAATGCGATTCACTAGGCTCTGATTGGCCGCTTTAGCAAGCGGGGATTCATGAAGCCCGCGTATTCGCCCCTCCGTCTTCAGTGGGATCACAGGTCACACTCACCGACCACGGAGAGCGAGATGTTGAGGCTCATCTTGGGTTCGGTGGAGACCTGGCATTCGTAGACTCCGGCATCCCACTTCTGGGTGTAGCGTATCTCCAGCGTCCAGTCCTCGGTGCCTTCCAGGTGAATGGAGTGGAACCGCTGGTCCGAGGTGTATGTGTACGTGCCCACAGTCAGGATGTGGAGGTCGCGCTGGCGGACCCACGACACCTGCGCACCAACGAGTACGGGAGGACAGCACTCGTCAGGATGCACTGCTATCGCTGCTAATTGAAACCGATGGAGCGAGCAGAAAGGGTAGATGCTAATGTTAAAAAAGAACAGCGAATAATAAAACAAACCATTATCACCTACACTTTGAGCTGTGAACAAATTCAAACTGGTCAACGCAAGTATGTCTTTACTAGAAGTACCCTCGCTGCATGTTTTTGCTTCTCAATGGTACACTACAATATGAACTCCTCCCTGTAGCGAACCTCAAGCGAGTGTTAACAGTATCAATAATGATAGAAAAAGAACTGCTTGCCTCAGTATAAATATGCCTAGGAACGTGAGGTGGAGGGTTCTGTTCACCTTACAGTTCTTTATGGATGACATAAACACTCCACGCTAAGACTGCGATTCAAGCCATGTAGCCTGATGTTTCCTTTCACAAAAACAGTTCTATAGATAAAAAAAAAAAAGGACGAGGACAGCGCGGCATCTACTGGCTGAACTGTTCGAATTCTATGTCACCGTTCTGCCTCAGGTGTAATTAATTACATGTCGCTAGAGCCTTCCACGATGTCGTCACGGACAATTCAAACGCGGGTTTTTACCTCCCAGGTAGAAGCGCCACTATAAAAAATTCGAAGAGCTACAGAGAACGTAGGTGGCCCTTTATTTGGATTTATTTTCCCTTGTATATTTTTGCCCCTATTGCCATAAAGCGAATTCACCAAGGGCACAAAGCTCTGAAGCGACTAAAAACTTTGCATGTTATCATTTTTCATTTCATGTTTTCAGTCATTAATTTTAATGAATGAGAAAATTTCTTTATTGTTGCGAAAAGGTGAACGTTCAGTACGATGCAGCGAAATGACACAAACTTTATTACCGGTTTTTGAATACAGTGTGGAAAATAAAAATGGCGAAACAATAGCGTGCCAATAATTACTAATGAAACATTAACACCTGGATTTAAAACGCGGTAACAATTAATAAAGCATGACACCGGCAATTTGGTTAGGCGGCTGATTATGCATGTCCAAGATTTGTCGCAAAACGTGTGTCAATATTTTCTTCCTGAACGCATCCAAGAAAATCCGAAGTTTTATGATAGTTTCTCGAGTTCAACAGCGCTTTCAAAAACTTGTTCGTATGAGGCTGATGTACATATATTAGTCGGTAAAGATAATATGCTTCTTTTACCTCCTGGTACGAATCAATCTGTTCATATCGTTTTTCTCCACCACTGTTCATGATTTGAATGCATTATCTATATGTGGATAGTAACAATGACAACAAAACGCTTGCAACGTTATTGTGATTTATTTTCGTGCACATCTTCTTAAGTTGTGTATCATCGTTCACCCCCCCCCCCCCCCCCCCCGTCCCCCCCTCCCCCTCTCATAATGTCACAAGTGGCGCTGTGAGTAATCTAAAAAACAAATAAATGCATTGTGAAAAGCACAAACCAACTTCCACAAAAATAACCAACTAAAGCGTCTTTTTGCAAATACTCGTCGCAAAGCGCTCCAATGTTTTTCACCGATGTCATCTGAAGCATCAATCTGTACTGTCGCATCAAAGGTGGTTCTAGTTGCGGGCGAGGCAGACTTAGTGTAAGGCCTGCTGGAAATATAGTGTATATTTCTATTTTTAATATAGGCTCAACAGCAGTGCCCTAGAGATAGCTGGAAACGCGAATGTCATTAAACCTCCTCGGTGTTGGAGCAGCGGTTATGGCGCTCGTCTGTTGTACCTAATGATGCGGGATCGAATCCCGGCCCCGGTGGCTGATTTTCAGTGGAGGCGAAAAGCAAGGCGCCCGTTTGCTGTGCGATGTCAGTGCACGTTAAAGAGCCCCAGATGGTCGAAATTTCTAGAGCCCTCCGGCGTCTTTCATAGCCTGAGTCGCTTTGGAACGTTAAACCCCACAAACCAAGCCCAAAGTCATTACTTTGAACCAATGAATATATTTATTTGTTCTTTCGAAAAGGTAAAATGTAAGTATACTGTAACGAAAAGAGACTTCATGCGCTGAACTAAGTATTCGCTGATATCTGGGCAAAAATAAATGAGGTTTGAATTTTAGACATTAGCCTGGAAGCAGATCAATCCCTTTTATTCTTTCGTCATCTTGTGCATTCACAGAGACCCATCCTCCTCCCCCTTTTAGAAAAAAAAAAAAGAACTAGCGTCATTCTGCGTGGAAACACAGCGGCAGCTTAAAGGCGAGCAAAGTGGTAGGTAAAACGAAATGCAGTAGGACTATTGAAGAGGGTATAGGTTGTCGGAAAGCCGCGTATAAATGAAATATAGAGTAACCTATTCAACACCAAAGTAAGCGTGCTTTACAAATCCGATACTGTTTTGATCTCCGACATTTTTTTTTGTTTTTTCAGGGTGGTCTAAGTTACAAATGTGTGCGTGTATGCTATGCGTGCAGTATAATGAATTGAGCATAAACAGCCCAGCTACAGTTAAGCATTTTATTACTTGTGCCTAGTCAGGGACGTCCACTTCGTGACGTTTTATTCGTCTATCCAGGTAGCTGAGGCAGAAAAGTAGAACAAAAATGTGTGCAAGCAACACGAATGCATACAAATTCATTTTTGGCGGGGACGAGGACACTGCTATTTTTGCTCTCCATACAAGTGACTCAAAAGAACAACTCAAACAAAACAAGCAACTGTGTCCTTGGGTAAAACATTGTTTGCCAGTTACTTCAGAGAGCTTATCCAGCGTTTTCCGCTCACTTAACCCTTCGCCTTTAGCAACCTGGAAAAAAATAACTGCACTCAATCAATCAACCCAAACAAAAAACAAGCATCCCTTGCTGCGCGCTTCTGAGAATAAGGGTGAAAAATAGTTTCGCGACCAATGCCTGGTGCCAAATCATCGTCTAGGAGAGCAACGTTTACATAACCACACATCTTCCCACGCTTCACTGCAGCCCGTTACTTGTTTCTATTTCCAGGCAACGCAACCGTTATGCAAGTATAGAGTTGAGTAGAAGTACAGAAGCTACAAAGTGTGGAAACTGCTTCCCATTTTTCATGCGTATTTAAAGAAGAATCTAATCAGCGTGCCACAGTCGACCTTACAAGAGGTCGCAACGATCAGCATTTCTATTATGAGCGCAGTTTTCATCAGGATTCATCGATGTTGTTCCGGCTGCCCCAAATGCATACTCGACTCTACCGTGTACGTGATAACGTCCCGTTGTGTTCAGCAGCTACGATGCATGGAACTAACGATTCGGTCCCAATAAGCAGACTCGCTGGGTAGGTCGACGCAGTGCCGCGGTCGACATGTTGCCCTGAGCTAAGCGAAAACAGCACGCGGTTATGATTTCCCTACTTCCGTGTACACCGAAGCGCCGCGCACGTCACCTTATACAGCTCTATGCGAAGCAGAAACTGCGTTGTTTGCCCCGAACACACGCACATCGACGTGTGTAGGGGTGGTATAACAGCGTAACGGGCGCGAGATACGCCGGCTTCCCCTCTCTCCCTCCCCTTTTTGAGGCTTCCTCCTCGCTTGGCGACGCAAAGCGGTCCTAACCGACTGCTCAGTTAGTGGCGGCGGCCAGTTCGCACTGGGCTGACGTAAGGAGTGCAAAGCTTGCGACAGCGTTGGCGTGGACAAGCGCTCATTAGGACCCGTTTCATTCGGCGCGTCGCTAGGGCTCTAAAGCGGAGCCGGAAAGCGGGTGAGCCCAAAATCTGCCAGAATCAGCACACGTCGCAGTTCCGCGCGTGTGCATAGCGCGCGCTGGCGGGGAGCATTTAGGTCCAGAACTCTCGTGCGCCATCCGTGCGGTCACCCTATGCGCGGAACTTTCGCACTCGTTATGCAGCGTCGACAATACTCCGCTTGAGCGATGACTGTCACGGCAGCCTGCTTTGTTCCACGTGCAGGCTGAAGCGGGGGATCGATGAGAAGGAGCTTCGGACAGAGAAAAAAAAAAACCGTGGCTGCGGTATCCTGTTTTTTTTTTTGTTTTTTTTAATCTTTCAAATGCCCATGCTTATAGGCCACTTTGTTTATAATATATCAGGCGTCGTAACTGGTTTTTACTGGCGAAAACTCCCAAGCATGTCTCTCTCAGGTTGTAGGCGACAGGTAACATGACCGTACACTGACTGGTCGTCAGGACGGGTGACGTCAAGAGGCAACATGTCATGACATAATTTGAAGGCGCTGCGAACTAGAGCTTGACCTTTCAGACTGGAGAGCCAGATCGAAATTCATCCCTACAGGTCCCTCGTTTTCCGAGTCAGACCTGCTTCTCGTGACCACGCAGGAAAGCTCGTACGCCGTAGTTAAAGCGGAGTTTTACATCTGTGTCGGATAACTTTTAAATCAAACGTCACTGATAAAGTCAGCAGCAAAATGAGCATGAAAGAGGATCCGCAATGGTAGTCAGCGAACGTAAAACGCTACAGCTGTCCGTCATACCCTTAAAGGCAGATCTAAAGGGCGATTCACACGACGGACGAGCTGTTCGTGGACGCAGACCCACGTCACTCGATGTCACAACCTCCGGCTCGTCCACGGGTGGCGGACGAAACTACGTACGAGGCACTGGGAGGATGAGGGCGCGGATGGAAGACGCTGCTCTCGTAGCCGTGCTCGCCTTCCGTGTCCCTCTCTCTTTGCGTCTAAAAACGTTGTTCTCTCAGTTTTAGCAGTAATCATCATGAAGGTCGCGAGAAAGCGTCGGATCGCGAAGGCAACCAAAAGCAGAAGAGTGCAGGGTATGGGCGCGACATTATTTTAATAGTCGTCTCCAACGCTTCATCTAATTTCTGCCCCCAAAATTGGTGTAGACATCTGCGTTGTGCAGAGACGAGGGAACTAACAGGTGATGGCATTCCAAGCCGACCACACCGCTTTGTTGACACTCTTAAAGTGCCCCGCTCTGCTAAAAAAAAAAAAAAAAAAAAAAAAAAAGAAAAGTTTTAAATTGCTGTTGCGCCACTTAGAAAGTGTAGTTCTACTATAACAGCAGCAGGTATCCTCAACATTTTGACAGGGAAAAACGTGTGCCTCTTCTTGTCTTCAGAAGACTGCACTATCACTGCGCCGTCCGCGGGCGAGGCGGAGCCAGTGACGTCGGGTCACATGGTGCTCGTTCTCTTGCGGACTCCACCGATTCCATCCGTCGTGAGAATTTGCCTGTGCCCCTTAAAAGGTATTTTTTTTTTTTTCCAGGCCACATACGTTCGAAACTTGGCTTAGAATCGATGCTGGCCAAGCGTCGAGTAAATCGGGTACCCTTTGAGGGCATAATTTGCCTTCTGCAATCAAAAGTATGAATTGCCGGTCCTCACTCTTTACTTTCTGAATTGTAGGACAATATCAAGCAACACCGACAAAATCGTGCCCAGATGCCGTACTGAAGTCTTCCTAGGCAAGAATCATCAGGACATCTTGCATATTATGAGCGCGCACGTGTACGTCAACAGCGCAACATGCCATGGCACAGTACACGGCATGCCAAGGCTAAGGAGGCAGCGTACAGCACGAATATGGCTCATGTCACCCGCAGCGATGGAAGAAGATTATCATATCTTGTACTGCATGATTAAGAGCTTTAAAGTGAAAGCTTTAGATTCCCAGTTCTTCAGAAAATATGCAGTTGTTGCCGTCTTGAACAAAAAGCATGAATATGTGCTTTCGCATGTGACATGGCTTAGCCCTGATTGGTGGATGAGTAATGGGACGGCACGAGGCCCCATGACCTAGCAGGAGCTGCCAACTTGGTTTCTTTTTGATGCCTGTATGATATGGGAATCGAACCCTCTGGGACATTTGATACGAGTCTCGGACACGCTGCACCCAGGTCATGCAGGCGTGACCGTATTACATGGTTGCCGTTATTATAAATAATTTAGCTGGTCTTTCTGGTAATCCTGTAGTATAATATTGTTTATTCATGAGTGTACGGGAGATTATCCAGGCTCGATTTAAATCATTAGAGGAAGTATTCAGAGACTTGGAATGGGAGCAGTTAGGGATAAGGGTAGATGGAGAATACCTCAGTAATCTGCGATTTGCTGATGACATTGCCTTGCTAAGCAACTCGGGGGATGAACTGCAAATAATTATTGATGACCTAGACAGGAAAAGTAGAAAAGTAGGCTTGAAAATCAATATGCACAAGACTAAGGTAATGTTCAAAAGCCTCGGGAAGGAACAGCAGTTACAATAGGTAGCAAAGTACTGGAAGTAGTAGGCGAATATGTCTATTTAGAACAGGTAGTAACTGCAGATCCGGACCAAGGAAAGGAAATAACAAGAAGAACAAGATTGGGATGGAGCGCATTTGGCAAGCACTCGCAGATTATGACTAGCAGCTTACCAGTATCGCTCAAGAGGAAAGTATACAACAGTTGCATCTTACCTGTACTCACCTATGGGGCTGAAACGTGGAGGCTAACCAAGAGAGTTCTACTTAATTTGGGGACAACCCAGAAGGCTATGGAACGAAAAATGGTAAGGATAACATTAAGAGATAGGAAGCGTGCAGAGTGGGTCAGAGAAGTAACTCAAGTTACCGACATTCTAGTGGAAATTAAGAAGAAGAAATGGGCATGGGCAGGACATGTAGTGCGAAGAGAAGATAACCGATGGTCGCATAAGGTAACAAACTGGATTCTAAGGGAAGGAAAGCGTAGCAGAGGACGGCAGAAAGTTAGGTGGGCGGATGAGGTTACGTGGATGCAGCTAGCACAGAACTGGGCTAAGTGAAGAAATATGGGAGAGGCCTTCGCCCTGCAGTGGGTAGAGTCAGGCTGTTGATGATGATGATGATGATGGTTTAAATCATTAGTTATTAGCGAATACCGAAGTGCGTGTTCGCGAACGAGATTTTGCCAGGGGAGCCGTAAAGGGCCTTCATTAAGTTGCCACATCATACTCATTAGGGCAGATCTTAAGTGCCCATCAGTTGTTGTTTTTCAGGAGCACTAAAAGACGCCTGTAGAGTCGAAGAGGGCAAACATTTTAGGAATTGCGAGAATTTACTTCTTTGTTCTTGCAACTAAAGATGCAGGGTGGGGAGGCAAGCGATAAGGATCGCGCTCGTCTTTTTGTGAAATTTGTTCCGCCTCTGGAAAAGCATAGCATTTCAAAATGTGTGTCTGGCTGCAGGTTATAAAAAGCGAGGAGGGCAATATTGTTTTCAAGAAACAAAAGTGCAAACTGTCCCTATAAGTTTCAGCACGACCGCAGCTATGCTCCGGGTGTCTACACCCATTTAGTCGGAGCCCTCAGTGCAAGCAGACTAAAATGATAGCGTTCTTGCCGCTCTGTTTGCGGTACCAACCCTCAAACACCACGCAAACGGTGCCTCTCCGTGTTTTCGCGTACGCTTCTCCGTATAGTAAGCGCGCTCCTGAAGCACCGCTCAGTACCGCCATCTGTTACGCGCGACGAAAATGGCATCTGTTCCTCCTTTCCATGGTGTCATTTTCATGGTTTCTCCGGCCGACCGCACGCGCCCAGAATTTCGCCTCCTAAAAGCTTTTTTTCTCCATGACCAACACTAGCCGCGTGTAACGCTTATCTTTCAGGTGGCTGCATCATTACGACCGGATCGTCTTTCTGTGCACTGGAACCACCCGGATACGCTGATGGCTGACGCTTTCATTTTAAATATGTGGTGATAGAATTCCTAAATAAATATTGTAAAGACGGTACTTGATACCCTGCACTACATGCCAGTTATGCATAGGCCTACATCTCCCTGTAGATTACAATTGCTTCTACAGCCCCGCCTGCAGACCAAAACAGTGAATGTACAAGAAGGAAAAAAAGGAGCAGGTAAGGCGAAAAGGTCCCCGCCCAGGTGGCCGCTTTCGATGGAGGCAAAAACCAAGGCGGCCGCGTGTTGTGCGATGTCAGCGCGCGGAAAAAAAAAAAAAAAAAAAAAAAAAAAAAAAAAAAAAAAAAGGAGCTGTTAATAGAAATTTACGCAGCTCTCCACTAAGCCTCTTTTATAGCCTGAGTTGCTTCGGGAGTGTAAACTCATAAACATAAACATAAGGCGAGGAGGTTAACTGGGAAAAGGAACCGGTTTGCTACCCACCATTCAGGGAAGGTTAGCGAGATACAGAAATATGATGTAGAGAAACCTGTGGGAATGCACATTCATACCTGAAAAAATCTCTAAAAAGCCAGAAATAAAGATAAAGGAAAATTTCACACACACGGCATGGACATACGTAGTCATTACCCCGTGAGGATTACCGTCATTTTTTTGCGATGGGCCTGCGTCCTATCTGTAAACAAATGGGAATAAAGTAAAGTACGGGTATCCGCCTACGAGTGTTTTATTCCTCGTTTGCGCAAGTTTTACATTGTCCGGAGTTCTCTCTAATGTAATCGCAAATTAACATTCTAAAACAGCTTCTCGGAGTGGCTTGCACCTTTTCAGCAGAATTTAGCGCTTTTGATAATGTGCTGCATGACAATTATCCACCGCCTTAGAACGAATAGAAAAGGAAAGAAAAGCGCATACGCTTCATCTAGATAGAAAGTGTACGTGAGTTCGGTAATGGCGGTGTTTATTTGTAGGCAATATTAGCCTACATCTATATGATGGCAAGATAGGATTTGCAATGAGTCTGTCGACATTATCGCCCCCTTCGTTACTGCGCCAAATAGAAAAGTTTATTGGCTATTATCTCAATATTTCTAGCGCGTTCAGAAAATGTCAGCGCAATTTAAGAGATTTAAGCGCATTCCGTTCAATTTGTCAACCCCTGAGGTGTACATAGCAGTAGAGGCGCTGGCCACCATCATGTAACCTTTCTTCAGATTACAAAGCAGGATACACAAAGCAAATGATTATAAAAGTACACTTCATACACAGAGGTAGCTTGGAAGTGTGAATATTTGTGCGTGGTAGGAGACGGTGTGCACAAAATACTTCACGAATTAATACGCTGAGGCGCTTTTCTTTGATAAAAGCCGCTTCGGTACCAACTCAACCACAATTCCGTCAGAATTATCAATCCCACAACAGGGACCAAACCTAAAGCTGATAGAGTGAAGAACGTACTACATACTGCTCAGAGTTCAACGGCAACAAGGACACGTAGCGCGGTTTGTGGCTAGGATATGCTGCATACGTAGAAACCCCATACAACGTCTCGTACCTTGTCGCGCGTGTGTGCGCGTGTGTGTGTTTGTGTATTTCGAGCAATCATCATGTCTGAAGATATATTGCATGCATGGTTCTATTATTTGCATATTTGAGATGCAATTGTTAGCTCTATTCCTGGATTAATTTAGAGCTTATTATACTCACTAAGACTTTTCAAACTTTTAAAGGTGAAACTTCTGACGAATGCGTCGATTGGGAGAAAGCTGTGGAACCGTCATATGTGTTTCCTCCCGTAGACTTCAGTAGCTGCGCCAAAAAGCGGGAACTAGAGCGCGCGTCAGATCGCGGACGCTGCCTTTTTGGAGCCACATACGTCAACAAAATTCCTCAGGCATGTGAAAAAATTTACACGGGTACGCTTACGTCCTCAAGCGCGCGGAAACGTGAAAGCATTTTAGGTTTCTTTCCTAGTTCTGTTATGAGCTCCTTCTGCGTTTCGCAGTTTTTCCTACACCGAGAGCATTTTTTTTTTTTACTTTACTCACTTATTTTACCTTTACATCAGCCATTTATCGTTTTACTGAGTGCTAATTTTGTGTGGGTTTGTTGTTATATTACATATATTTTATTATTTTTGTCTTAAATTTTGTTTTCGTGATCTGCTTATTATTTATTTTTGTTGATTTTTGCTTATTGCCGCTGTTGTGCTTTCTCTCCGTTCCACTGGCGTCCTTATCTAGGGAAGGAACATTACCAACTCGTTATCAGGAAATCAGCATAGAGTAGCAATGGTTTGTACGCTCAGCTGGGGAGTAGAAGCATGATGGCTCGTATCCAGGCGTGGACAATGTTCACTTAATTTTCTTACTTTCTTCTTATAGTCGTTAAGTATACATCTAACGGCGAAAGATACTGTCCACATATGCTGTCCCTGTCACCCGTGAGCCTGAGACGTTTATCCTGTTTTATTTTTTTTTCGCTACCCGTGCCCTATCTGTAAACAATGCGAAAAGAAAGTAAAGAAAATATTCTAATGTCATTTGTCCGTACACCTCTCCAAACGTCAACCAGAACGCATAATCTCGAAACGCCACATATGTAAAAATCGTACCAGAGTGTAATGACGCTTCTCTGTAGCTTTCGAAGGGGGGTGGCAAAACGTGATCCACCGCGTCAAATTTTGTGACGTGTCATCACAGTGTTTTTCGCAAGAGCCCTAATGTACCCTTGTACACTCATCGCCTTTGAATACAGCTTAAAATAAGGCAACCGTATCTCAGCAATAGTTATTGTGTCTGGAGTAGTACGTGGACGACCCCCAAAACTGAAAAAGACATCAACAAATTGCACTGACGCTAGACCGAGTGAGAGTGGGACGGAGGAGAGATTTCAATATTATATTGCAGCATACAACCTCTATTGCACAATATGAATAACTTATAAGAAAATATCACCATACGTTTATGTCTTATGCAGCAATCTTTCAAACTCTTGAAGGTATAGCGTTTGAAAGAGGCACGTGCTGCGGCGATTTCGCAGCAGCGGAACCTTGTGAGCGACACTCGCCGGCGAAGGCGTCTTTCATCATACATGCATTGTTTGGTTGCCCCTTCCTCGGTAGACCACACAAAAGGTCCTTAAAACTCCGTGGTGCCGACGTCGCTTATTCACCTTTAACGGTAGCCCACTTTATAACAGCGGAATCATACCGTGGCATACAATCTCTCATCATCAAGGCGCTGAGGCAATTTCTTCAGGTTTCCCGATATTGTACCGCCTCAAACCGATGCCCTCCTCCCAAACCCTTCCCCTCATAACCTTCACTTGGACGCTTGAACATAGCAGTGTCTCCGGATAATTGGTGAGCCTCACGGCCGTCTCCCCAAAGTGACCGTAGAAGATGAGGTGATGTTTTAGCAGGGCACTGGAGCACCTTTAGATCCTTGTGAAACGTTTTTCTTTCCTTCGCTCATAGCACCGTCCACAGGAGAAGCTCGGGATCATTTATGGCGACCGGAGGAGCTCGCCAGCGGAAAATCGCGCAATGGAGCCAGAATAGTCTCAGTATCCGGACCGTCAAAACTTGCCCGCCTCCCACACCCACCTCAGCACTTATGAAACTCGTTAGCTGCTCGGCAAACACTCAAGCAAGTTTGCAAGCAGGTCAACAAAGGACGTCAAAGCGATGGCACTCTCAAAGCCTCCTCTCGTGCTCCTCCCGAACCTTACATGGGAACTGCGTGAGTCCTTATCTCGCCTCTGCACCCCGAGGCGTTTACCTGGATCATTTATCATAAATTAGAGCTGGTTTCGAGAATGTGCAGACGCAGCGAACACGCGCGGCTCGCTTCTCGCTTAAGACACAGGGGCTGTGTTTGTTTCTATAATTTTGTTCCCAGAATGTTTCGTGGATAATAGCGTGAAACTTGATATATTTCGCAGGAGGAGGAAGATGAGAAGGAAAGGCAGGGAGGTTAACCGGTAAAGGAACTGGTTTTCTACCCTGCACGGGAGAGAGGGGTAGGTGGGTATAAAAGTTGTGGGTGAGAGAGGGATGGGTGATGACAGTACAGTCACATCACAGACATGTCACATCACATCACATAACAGTCATATCACGTAACAAAAAATCATAGCCTTTCGATCAGTCCTGTGCTTTTCATAAAGCGGAGCAGTGCCTGGGAGGCCTTCACCGCAGATGATCGCCGTGGCCAGGGACCTAGGATCCTAATTTCAGTTAGTGGGCGTGCATATATACGCTCCAGCGCGCGGCATAGGCACTGTCTTTCCTCGCTGTATATGGGGCACTCACAAAGAATGTGGCCTATAGTCTCGTCGCACCCGCAGTTTGTACATGCAGGGCTATTTGCCATACCTATCACAAAGGAATAAGAGTTTGTAAATGCTACACCAACCCACAGGCGGCACAGCAAAGTTTCTTCACATCGGGGTAGGCCAGGTGAAAGCCGGAGCTTCAGGTCAGGGTCCAGGAATTTTAAGCGGCAGTTCGCAAACTGGTCAGAATTCCACAAGGAGAGCGCGTGTTCCCGCGCAAGTGCGCGAAGCTTACCCGCTGCGTCTGCCCTGGAAAATGGAATCAACACACAATCGCCGTCTTGGTGGGCTGTTCGTGCGACCTCGTCCGCCCGGAGATTGCAGAAGTTGATAGAAAGATCCGAAGAAAAAAAAACGAAGCAACGTTGCCTGCTTTCAAACGAGGCTCACACTGCGAGAGTGGAAGCCCACACGGGAAGATGGATTAATGATGATCATCTGGTTCCTTTTTGTATGGTTTAGGAAGTTTCCAATCCCTTCACTATAACTTGTAAAGCAACCAGTGAGATTGTGGATTTCCAGTACATCAATAATTCAAAACAAACCTAGGTGGTTCACTGGCCCAGAAAAAAAAAATATATATATATATATATATATATATATATATATATATATATATATATATCGATTGTACATTTGCAAATTGTGTAACGGGCGAAATGACACATTTTCTATTTTTTGTGTGTGGATACTTATATTCCCAACTACAGTGCACGACGCGATATCGTTAAGCGCATTTAACAATCACTTAATTTGTGTTTCTAATATATAAGACATCCTAATTAGCATACAGTACTAAGCTACTACTTTACCCATCGACTGATGGTATGCGACCAGCCTACATTTAACTTTAACTAAGCTGTATAAGCGCGCCTGCTTGCCTATGAGTAGTATGCTAGACTCACACTTACGAACACTGGGGTTGATTCTTATTCCACCTTCCCACCTCGAATGAGCAACGCGAGTTGGCAACTCCTGCCAAACTTTCTGATATCATATATGGTGTTGCTGTGTCCCAAACACAATTGAAGAATCTGTGCACTGCGCCACCGAACTGGGTACGACGAGTCTATAGGTCACATTCTTTGTGAATGCCCCATATACAGTGAGGAAAGACAGCGTCTATGCCGGGCGCTGGAGCATCTACATGGACGCCCATTGACTGATATTAAGGTTTTAGGTCCATGGCCACGGCGTTTGTCTGCGGTGATGGCCTCCCATGCAGTGCTCCGCTTTATGAAAAGCACAAGCCTAATCGAAAGACTATAATTTTGTTATCGTGTTACGTGATATGACTGTGACGTGATGTGATGTGACATGTCTGTGATGTGACTGTACTAACTTCACCGATCCCTCTCTCACAACTTTTATATCCACTCGCTCCTTTCCCCAGTGCAGGGTAGCAAACCGGTTTCTTTTACGGGTTAACCTCCTTTCCTCCTCCTCCTCCTCCTCCTCCTCCTCCTCCTCCTCCTCCTCCTCCTCCTCCTCCTCCTCCTCCTCCTCCTCCTCCTCCTCCTCCTCCTCCTCCTCCTCCTCCTCCTCCTCCTCCAGTGCACTGCCTTGTCAGCAGACAGCTACTGCCTTCCAGAGCCATGTCAATGATTATTCGCTCATAATGCCGACGCAAACGCCGGATTTTCTGGTTGACGAGGCATTTTTCGCTATCGCTTTAAAAGAAAGAAGGATAGAAACTGCGACCCAAAAACGGAACGATTATTTTTTAATTTTCGTAACTGCTGTAAGATGCATTCACTATTTTGCATGAGACGTATGGTGTGATCTTAGCGAACACAATGTGAGAGTGCACTCTGAGCAATCTATTTGGTTTTAAAGGTCTAGCGAGTTACATTCGGCGCTATTTATGCACTTGCCCGCTTTTTACACCTCATTTTGTTTTTTCCTGTGGTGAACAAAATGCAACGCACACCAGCAACGCAGGCAGCATGAGGATAATGACCATTTTAAAGAAGCACTAGGGCTAGTAGAATGTCTCAAGAAGAATCTTCGGTTGAATCGGACGCGTTGAGAACTTTCAGCTTCCCTCATTTCACTTCATCCTCTCAAAGCAACTACACCAAAGAGGCATCACACATAATCATAAACAAAAGGCGAAAGCAGCAGTAAGATGAAGGCCTCGAGATTGCATCAGTATTTCTTGCTGCAAACGAGCAACAAGGGCCCAACCAAGCAAGTACGACAGAAGACAGAACGTCGCTATGAACCTCTCGAACGGCATCTTCTTTGAGTTGAGTTCTTGCTGTCGAGAGGAGTGCTTCCCGGGGCGCCCCACTTTGTAGCGCCCATGGTCTCAACTCTCGATTTCACTGCTGGCTCTTGTGTTCTTACGCTCCCCTCCACCCCTGTGTCCAACTTCGATCTGCGAGCCCTGTGCTTAGGGCTTATCTGCGCCGGCTCTATGCCATCAGTGGCTTTTACTTCCCTTTGTTTTCGGCGATCTTTGCAGGCTCCTTCCGCTCCGGCTCATCGCCGCTTCCTTTAGGACATAACTGCGACTACGGAGCAGACGTACATTGAAAGTGCCAGCTGTGCACCATAAAGAGGACTTTAACGGTGTGACTGAACAGCTATCAACTTTTACATGTTACTTGCTCCTAATCGCTCTACCCTGAGTTTTTAGAAGCTGCGTATCGAAAGATGACTATAGCACAAACTGTATAGGCAAACATAATATGCAAGCGGCTACGTATCACGATAAATGTCACCTAATGTTTCTGCATTTCGCAAATAGCTTTGTTTTGCTTCTTGTTTTTTTTTTCTTTTGAGAGAGTTGCCGTGCTCTGTCATTCGTAGCTGTGTTTTTTTAGAGGCATCTCTTTTTGAGCCTACGAGGAAACAGAACGCTGCAATGATCGTCGGTTCAAACTGAGCGACATGCAAGCAATTTGCGATGAGTGCTGTAACATTTATCGTCACCACAGCTTCTCTCAAGTGGGGAAACTGTTGCCAAACAAAATGTCTGCTTCAGTAAAAAAGCCGAGACATAATGAACAGATACTAAATGAGCTCCGGCATGACAGGGCCGGGCTGAAAAGCGCAGGTGAACACGCAAGTGTGCACAGAAAGGAGACACACACAAACATAGACAAGGACAATGATGTCTATGTGTGTGTGTGTGTCTTTCTTCTGTGCATTGCTGTCCGTTAAGCGGCGCTTTTCATCTTGTGGGCCGATCAACTAGCTCAACATTCCACCCTATTACTGTAAAGCAGGACCAACTTCCCGTGAAGGCATGCTGGAAAGGAACATACCAAATGTTTTTATCAAAATCAGAGGAATGTGGAAACCGAAATACATCGTTTGAAATACATGAGAATTATATATCAATGTGAGTGGTGAGGAAACTGAGAAAACAACAACATAACAAGTGTTTCTTCATAACAAGCTGTGAGATCAAAGAATCGTGAAATTTGATTTCAGTTCTGTAAACATTTAGCGTCGCCCCTCTCCAGCTCTCCCCCTTCCCCTCTTTCCCAAAGAAAAAAAGCTTTATTTATCTTTAATTCAGTACAGTTCTTCTTAAGCCGCACTCATTTACCGCCATATAACGTTACGCCTACTGAAGATATTAGTGACCATTTACCACAGAGGTGGAAAAGTATACAATATTGCCATAATGTCCTGAAAATACGTCTCAGTGCTTCAAGCGATGGGGCCGTATTCATTACCAAAATCCCACACTGCTCACCTGTAGTTTACCAGTGCCTTAAACGTGATGTTTGTGCGTACATGTTCAAAAAAAAATATGCATCAGTTTTGGCGGAAATCGTAATAGCCCGCCGGTCATGCCCGCCCGAACTAGTTTCCCTGCACACTATACGTTGGGCTTCCCCACTTTGCGGACTCACTGTGCCGCTGTCGCTGGGGTGGGGAGTGCCTGTGCCCATATCGGGGATGATACGTCCGTCGGCCAGGTCTAGTTCTCCCGCGCCTTTTTGATTGCTGTGGCGTAAACGACCGTGAAAGCCCCGGGTATCGCTTTCTCTCTCAGACAGGGGATTCTCCCCTGCTTGGCTACTCGCAACCTCTGTGCCCTTCATCTATTCTACTCGCATCAGCGAGAGTGGAGAAGGCGAGGCCGCTGCTTTTTGCGAGCACTTTATGCACGCTCTGTTGGCTACCGACAAAGAGCTCGATGACGATTAATAAAGTTGTTGACGTCCACTTTTTCTTATTCGGATTGCGGTGCCTCGCCGCCCCGCTTTTCATCAGCTCAGGCACGAAGGCAGTCTTTTTATTTCCGGAATTGTCTGTACCCGGTCTAGAGAGGGCAGAGCGAGGGGTCACGTGACTTGGGACCCGACCCCGGCTTGCTTTGAGTCCATCTTGAGCCATTAGAGCCCAGCATGAAACAGACTGCGGCACTCATACCGCGGGGCCACTGAGTCACTGCCATTTCCTGGTTGTGCCGATAGCAACCGGACGTCGGTGTTCAAGCTTCGCGTCTACTGAATGTCTGGTGCATCACATAGTGCAGCTAGCAGCATTCCGGTTCGAGCAGCGTTTCGGTCTATTTTGGTACTGATGCACGCGGGACCTACCCTCCTGCCCTCCTTTTTTATGGGTATGTAGCGATCAGGGCCTTTGCGAGCCTGAATATTTCCTTCGAACGTTACAGAAATAGTAGCTGAGAACTATTTGCATACGCATTTGGGAGATAATGCTATGTCTCGTGACATTTGAAGGCTAGTTTGCGAGCAATGAACATGAATAATGTATTTGGTGCAATGAAACTGCAAATCTATATCTGTTTAAATTCGGCTTTTCAAGCCGGAGAGAGCATTCAGATCGGAAAATATGAAAATATGAAAAACAATGACGGTAAACGATGACAGCTTTCAAATGCAGTTGTATTTGTGACACTATGGCTCCTAAACAACTCATGCTCTTCGAGAGATAAATAGCTACTGCTGTCATCGATTTCACTCTATGAGAGCACACACCAGGATTTCTTTTTTAAACTCCGGGCCCAGCTGCATCATGTAATCGAATAAGGGAAAGTGTCAGGGTGCCCAACCTGGCCTCCTAAATATATCAACTTTTTGGCGAACAGGTGAATGGAACTACTTTGAATTGTAACCTATTCAGGCGACGACAAATAAGGCAACGTCAGTGACTTGGCTTATTGCCGATACGAATGCTTCGAAAAAATATTTAGCATAAACTATTAGCTAACCACGCACATAAAGATATACTACAAGCGTTACGTAGAGTTCAGAAGAAAAAAAAAAGAAAACTAATTTAAGGAAGACAATTAGGACGACCAATGAGAGTAACAATTTCACAAATAAATGAAATTAGATATAAATATGAAATGAAAGAAACAGCAGTTGTCATCTCAGTCAGGTCTGAAAATTCCGAATAAGAGTTCGTTGCAGGTCTGTTTCTCTTGGCAACCTACCACTTTACTTTTTTGTGTGTGTTGTTGGACCTGATGTCTTTAGTCAGCAGTTGGGGCTGCGGAAAACACCGTAACTAGTCTAGATCCTTGGTAGATCACTTTCCCTTTCGTGGCAACTATAGAAATCTGCATGATACTGTTGTAAACGTACAGATGGTCTACCGTTCTGATGCATAAAAAGACCTGTGCTTTTAAAATTTGTAGCTAAACTAGCTGGCACGGATTTATGTTCGATTAGTTAAGACCATCATCGATAAACAATAGGATATGCGTGCCTGAGACTTAAAAGAAGAACGAAAATACGACTCCAGAGAAATGATCAGTGGAAACGTTTATTGTCATGTTGCAGGCTTTTGCCATGCGAAAAAAAAAAAGGGTGCATAAGTAGCGGTCAGTTTAAACAAACTGCTTGCAAGAATTTCTGGTTAAGAGGGCTGCGCTTAAATTTTGGACCCTGTAGAGCTCTATAACAAGCACTGACATCACACAGTGCACGGGGTTATTTTATTTTCTCTCCACAGAAATACAGCCATGGTGCCCAGTTTCGATGTCAAGATTCAAAACCCGCCACCCAATGCGACACATGACAACAACTTGAAATTACAAATGTTGCTGCATCAACTCTGGCTCGGCCGCAAAGCAGTGTAAATGACCGAGCCTTGCTGGGGTTTGAAAGGCGTCAAATTTTACTTCGGCATAGGCAAGGAAAAAGTAGAATAAAAATAAGATATTGTAGGGTTAGTACGGTTCTAACGTAGTTACACCGAGTAGGACATGCGAAAGCTTTAGCTCACAGATGGAAATTGATGACGATGATGAGGTTCAATGCCCAGAGTGAAAGCGTGTTGCAGCCTGCACGCAGGGTAGACGACTTCGGCGATAGCCGTATGCTAGGTGCTGCATTCATATCCCACGAGGAAATTCTGGACTAGAATCCGTTGCGCTCCGATGACTTTCCTTTTCCATAAATTCCAGCCACGCAGTCCAAAAAACAAAAAAACAAAAAAAAAACACTGTTGCTCTGGAAACTAGGCTGAA
Source organism: Amblyomma maculatum (assembly GCF_055883805.1). Classification (NCBI taxonomy): domain Eukaryota; kingdom Metazoa; phylum Arthropoda; class Arachnida; order Ixodida; family Ixodidae; genus Amblyomma; species Amblyomma maculatum. The sequence goes on along the minus strand of NC_139345.1, from coordinate 21,928,599 downwards.
CCACAAAATTATTGAGAATTTTAATGTTTGCGGTAGGACGATTGGATGAATGCTTTCGCACCAATACAAAGAGCATATGGTGAATTGCACAAGACCTTGGTGCACTAACACCGTGCTATAACCATGCATTGTAAGTGATAGCTTTGTATTCATATATTTTTTTTCTCCTTCGGCATCCTGCTGAGCTTGTGACGGCACCTTGAAGCACTGAAAGAATATCTAAAGGTTAATATAAAAATGCAGCGCCGGGTTGAAGAACCTTATAAAGTGGTGGAATGAAAACATTTCATTCTCTTCAAAGCGTCACATTTATTTTCAAGAATTAACCCATAACTCTTCGATATCGTCACAATCATTGATGAATCGCCTGTATAATGTAACATGTATACCGGCAATCCGTCGCAGAATAATGTTTGGTCTGGCAGTACCTGGTGCTAGCTTTTGCCATCTGTTATACGTAGGGAACAAATAGTCATCGTGAGAAAAAGGACATTTCAAATATTCGTCTGAAGGTAACATTTTTCACATCTGCTGCTTCTTAAAAAGGACGCAGCACAGAAGTAGTATGGACAGTTGAGCGAGTTGGTACAATTGCATAGTGTTTTTTCGGCGCCACATAAGTTGGGCGGGCTCTGCTGCGCTATAAGGAACCGCCAGGAAAAGCTAAAGAAGAGTAACCCGTTTGAATGCCAGGTTTCGAATAGGTCGAGATTAGTAGATTGCGCTTGCGATGTCGTGTACGAAATTCCACTGTCATGCAATAAGGTATTCATAGGTCAAACGAGTCTGTGCATAAATATTCGTCTGCGTGAACACCTCAATTCGCTGTCGGACACACGATATTCTCACTTGAAAGATCATTGTAGGGCTTTTGGGAAAGAAGGAAAGCAGAAAAAACAAAAGTTGTCGCCCCTTGATTTTAAAAACAAAGATTTTGTTTCGCCATAGGGACAAAACGACGAGAGAAATTACTGAGGCATATTACATCAGTAAGAAGCAGTCGCAGTGGGTCAGTCAGCCTTGATTGGTGCTTATCGAAAAAGTGGTTTCTTTTCTGGATAATGTTTGGTGATAATTTATAATTTGTAAAACGGGCCGTTGGGGAGAATGGGGGGGGGGGGGGGGGGTGGACTTGTATGTTTGGTCTTGCTTGATAAGGTTTTCCACGTGGCTGATGAAGGAAGAAGATATCTTTTGAATTTTGCCCGGTCAAGGGTTTCGTTCTTTGTAATATCATGTCACATATTTTTTGTGTAAGAGTCCGCTTTCTTCCTAATAAAAAATTAGTGGCGAGTCAGCGCTCGGTCTGTACTGCGTCTCTTCTTGTGTGTTTCGTCTTTTCGCGCTGTTCCACCCACTATGCAGCACAGAAGGCAGAATATCTGAAAAAACGTCTTATAAAATATTGAAGAATAATAAATCTTCCGAATGTCACAGCACAGAAGAAAAACAACAGTTGGCGAAATTACCGCAGAATACCTGCTAGTACTCAGCACGGACATTGTATTGACTGCAGCAGAGACAGCCAGAGTAGTATTAGCTTGAGGGAAATTAAATACTACAAATCAACATAATCATTTCGGTTTCCAAAATAAACAATATAACATGACCGAACCTCATAATATGAAACAACCGCATCTGCAAGCTTTGTTAATTTTTCACTTCTGCCAAGGCAGCCGAATGCCTCCTTCCTTGACATTATACCGTTGCGGCCTTAATATTGCTTTGTTGCAGTGGTCAGGAAGCAGCTCTCAAATTTCGTTTAAGACAATTTTCCTCTGATCTCTGTTCCTGCATCCCTAGAGGTCTGCAACTATAAATGTGGAGCGCACTTGCCCCATTGAGCACAGTACTTACGCAGCCCCGAGCAACACTTTCGGCAAAATGGTGAATATTATGATCCCGAAAACAGTCATCACTCAAGTCGTCTGCATGGCGCAGAGGTGGCCATAGGCACAGGTGAAGTGGCGTTACCATCGGGCGAATCGCGAGTGAACTTATAGAGCAGCTATGTCTCGTTGAAATACAGGACAGACTCTCGACAGCAGCACTCGTGCCACGAGAGCAAATCCCTGAGTATTAACAAACGAACGAAAAATGGTAGAAAAAAAAAAGTCTCAGTAATCCTGAAGGAACCTGCAGCAGTGAACGAAACAGAGTAAAAGGGGAAACATAGAGAAGCTGTATAAGCCTAGACTAATCATGACTGATTAGACAGAAAGCCTGTACGGCTCTCTGGCGCTCGCTGCAGCCACAAGTCGCTAATTAATGGTATGAAAGCTTACAAGGACAGAGCTTGGGATTACGTTAGCTGGGAAATAAAAGAGGCTGGAAGACTCGGCTTCGCGATGAAGAGTACGCTGCATTCGTTGCGAATCGAAATAAAGAAACGTTGCGTGTCAGAGAAGCTCGAGATTTGTTTATACGAATACAAGACTATGTGGACGAGGAAAAGGCAAATCTGCGGATAAATAACACAGCATAACTGCATGCTGAACAAGAGAAACTACAGGTGCACGGTGGTCCGAACACATTGTTATGTAAGGTGGTGAAGTGGGAGCGAAATATAAGTTCACCGGTCCTGTTCAATAGCGAACAGTTAGTTACGCAAGAAGAACGTGTAGTTGATTGCGCTGCGCCGAAGTTCCCGAGCCTGAGGAAAATTATCAGGTTACGGTAGCAGAAGGGGAGGAGCACTGCGCAAACTAATATGATCGTCTCGGGAGCCACGTCCAGATCTATCTTTCCTGCCTTGCTAAGAACGACTGCTTCACGTAACGAGGCAACACACAGACCACGTAAGTATTTTCACCAAGCACACACATGTAACGGAAAATGATGGACGAAACGCAGCTCATAGCATTGGAGTTATTTCGCGCCGCGAATTTTTAGTTGATCGGCTTGTTTATTCATTTATGGGGTTTATTGTCGCAAAGCAACTAAGGCTGGGAGAGACGCTGTAGTGGAGGGGTCTGGAAATTTCGACCACCTAAGGTTTTTTAACACGCACTGCCACTGCACATCATACGGGTGCCTTGCGTTTCGCCTCCATTGAAAGACGGTCACAACGGCCATGATTCGATCCTGCATCCTTAGATTTAGGTAGAACGAGAGGAAGAAGATGGCTACAGGGCATGAAAGAGCCCAGAACAAGGGAAGAGAGGTGGGGGGGAGGGGGGCTAAGTTCGCAGGTAGAGTCAGCGTTTCAACACGTGAACTTGCCTTCGACTTGCCAGACGACGGCAAATCCACTTGTCGAAACGTTGGCTGGATCGGCGCGTTGAGGCTCCCCTCCCCCCCCCCCACCCTCTCTACTCTTGTGCAATGCTCTTTCATAACCTTTGGCTTTATTAGTAGAGTGCTCTAATCAATGAGCCGCCACGGCGGCACAATGTACTTCTTCTTTGGGTGACATCAAAGAGACAACTGCAGATTACATTAGCGACTTCTTTAAAGGTGAGCTGCCGGCTTGTTAATTGTTTTCTCAAAGGATAGATTTAGAGAGCAAGTATTGATATTTAACTTTATTCGTCGCTTGGCGCACCTCACACTATAGCAAGGGTTCTCAAACTGGGTTCCGCGGGCTGTCTTCTTGTGTTCCGCGAGAACCCTCAGAGCTTAAGGCAAGCACTGCTCTCAAAAAGAGATTTAATGGTTAAGGCTTATTGACATTTTGGATGGGGACTGCTCCACTGTTCCATGCCTCTTTGAAAGGGCAGTGGACATTTTGATTCCCTTTGCAACTACATTTGCATGTGAACAGGCATTTTCAGCCCTCGCCTATTTGAAGAACAAGCACAGGAGCCGTCTTGACCCGGCAGCTGATATGAGACTGGCTCTGAGTGCTACTGAGCCACGCTTTGACTTGCTCTTAAAAGGGAAGCAGTACCACCTATCACATTAGTATTTGTATTAATCTGTGCAATAAACATTTAACCTTTGCAACTCTCTCTTTGCAAAAATGCACTCGACAACAATGCTGGTAAGTGAAAGCGGAGGGGTTCCCTGGAACTTATTGAAGGCTTTTGGGGTTCCTCCAAGCCTGCACTATAGAATTGAACACTAGAGGAGAAGGGAAACCTCTTTCTTTTTGGGGGGCTAGATTAGCGCTCTAATAAATAACAAAAAAACATACTAAATAGAAGATGCGTCGTGGCAGAATAAAACGTAGTCGGCACTGTATAGTTAACGCCGTCAACTGTATGAAATAGGTCGGTTTTCTCGTGCACCGAAGGCAGCACTCGGTGCTTTCCTCGGGTACTGTTTCGAGACCTACACTCCATTTTAAAACTCTTGGAGACAATTTCTTTTTTCTAAGCCTTTGCCTCAAGAGTTGCGCAAGCAGACAGAGAGATGTCTCCAGAACGTTCTTTTCAAAGGCAATGCCGCAGTTTGCCGCCTTCTTGCAGAATATATACTCTCTCCTTGACAACATGCCTGCGGGAGTACAAGAGAAATAGCGATGGATTGACGCTTTCAAACGCTCTAAGAAAGCGCACCATAACAAAACTACGAAGCTATATAATATCGTAATAAAGCACCCTGCGCCAGCGGAATAAAAGAAGCGTGCCCCCATGAAGAGATCGCAAATAGTCCCGTGTGGCAAGATTACGAATTGCCGTGTGTCTGTAACGCAATAAGGTGCGCCTGTACGGCTTCTGCTCTCTTTTGAATAGATGGGGTGAATCGTTCTGTGCGACTGCGCTCTAGTACCAAAAAATAAAAGGAAGTCAGGTGCACAGAACTCAGTATCCTCACAGGCAGCAAAGAAAAGCGAAATCCTGAGAGCAGGATGTTGCAAAATAAGAAACACGCCTGAATCGCCCAAAGATCTGTAAAAAGTAGCACTGTGCAAAAAAAAAAAAAAAAAAAAAAAACAAAAAAAAAACAAGGAAATAGAACCTTGCACAGACGTCCGATGTCTACAGAATGCTTTCACTCAGATGAAACTCGTGGAGGCTTGAAGCACACTCCCATGCCTCCTCTTTTTATTCGACGTGCTCTGTGCTGTCTCCGTTGTTTTCAGATGTTTTTTTGCTTGTCTTCCATTAATGGTGTTTTTATGTGTTTTTATTTGAAATTTTCGTACGAAGCACACACGAGAAGCGGGTTCTTAGACCAGGCCGTACCTCTCGTGTCATTTCGATATTTCTGGACGAAATAAACAGAAGAAGGCAGCCAGCTCACTGGGATTTTTGCCTTCTATCGCGAAAGATGATTTCGGTCCCAAGAACCGGTATTTCTTCAGATGTGTACTCCGATATTTCCCATCAAGAAGCCCAGCTCGATCTCGTGTAGGTAGATATCGGAAGAAAAAAACCAGCGTACGAATCATAGCCGCTTCGCCGCGAGTGTCATTCGTGCTGGAGGAAGCGGAATAAGGTGTCATCTCACACTATTGACGCAATGCTATCGTAATAGAAGTCTCATTTTTTTTTTCCTTTCGTGCGCTGGCAAGGTGATATCAGTGCGACTAATGAAGAGGATCCAGACGATGGAGGAAAGGCGATGTGAGGCCAATTTGCTCTATTTCTGAGCTCTTTCATATTTTACCATTACGCAATGCCAAAAAAAGTACCCAATTCGTCTACAAAAATGAGAGCGTATAACATTTTTTTCGTTGCTGCTTTGGGGAGAGATGAGAGGCGGCGCCATGACAAGGATTTTGGGCCTCTGTCAACAAGCAACTGTGTCAATACTGATGGCGAAGGCACCAGGAGATACGAAGTAATAGTTCGCTTCTTTCGAATTTGTGAGGAGACTGAGAAAATATTCACTTAGAAAGTTAATAAATGTCGATAGCATTTGAGAGACAAAACAAGGTTTGAAAAAATTGCAGAGATCACTGCGTAATCTGCACCAGAGAAATGTGCAAACATAAGCACTGCTATGTTGTCCGCGAGATGGGTCAGTGGAATTCCGCAAGTGACAGATACAGAGCCGCTACTTTCCTCTAAACCAATTATAGAACGTCGGTGAACTTTGATGCATTCAACAGACCGCTGGTTGTATTCGACTAAGGGCGCGCGATGTACCGTGGGTAGCAGCAACGCTCCAGGCTTCGCATTACTGCACTGAGACACGTGACCCGAAGCTGGCACCCTAAATCTAAAGTTGGCTGGTGGCCATCTTGGCTACCAGTTACACACATAATAGGCTCTAAATAAACCATAAATAACCATCAACCATTTTGTCACTTGCACACATTTCTTTGACGTTCTAGCTTACGGATTAAAATATTTTTCTCGGCTCTAAAAAAATTGTATATGCCTATTGGATAAGTTAGCTTCGTATATGCCTCTTGAATAACTTAGCTTCAGCTGTCTTGAGCAGCTGTCTGAAATGATTTTACGCGTGTTTTTCTAGTCATCGGTATTTCGCTTCAGCCACGACCAGTAACCGAGCAGTAAAGGTGCAGTTTCAGTCGATCGAGTCAAGGACAGAACAGCTCTTCTGTATATCCCAAACCAAGACATATTTGTCTATAACAGCAAAGATACAGAACGCTTTTTAAGCAAAGAATTCCGAGTCGTGTCAAAGGAACCTGCTCAGCTCACAAAGGAAGGCGACTGAACGCAGCCAGAACATTCTGGGCAACGTAAAGTTAAGACGGAGAGCCAATCAGTACAGTCGTTTCTTCTTTCTGGCTTAAGTGCATCGGCCCACTTGAGCAGCGAGTAAATGTTGTTGCGCTCTTTCTCTTCTCACCATCAGGGAGGAAAAAAGAAGCAGTGAGCGAGCAGGCGGTAGAGTGCGGCCAGCCGTGGCAACGCAGCGCCACTGAATGGAAAGCGGTGGCGGCGGCGATTCAAGAAAGCGGCCTCCGTTTTCCGGACAAGTGACAAATGCGGTCGCCTCGCACGACAGCGCCGGAAAAACGCTCGCCTTCTATTGCATTACGTTCTTTGGCGGCAAACCGGGCGGCGTTATTTTCTTTTTTATTCCCTGCTTTATGGGTGCTCACTTGGAGGTCGGGTATATTTGTACGCTTCTCATTTAGTACATTATGTACTTCACGAGGAATATGTAAAGGGAATTGCAGTTGACGGCTTGGGCGTAGAAAATTATAAAATTGTCTATCCTCTTTCCTTACATTCTTTGCAAGAAAGGATCTCCGTACTTCACTATTGTGCCTGATGATGCTAATGTGAAACGTGTAGCTTATTTCATGCATGTAGTTCCATGCGCTGAATTCACCGCCTACGACTGACGTAAAAGAAGCTGCAACTTGAACGAATTATGAACCATGGTGTGCCAGTGCAGGAGATGTAATAATCGACAATATATTTGCTCAGGATTCGCGAATGGCTGTTCCCAAAATAGTCGATTTTGTCTATATATATTTTCTCTTTTATGAACGAGGCTTCGTCATCACCTAGCGGATTTTTTTCTGCGCTGTCGAGTCTTCGCCTCTGAAAGCTTCTGCGATAATTTATTGCATTACAGTACACAACATCACACTGTCTACCACTACTATGTTACATAAACGTCGTCATTGTGTAGCCTTCCATGGCTCTTTTATTTCCACTGACATAGAGAGTTTCGCCTAGCCTGCGAGCGTTTCGCAACATCTGAGTCTCTGAAGTAACCATCCTTTTATTCTTTCTTTTATTCACCAACATGCTGAGCATACAAATATGTACGAACTTTGCTTGGCAAATTAATTACAAAATGCAGATCAACAATCCAGCTTGGTTATTGCTAGATCTAACGTTAAGCTGCGTAGATGCGCGTACAGCGCCTGCTCTTTTATTGCTCGCTTCGTTTTTGATACCATGTACACTATGCATGTAATAGCACCGCTCGATGCTATTAGCGGAATGCTTTGTATTCACTATGCCCAACATGATTGCTCACAGGACACGTGGCTCGCCGAGTAGCCAAGACATATTAGTAGCGCGGAACCTGACGCTGACGCAGCCATTCCCCAGAGTGCTGCGTAAGATGTACATCTGCCGTACCAGCGGAAATAAAACAGCCTATGAAAGAAAAGGGGTTGTCAAATGGAAATAACTGTGAAATCAAAATTGCTGACCAATAAAACGAATCGTGACGGCCTGTTTTTATTGTGCCTTTATTAGCATTCGCAAGGCAATAATTCTCACATCGGCCTCATAACAAACGACGAATTTGTCTCGCCTCTATGAATATGCACTGACTCGTTAAGCGGACAGTACAGCGTCATAAAATTCTGGCTGCTAAGAAACAAGACTCTCGTTTCATGCTGTCTGAAATTGACTCCACAGAGCGTAACCTTCACAAATAAATCTTCCCTTCAATGCGCTGGAACGCGAAATAAAGCCTTCTCAGAAAGTAAAATACTTTGAGTCTAGCACCGCACGAAAATTAACAACTCAATACCTTACACAGCACACTATAGAACACGCATAACTGTAAAAGAAGTAATGCGTTCATGAAACCTTACAACCTTAAAGATATGCAAAAGCGAACCACTACGTCGCCTTTTCTAGAAAGGAAGTTGTTGCAAAGTGCTATAGATATCAAGCGCAATGAGGAGACCAAGTAAGTGCTAATCACCTTATAGTGCATAATAAAGAAAATGGCTCTCCAGTCCGATGGCTATCTTAGCATCCTTGTATTTGTATCTAAATACAGGTCTGTTTCCTGTGCTGTTCTTCACGTCACCTAATTGAGAATGCTTATTTAAACAAGTATATTGAAAATTTGCCCTCATATAGGCGGCAATGCGGATGTGGTGCGCGTCATTAAATACATGCATGAACGTTGGCGCCATGCAAATGACCCGGATATGCTAGAGAAGCAAACGTTAACATGAAGAAAAGACATTTTATCTCCTGGTACAGCCATAAGGAACAATTCGTTCAGCGGCCTAGAAAAGTCGACTGATGGCAAAAAAACTTTGCGAGAAGGTAATTTTTCTGAAGAATTTAGACCCAATCTTTATATCGAGCCCAATCTCGGAGAATAAAAAAAGTAAAAGGGATAGAGTAAACAAAGGAGGTTACGAGTACTTCATTCTCTTTAGAAAACACTCAGTCATTTTTCAAAGCACATTGCAACCAATTCGTGCCCGCTCGATCGGACCAGCATCGCTGCGCTTCTGGTGTATAACTGAACCTGTGAGTGTGGATTACCCAGTGTCTACATAGGGCAGCTTTCTTTATCTATGTTCGTTCCAGTCGGCGGTTTCCTCTTAAGGCTACGACTCTTCACCCTGATCGGCTATCGTCCAGCGTAGTATATACCTTTGGAAAGCTTGCTACAAAATGGTGTTATTTACGTCCCAGATGCTCTTCGTTCGTTGGATGCTGGCGCCATTCATATTAACGAGTGTGACGTGATATCCCCAGCATATCGTCGACATCACCTGCCCTTTATCGTTTGCTAGCAATCTAAACAACATTTTTTGTATATGATCACATATATTGCATTGCCTTGTACCTTTTCTGCTCATCCCACCCCTTATGTAATACCCCGCGAGGGGTCTTTAAGGTAATAAAATGAAATGAAATGAAATCCAGGAAGAGCTTGGCTCTATTATTCCGCACTTTTTACAACGAAAGCCTTACTAGCCCCAATACGTGAAAACCTGGTCGCTGGTGTGTGGACTTGACCATACCGCAAAACGACTTCAGGTGTTGACGTAAACGAGTGTGACAGATACTGTCTTTCTTTTCCTGTGAACCAATTATTAGGGCAACCTTACTGGGCTAATGGTGAAAATCTCGTGTCGACAAGATTTGTCCGCGAGATGTGTCAGGGTGATTCCGAGAGTGACGGATACGGCTCCTTTCCTTTCCCGTAAACCATGCCATTACAGAACGCCGGCCAAGTTTGATGCGTTCAATGAAACACTGGTTGTGTTCGACAAGGGGGCGTGGATTTACCGTATGCAACAGCAACGCTCAGGCTTTCGCATTTCTACACTGCAGATTGTGCAGTGCTCCCGGAACTTTTGGATATTTTGGGGGTTAAAATTTTGCCACATGAAGCATTCTATGCAGGTCATCTAACGTTCAGCGCCCGAGTAGCCTTCAAATGTGCGTTACGACTGGCACTTCGATTGTCCGAACATTCCCCCCCCCCCCCCCCTCTCTCCCCCTAAATTCAAGGTGGTTGACCCTGGCCCTACGGAGCTGGGACTGATAGCACCCACCTCCGTTTCGGTGGTGGACGACGGCTGTTGCCAACGCGCGTCTTTCTCCTCTTTTTCTTTTTCTTTCTTCTCTGTTTTCTCTTCTGACCGCACGAGGCAGCGGAGGTGGCTAAGCTACAGAGCCAGCAGCAGACCCGTATTTTTTCTTTTCCTTCTTCCTTCAGTCGCAATAACAATTCTACCCCCCACCCCCCCTCATCTCGTTTCAGTAAAAGACATCGCCCGTGGCGTTCCTGTCAATCCCTCTCCTGAATATCTGCTGAAAATTATTGCCCCTGCTGGCGTTGTGTCCGCATACCGGTACAGTAGGCCCGCAGGTGACATTCGCGTTTCCACAGAGAGCGCAATTTTACCTTTTGCAGGTTAAAACGCTGCCGAATCTGTTTTATGTCCAGGCTTTAGCACCTTGCTCATTGTGATGCCGCAATCACTTCCAACATGAAAACTTCAGTAATGAAACCTCTGCTACAGCCCATGCAAGCGCTTTTTAAAGGTCCGGCACCTTGAGGGCCGGTACTTCTGGTTCCAGATTCGTCGGAGCATTCAAGTACCTCCCCAGTTCGAGACCTTCTAAATCAGCCTTTTAAATATCGACCAACGATGAATTCTGAGTATAAACCCCAGAAGGTGCATGACGTGCTCATCGAAGCTGTGGAGTCTCTCGTTGATGCAATTTAGGATATCTTCTTCTTCTTCTTCTTCTTTTTTTTTTTTTTGTAATGGAACTACCACTCAATACATTCTGGTTTCAATGATCTCCCCTGTTTAGTACTTTTATTCCACTCTGACATTATTTTAATTCAAAACACCTGGCTTCCATTTCAAAAAAGATTCTCAGCTTTCGTACGCTTCGCTCAGATCGCCCAGGCAGGGGCGGTAGGTTACTGATTATAGTTTTGTCTGAACTCTGCCATAAGGTTTCTGTTTCATTTCAACTGGCTTGGATTGTTCTATGTTTAGAGTTCGTGCTGCCTGGTTATGAAATTTTCACCATGGCCAATCAGTTCAGTTCAGTCGTTCAGTCGTGTCCGACTCTTCGTGACCCTATGGACCATGTCACGCCACGCTTTCCGGTCTCTCACTATCTTCCTAACATCACATAATTTCATCTGCAGTGGCCAATAGCTACTCTGCAAATGGCGTTCTTTGTATTTCGCAGCTGGATTCTCTTTAGGCTCTTTGTTCTCAAAATCTTCTTGGTGGCGATTTCAAGTCTAATGATATTTCTTAGGGTATGGAAACGAAATGTTTGTGGGCGTATGCTGTAGGGCTGGATTCATAACAATAGCCTGCCTTCATTTCTGCTATTTTTGGGATATCACCTTTCTGCGGGAGCAGTGCACATCAGCTCTTGATCTCACGTTTTCATCTTCTCGAGTTCTTGTATCATCGGGGGCGACCATAGATAGAAGAACCAGAAGCGATCATCGTCCTAGAACCCATGATTTACTACTTTCCAAATATGACCAAGGAGCTTGATCAACACAGGCGCTTTGTAAATTATAGCAAATATGACCACAAATATGAACCCGCCTTTAGGATTTTTTTGTTGTCTTTGACCCCTTACGATGCTTAGTCACGTGCTGCTTCTATGGTGTCGTGGTTGCACAATGTCATTCAATCTGATTAATTTTTCTTTGCCTCATGTCGCCCGCCGTCACATTCCTCGTCGTAGAATTTGGTTTGGGATGACCTTCACCCCATCGATCAAAATTCTTTACCTGTGTACGTTGGATTCCATCCCGCAGGATCACTTAGATCACCTTACATCATACACTGTGATTTCCAAAGCTGCTGTACAGGGTGGGCAAAAGAGGAGGGATTGGCATTTTCTCCATTCATCTCTTCCATCATGCACCGAAAAACACTAGGTCGACTGCACACAAGCAGCAAAACCAAAAACCAATTGCTCACTCTATGTGAAAATTTACGCCAATACTGTGCCGCCTATTTTCTCAGTCTTTCTCTCTCTCTGCCTATGTATATTTCATAAAAATCTTCCAGGATCCAGAAATATGTTTAAGGTGAGGAAGGGGCGCACAAACGAAAACAATGGTTTAAGGGATATATATATATATATATATATATATATATATATATATATATATATATATATATATATATATATATATATATATATATATATATATATATATATATATATATATATAGAGAGAGAGAGAGAGAGAGAGAGAGAGAGAGCGAAGTGTAAGCTTCATTTAAAGAAACATTTTATTGGACTCGACGTTTCGACCAGAAGCTGGCCTTCATCAGGAGTGCGAATGCCCGTTAAATGTTCTCACATCCTATATATATATATATATATATATATATATATATATATATATATATATATATATATATATATATATATTGTAAGAGAGATGCATGACCCGTGGAAAGGAGAAAGAAGAGGAAATCAGAGACGTCGCGCACCGAAGACGATCAAATGGAGACAACAAAAAGGACGAAGCTCGAGCTGTTGCTGTGAACGCGGGCCGTCGTAGCTGCTACGTGAGATAAATATATTACTGGGCAAACTATCTAAACCGCCTAATGATAATATATATATCATGTATTCCTACATTTCACTGCCGTGTAGGGGGCAGCTGCGGCGTTGCTACAGTAAGCAAATCAGAGAAGCAGTAAGCTCATGAGGTCTAAGCATGATAGAACAGATATATGAAACTATGACACACAGGCCCTGTATGGTTTTGAAATCTTTATAAAAGATTCGGGCCAGCTAGAACTGATTTCAAAGCAGGGCTTCTTTTACAGCCAATGTGAATTCCTATTTACTTTTTAGATGCTTGTTTTTTTAATGACCATTTTTATTATTAACTCGTGATCAATAGCAAGGCCCCTATGTGGCTATCCTAACACCTCGGACGGGAATCAATTTCTGCATCAATTTATTTGAGTAATACGAGTCTGACTGTAACGCATGGTCTGCACTTTTCCAGGTGTTTTTCTAAAGGACATGTACGCGCTAAATAATCAGTGCTGGTCCTGCAAGCAATCCTGCTCAGCGGACTCGAAATAGCCCGAGCACGTTCGGCGTGCACGCCGTGAAAGGTTGCGCAGTGCGAAAATGCGCACGTGGCATGTGCTCCGCCATCCGAAGAGCGGTCGCCAATGGAAGGTCAGTTATTTTCGCCCTACATTTTAAATTTCCTTTTCCTGCGTGTGCCTTGACGCGTGCTGTATACATAAATGTAGTTGTTTCCTGTACGCTACCCGTAGCCTTGAGAGTATGCATGCGCGATAATTAGTATGGCAGCCTAGCCTCCCAGCCACGTGCAAAGCGTGGAGAATTATTCGGTTTTGCACACCTGTTTTTTATGCACATATAAATGTTTTCTTCGGGAGGAAGCCATGCACTGGCTAGCACGGGCATCTACACCGGGCTCGTCTCATGTTTAATGACCGCAGTTTCCCTCTAATTAGAATACCTTGGAAATTATCGCTTTCTACTGCTGTTCGCGCTTTAGTATAGAAAAAACTAACGACTGAAATTAGACATACTAAATCATTTTTTTTCCTAGCAGCTTCTTCGATTAACGTGCTACTTCCTTCGGTACCATAGGTGTCTTTAGCAGCTCAAAGTGCTGTTTGAATAAGATAAGGGCTAAAACTTTTCTTTCATTCATAAAGCTTCTGGCTTATTCATGGCAACTATACAGTCTCTTGAATTCAGCCTGAATATGCACATCAGTCTTCAGTCAAATTCCTGCCCCGCGTGCATGCAGTACACCGCATGGTCACATTTAGGAATAAAGTAAACAGATGACATCGTGTGAATAGCGCTCGAGCCGGACCGCAAACGAAAAGCCTCCTTAATGATTTCCTTGTCGGGCCGTGGACGCCAGCTCAAAGACTGGGAACAACTCTCTTGCCATGTATTAAAGTCGCTTCCTTCTATTCAAATAATTTAGAATCCAAATACACACTAATCCTACCATATCTGTGTGCTCTGGAACTGGCGGCGAACCATTTGCCACATGAGAAAAAAATTATTGTGCTTGATCAACATTGCTAATCATTCGCGCCGCTCATGCCGTGACTCTATGAAAAGCAATAACAAATCCACGTTTTCAACTCTGTTCTTTCCCTGCCGAGGGTTTTACGATGAAGATACCATAGCGTAAAACATGAAGCATAAAAAATAAATAAAAGAGGATCTATCACTCCGTCGTTTCAGAGCCGGCTTTCGTTTGAATGCAAATGAAACCACAAATTTAGATAGCCAACAACAACGATTCCTTTTCATTTTTGAATGTAAAGAAATTCCAATCAGAACTGAAAGACTTGCGAACGGGTCTAATTTTTTTACCTTTGTTGCCATAATCTACAGAATATGATAAGTAAATTGTTCCTGTATAGAGCACCTTTCAAGACTACTTATTTTGTTGAAACAGATCACAGGAGGGACTAGCAATCCAGGGCCAAACGTAATTTAAAGCTAGAAGGACTGCAATTTCCTTTGAGTTCAAAGTTCGCCAAGTGTGGTCTGCGTGAGAGAGTGAGTGAGTGAAAAACTTGACTGAGTAGATTTAAGGGAGGGGAATGTGTAGGTGGAGTCCCTAGTCCGGGACTCCAGCGGTTGCCACTGCTATCCGCGCTCGTGTCACGAAGGCCCGTTAAACCTCTAGTCCAGAGTGGATAGGGTGGCCTTCCACCCCTCAATTGTTGACACTGGATTCGGGTCATCTGGAGGATTGTGTGGGCAGGCCCACACCATGTGGTGCAGGCCTGCCTTCTCCCCGCAATATTTGCATTTGGGGACGCAGAACCCGGGGTGTATTTTGTTTAAACGGGCTGGTGTGTTATATGTACCTGTCTGTAGGCATCGCCATCTAACTTCCTCCGCTTTGGAGAGCCCCTTGGCTAGGGGTGGATATTTTCTGTGAGAGAGTCTGCAGTGCTGTAACCTCTCTCCATACGTCGCCAGAGGGCCGGGATAGGAGGGTGTGGAGGTTTGAAGGGTCGAGTCCCGGGGGAGGAGAGCTCGGACAGTGGCATGGGCGCACTCGTTTCCTTCCACGCCTTGATGTCCCGGTGTCCAGACCAGGCTTTTGTCTTGTTCTGGGTATCCATAATTTTTCAATATTCTGGCAGCCTGGGGATATTCGTCCTTTGATGTAGTTACAGTAGGCAGCCATAGAGTTTGATTTTATATAGGCGCAGGTGGTATGCGTGGCGGCTAAAGCAATGGCCACCTCCTCCGCCATTTCTATATTGTCATCGCAGATGGTGATGGCATCACCAGTTGTTAGTGAATCACAACCTCTACAGTGTACCCAGCTTCTGACTTTGCTGCGTCAACTTACTAGGATTCAGTGTCCGTCCCGTACTTTTCCTGGATGCATTTGGCCCGTGCCTTCCGGCGCCCTTGGTGGAACAGAAGATGCATAATACGGGGCAGGGGATTGGCCATGTACGAGCTTGACCAACCGGGTGGTATAGCCTGTTTTTCTACGAGACCTTGCGAACTAGTCAGGTTAAGGTCCATAAGAAAGTTATCGATAGTTTAGCGCCCCTTTCGGCGTGCCATTCATGGATTTGGTTTCAATTGTAGACATTTGGCCCTCACTTTGCCCGAACTTTCTTAAGGTAAAAAGTCGGATAAGCCCTGTCGTAAAATCTGAGCAAAATCATTAAATTGGAGGGAAATGACTTATTTTGCGTACTTTTAGGAATCTGCAATACTTGACGGACAGACTTCATGCTGCTTTTGTTTTCTTTCAAGCAAGTTAAGGGGCACTCATAGGGGCGATAACACGGGGGATTCGTTCCATATTCATTCAAAGCATAGAAACCAAACCACTGAGAGATTGCGTCTTCTTGGTATTCGCTCTAAAGCTGCGTCAATGGCATAAGCTCGTAAGGAAAGGAGGTACTAATTTCGATGGAAAGAAATGCAAACAGCACCGCTCCAAGCACCCAACTCTTCAAATTTCTTAGCGCGAGCTTGTACTTTGATGCAAACAAAAATAGACTAGCGTCATCCTTTATAACACCCTGGATGACTCTAGCGAGCTTTTGTTACTACACATATACAAGTGCTCAGAGGAGAAAATTGAAGAATTGAACGTGGATACACGGCGCTCTCGTCATTTGATTTTTTATCGCGTATGAGAAGTCTAGGGGAAAGTACCAGCGGCATGCACAAACGAAATAAATAAGAAACAGACTGAACAGATGTCTTCTGGACTGGAGAATAATTGTCATTGTTAAGGCTGAGGGTGAAAAAGCTGGAAAGCGCCAAGAAGCAGCTCATTCGAGAACGGCTTTCTGTGATGAAAAAATAAAAGCCGAAAATATGACAACTATATCATCAGTCATCGCCCATGCCCTAGTCATCATCACACCCCAATTTAAAAAAAAAAAATCGATTATGTCAAAACTGCCGAGTTATCGCTACTTTTAGAAAACATAAACCACGACCTGCCGACATTTGAGAGGTGCTCTGTCGAAGATAGCGAGCATAAAAAAAAAAATGCAGGAAAAGAAAGAGACGACGCAAAGAAACTTTCGTCCACGCATCCTTCCGAATTTTCGAGACTCCAACGCCAAAGGATGGGTGGGCAGAAGAAAAACGATGGAGATAACGTAAGTAAATATTTTGTTTGCAAGCGCAGCGCAAGGAGTTAATTATGTTAGCGCGTGTTACGGAACAAGACGCAGCTCATTTTGTGTACTGTGATGTGCAGGGCCATTGTTGTCGCAATTCGATTGCTGGACCACCCCGGCATAATCTAGTGGATCTAGTTGTAGCTGTGTGCGACAAGTAGCGCTTGATTTTCAAAGGAGCATATTTTAGCAAGATAACATGTGTTGAATAAAGGTGAGTATCTTTTGTCAGACCAAGCCAGATGAAAATAAAGAATGTATACGATCAATGTTTCCTTAAATTTGTTATTTCAACACCATAATATCGGCCAACCCAGACTTTTAACGAATTTCATGTCGCTGGGAAGTGGACGATTACTCTAAATATTACGGCGCTTAAATAAAGACGCCAAGTTCATCTAAAGCGTTATTTAAAAACTTTGCCACCAAATGAAAACAAGTGGAAAACCCGATTGCTCAGTTTGTATGCAGCTGTTGTAACAACATAGACAGCATCACATTTTAAGGCAGCGATGGAGTGGAATTTTTAAGCACACGGCAAATTAGCATTAAACTAGAACTGCTGTAATATGTGTGTACCGGCATAAAATCGGAATACAAGGAAATATTAATTCCTTAGCTCCCTGTTTCGTGTGATAACTGGGTGATCAGGCGTGAAAAATTGGAAAATCATGTGTCAATTAATGGGTTCAAGATTTTTTCCCTAATAACATCGTTGCACGTAGGCTAAATCATCATGAAGCATTCCGCTAGTCCGAAGTGCAATTACAAGCTTTGGCATTCGTTGCGTGATCTGTGCACGGTCTTTTTTATCTCGCTCACACTGCATTTATGCATGAATTTATTACTTTATCTCATTCGAGCTACCTCTTTTTTCCCACACCCTGTCGAGTTTTCAGATAATAATTTTTTTATTACCGGATCCTATGCATATTGCGTTTCTAGTGTGCGTTTCTCCGAATGTTTGCTGTCATGTGGAATATTTTTTCCCATTCTAAGCATTTTTTTCTTTGATACGGCTTCTATTTTGGCGTACTTTTTGTATGTGTACACAGATGATAAAAATCTTGAAATAATGACCATTTGGTGCTGGAGGCAAATATAAAGGAAAAATAAAACAACGCATGCGTAAACGAAAAGGGTTTGAATGAAGGCTTATTCCAAGAAAAGGGAGCAGCAAAAATTTAGCCCGTTGAAAAGGGCACATCAACAAAGAACGGAAGGTAGAAATGTATGGAAGCAAAAGGGGTCCAGTGTACTACGACCGCTGCGGGAAAATTTCGTGTGTGGAAGGATAGAAAAAAAAGTAATGTACAGAGACGGCACTGGCGGGCGCAGCGGGAAAGATAGCAAGTAGGCTTCCAGAATCGTCCCTGCCATTTGCAGGGCTCGATAGCGCCGTTATGGATGGAGTCGTGCGCCAGCGTGTCCTTGTGGTCGGCGAAGAGACGGCGTTTGTGGACGGAATATCGTCTGTGCCCGGACCGCTAAAAGACAGCTACTTCTCTCATCGAGAACGAAAGAACATTGCGCGCTGCACTGCGCACAAAGCTCACAAGCTTCCAGAAGGACGTCTGAAGATAGGAGGGGAAGAAATTTTCGGATGAGAGCGCATGAGGAGCTCCACGGAGTTACGAGCTGCAAAAGCTAAGGACTTAAGGTAAAAGTGACGCCAAAAGTACGAACAGCCTAATGCATCACGTAAAGAAACGCCGAAATTGTTTATTTATATTTGCACCACAACAATAAAAGAATATATAGTAGGCGTACTGCGGATGCGTTGTTTTCTAATTCTCTTCAGTTATTCTTTCCCACTACGCACAGCGAGGCTGACGCGGAAAAAAACATCTGTAATAATCGATCCCAATCGACATTCATCTTAGTTCTTGATAGCTAAGAGCACAAGTCTTCGTTTCTTTTCATTAAAGACAATATACATCGATAGTTATAATTCTTTTCAGCGCTAGATGAATATATATATTTTTTAATGAAGTAGTGCTTCTGGAGCTTTCCCTTCTTCTTCCAAGGGGGAGGGGGGGGGGGGGGGGGAGGGGGAAGTGAAAATACTGAAATTATTGGGGTCAAGAACTCTGGCGTTAGTGGATACACTGTACAGTTTGTTCTCCTGTTCTTCGGATAACTCAACCGCCCTTCTCACCTAAAAGAATGACTAGTAGAATATAATTTTACATTATCAATAACTCAGATATGAAAGTATTCATAGTGTGTCGGCGCCACTGCTAAGCCTTCGCGCGCTGCTGCGAATCCGTGTTGGGGTTTATCACAACAGAACAGTGCTACACGCTCTTGCTGCATTAGGTCTCGGTTTCAAGAGTCCTTTCGGATGATTTCCCGCGCTGTACAGTAAATAATTATTGCCATCATCTGCTTAACTACATCCCCTATAGTATTCATGCTTATCTGATATCATCCTATTTATCCAGGTCCCAGTCCAGATGCAGCCGCCATAATCCAGCAGACATCCTAATCTTATCGGCCCACGTACAGTCCGGCGGCTCCGTGCTACGCTTATAGTCTTCTGTAAATCATTCTTTAACCTAAAACAACATCAGCCATTTTTCGAGCATAGTTGCGAAGCCTGTTTTTTTTCTTCCTTTCTATGATTCCTCCGAAGGCGTATATTGAGCAAATAGGAGCCTTCAAGTTTTATGAATGGGGCTTCACCCCTCCGCTGGTGTTGCCCTTATAAGTAAGCTTGGAGTAATTGCGCTACTGTTCCCTTTAAAAGCTAAGATATTTAATCTCATTCGAACAAACGTGCCCTGACAAACACTGACGACTAGATTACATAGTGTAAAAAGGCAATTTAAGAGGCATTTGAATGCGACCGAGATAAAATATTTATGAATGAGATTCGTGCAGTAAACGCGTTAGCGTTATTTTTCTAGCGTGCACTACATAATATGTTATCGAATGCGCAATGCAACGATAGCGATATTAAAATTCATTTCCGAATCGTTGCTCAGTGGCAGCTCTCTTTTAGCACATTTCACCACCAACAGTCGGCCGCTGGCTATGTCAACCGCCAACTGCCAACTATTGCCTGCCGCAAGCATGCTGGTGATTTTTTCAGACGGCGGGAAGCTACGGGCTTCAAAAAGCTCGTTGTCTTCGGTTCCCATCTCATTCTTCAATATGAAAGGCGCTGTTAGAGTTAGTATGTCCTTCCAAGTCGACCTTGTATCGCGACCTTGCGCAACCAGCCAACCAATAATTATGACCCCAGCCGGGGTGGCGCAGTGGTTAGGGCGCGCGACTACTCTGCAAAAGGAGGCAGGATCGAATGCCGGCCTCGGTGGCCGATTTTCGGTGGAGGCGAAAAGCAAGTCGCCCGTGTGCTGTGCGATGTCAGTGGACGTTAAAGAACCCCCGATGGTCGAAATTTCTAGAGCCCTCCATTATGCTGCTTCTCATAGCTGGGGTGGCATTGGGACGTTAAATCCCTTAAACCAAACCAAACCGATAATTAGGTGCCCGGCCATGTCCCTTGACAAAAGCAATCTTCCACCGGGTATGCTTGTAATTTTCCGAGACTATGAGGCTTCCAAAGGCAGCCTCAACGGTCCCAGTGTTTCTCACCTGCCGACTACCACCTGCCAGATGCATGTTCATTGGTTTTCGAGGTTCCTCGGTTTCAAACTGTCCATGCCTACGCAGCCGGAAATTTTTTTATAGAAAGTATAACTAAGCTAGCAGGACGGAATTGGCGGTTGCCTTAGTGAAGCATTTGCAGCGCTATGACAGAATTCAGTTCAGCCAAACAAAACCAAATAAAAAGGAAGTGACAACAATAGGTAAATCAAGGGTGTGCTTGTAAAGACCTAGTCCTTCCCCTTTGACCTTGACCACTGGCCTTTCACCTTCGGCCTTGAAAATGTTAAAACTGAATTTTGAAGCCATCTGTCATCAACGCTTTCACATGAAATTTCCTGATCAGTCGAACTAAACTGTATCTCATTTTAATACGAAAACATAAGTTCACGGGGTGAGCGAGATGGGCGGGAGGTATGTCTAAGTCTCTGCATTTGAGCTTTTAGGATGACTCCGATATGTGGTAGCTGTCGGGTGATATGGCAGAAAAATGATTGGTTGGCAGCTTCTGTGACGTCATGGAATCACGTGACGGGCGAAATTGTAGGCGCTGCCAACTCGAGCTGCGCTATATGGATGGGAGGATAAGATCGAAATCCAGCCGTTTATGATCTTTGGAACCCGATTAAGAATCGATGGCCCTGGAAAGCTAGGCGCGTTCGTACGGCTTCGTCAAAATGCGGTTCTACATTTATGTCCCTTCAGGCATCTTGGGCAGCATACATGACGATGCTCCTGGCGAGCCTGCTCTGACAGGGGGTAACTGGCAGGTGATATGGCCGGGAACTGATTGTTGGCAGTTTTTGTGACACCATCTACTTTAAAGTTATTGTTTTTACACTTTCTTACAGTAAACGTGCGCGCGACGTCAACAGTGACATATGTGTCACGTGCTTAACCACATAAACTCGCGTGGTAAGCCTAGGGAACAATATCTGCTTTTAAATTCATAGCGAGTCTGGTCCTTCACGGGTCAGGCAGGCAGTGCCACGTGACGTAAACAACAGAGGGCGAGAAGACGGCGACTATGTCGTCTAAATAAACATATATCGACCAAGATCAACTGTGCCAAAGTAGTGCTCTCTCATGTTATACTAGGGTCAGCTACGTTAAACCTATGCAATGTTTCCACACAAGTATTGAACACTTTCATGGCGTTAGAAAATATAGCTAGCATAAGCATTTCTTGAGCTTATAAAAGTGTGCCGACAATAAGGCACGACCTCAAGTAAACGGCGGGCTGATTCATGCTAGCAAAGCCAGATACCGCGCAGTTTATGCAGAACAGACGGGAGATGTAGGAAGGGTTACAAAGGCGACACATACAAGTTAAGGCAGCTCCGGGTAAAACACACGACAGAATATTCACCGCTTACTAGAGAAGGGACGCTATAGCATCGCGAGACTGCTCAATTTAGTCTCCTTGCTTGCCTTCCTATCCTTCGCTATCTCGCTTTAAGGGAACAGATATTACAGCTGTTTCGTTAAGGCCCGACTGCGCACAACAAACCAATACACACACGCGGGTACTGCGACCTTACTGCCTCATTCCCGGGAGCAGACTCCCTTGAAGAGGAAGAAAAGCAGCGCGTAGGCGAGTGCACTGATTAGCGCGATGGGCAGTTTCTTCCCCGTCGCAAGGGCGGGGGTTCTTTATAGCGAGGGGCTCTCTCCGGAGAATGCGTTGCCCCAAGGTAGCGCTCTCGAGGGGGGGGGGGGGGGGGGGAAGGTCCACGTGCTGTCACCTAAACCGCGTCGTCATGGCAACGATACTCTCCTTATAGCTCGGCAAGGGATTCAGGCTAAGGCAGCGTAATTAATGACCCCGCTGCTATGCTCGCGCTACTGCTTCCCTCGGTGAGAACGCAGTCTGCCTCTCTCTATTGGAGACCATGCGCTCTGGGCCTCTTCTTTATCGCGCAAGGAAACCTGCCCTGTGGTTGGGTTTGGTTTTAGAATCATATTCCTGTAAATTTGACTTTAGGACACACCCAGGCGCAATGCTTCGGAAACTGCGTTTAACGAGCAATGATAATTTCTGAATAACTAGGGCTGTTTTTAGCATTCGCTAACGAAGTTAACATGTGGTAAACTAAGTTCCACTGATTGGTTTAGCTCTTCTTTTTTCCTTTGAGAGAAATTGTACAAATCGTGCGAACTTTACCATTACAGTCTTTCGAGTACGCTCTAGCAACGTTCTTGCTAATAATTAAGATCATGTCCTGCTATGAAAGTTCGTAAGTGCTGATTGAATAAGAAGGCAAAGTACAGGGCTTAATTAGCCAGAAGTGGCAATTACGAAAGACACGCTCTATCCGTAACGCTTCTTCCGCACTGCGTTTTCCTTACGTTAATTGATCTGTGCTTGAATATTTTGTGTGACAACGAGGCGCCGCATATGCAGCACAATTTTCCGTTTATTTTGCTCTACTATGTGAGGGAAGAAAAGAGTAGGTATTATCAATACGCTTTCGAAGAACTGTTGATAGCAACTGATGCAAAGCCAAGAAGGCGAACATTGAATACTGGGTTGAGTGCGAGCGCCAAGATAAATGGTGAAGTTTGAGATAGGAGTACTAAAAGCCACTATTCACGGTTCGAGCAGCAAGAACAGAAGAAAGCACTCTTGTTTGCACCGGCAAGCAAAAATATCTTTATGGAAGAAGCCGAAAAACTCTGCCTTGCCATGCCTTCTTCCCTTTCAAGACGCGTAGCTGTGTAGAGATCAGCGGTGGCACATGTATAGAAGTTGCCCGGAGACGGTTGATACGAAAAGCCCGAAATTCAGACTTAAGCCTCGGTATGAACTATGTTAGCGTAATGCTAGGCTCTAAAAATTTAAAATGAGAAGTACACATCCCAGAATGCAAACGTTGTAAGCGTGGTTCCTTGCATCCTCCTCTGTACCCATCCTTGCCCTACTACCAAGCAATATTTACTACCACTCAGCTTCTTCATGCTTGACGTTCTGCGCATGAACGCCTACACATGGCAGCTGAAGGGCTACTTTTTTTACTTTAATGTCAAAACCGCAGTTTGTTTAAAACCACCTCTGAAAGTTGCATGCCTGGCGCGTAGGAGGCATCTTCGCTGTGTTCACCCGACACTCAGTGATGTATACGAGTAACTCCTGTTGCGTAATGGAATTC